>NC_081786.1:19492505-19846453 GCF_963082965.1 Carassius carassius
TTGACTTTATTGTTACACACACACACACACACACACAAATCTTTTTATTTATTTATTTCAGTCTGGGGTCTTGGTAAGCATTAAAGGGATTGTTTGCTCAAAAATGAGAAGTCTGTCATTTACACAAACTTGTATTATGTCCTTTCTTCTGTGGAATATAAAAGAAGACATTCTGAAGAATGCTGGCAAGCAAACAGTTTTGGCGCCCATTGACTTCCACTGTATAGTCCAAAAAATATATAATAATCTTTTTACAAATATCTTCTTTTATGTTCCACAAAAGACAGGAAGTACAGGTTTGGAACAACATGAGGGTGAGTCATAGATGACAGAATTTATATTTTTGGATGAATTATCCCTTTAAGAGCAATACCCTCTCAACCACAAAGCAACTTCCAACCTCACCCAAGCTTTACAATGACACGTTTTGCATGGAAAATGCATGCCCTTAAGTCCAACCGAACACAGAGATGCCCGGAAAACCATGAAACAATGGTGCTGGCTGCAGTCCAGTGATCTAAACAATGTGGTTTGCTTTCATATTAGCACCTTCCTTATGTGACCTAGAAACAAATCCCTCCATGTGTATATGCTGCACTAAAGTTTGGAAATAAGAATAAAGGAAAACAATGCCTACCATTCAAGATCAAAAATAGAGCTGAATTTCAAAGTTCCGGTCATCGCTCTTGATATGTCATTTAAAGCCTGGTCTTCCTCAGACAGCTTCACAATTCCAGGACATTTCAGCGAGGCAGTCAAACATAGAGTGCTAACAAAGTCCTCCACATCAGCAGTCAGCACCTCTATGAGAGATGACTCAAACATTATTCTATCTGTCTTCACGTGGCTTACATTTCACAGAGTAAGACATTGCTTTCCTCACAGGACCAAAATTACCTGTTGAGGGAATGGGATAGGAGGATAATACAATCAAAAATGTCCTCAGGGGAAGGCAGGAGAGGATGTGGGGCAACCGAACATCCACATGCCCTGACATGCCCTCTTTGAAATAATTATGCAAGAGCTGGGATTATATAAAAAAAAAAAAAAAGGAATACTGGCTCTGGAGAAGAGGGATGTTTACGAGGGACTGGACATGGAAATGAATTCACTTAATTCCATAATTCAATCCCTAATATTTACAGGGCCCACGACAAAGGTTTCATGACTTTTCTCTAGGGCCCAGTGAGTAGGCTAATCTATACTGCCATGCAAAGGCAAAAGACCGTAACTTTGATTTTCATCGAAAATGAGTTATTGATATTTTTGGGACATTCAAGATCATGTGAATAAGTAATGAATAAGTTGTTTTTCTGAGAAAATAATGTGCGTCTCAACCATAACTTCGAAAAGCCCCGTAGAAACCAAGGCAAACCACCGTATAACACCAGTTACGGCTCTTTTACTTAGTTTGGAACCCTCAAATTGAGTTACGGCGTTCTGACTTTGTTTAGCCCTCGCATCAATATGATGTTACGTTGTTCTGCCTTTATTTTACTGTCCATTAAAGTCTGCCGCATTTTAATTACGGTGTAGACAAACGAATTAGATAGATCGCAATCTACCAATCAGCTCCATATAACAAAGCACTGTAAAGACTAGATACCTTGGCAGCAATATGTAATCGTGAATAACCTTTAAAAAGTGATGCAGATTCCCCGTGACCTAGTTTTACGCCTAATTATCATTTCATTCACCTGTGTTTGATTAATTAACTTTTTACATTTCTGTTTGCTCCCCCTTAAATACTCTCAGTTCTCCCCTTAGCCTTTGTCCATTCTACTTTAAGTTGAGTTGTGTGTGTCTTGTGCTTCTTTGAATTAAAACATGATTATTGGTTTTGCAACCGTTTGCCTTCGTCTGCTTTCGTTGGACACAACCGTAACACCAGGCTGTCACTTCTAGTTGGACGCGTGAGGACTTGAATGCTGTAGCTAGCATGCTCAATCATAAAATCAATAGCCTACTAACAGTTCACAATTAAATCCATATCCTACCTTTTCTTAACTCCGTAAAATCCACGCCATGGATAAACGTCATTGGAGAAGTTGAATCCACAAGCATTCTGAGCATTATTCCTGCTGCTGGCATTCTCATCAATTCACAAGTCATTATTTTAGGTTATGCTATTTCATACAACTTAATATAAAATTTCTAGCATTCTTTTACGTTACTGAGCATAGCAAATAAATTGGTATCCACGGCATTCGCACTTTTAGTCAGCTTGTTACGGTCAAAAAAAAAACCTTAATACAGTCACATTACTAAATGCCTTGGTGTGACTTCTCACGTTTTGCAGACAATGCAAAGGCAGAGTACATTAACTTCAAAAGAGAGGTAAAAATCAAGTTTGAGCTCACAATTTTTTAATATAGATAATTTTCATTACTTAAACATCTAATTGTTTAAGTAATTGTTTACTAATTTGTCTGGAAAGTTGTTTTTCTTAGTTTTAAACTCTAGCGAGTTAAGGTCTTTTGCCTTTGTAGTGCAGTATAGAGGACTTCATTGGGGTCCCAGGACGCGGGTTAACATTTCCCAATTGGCCTCCAACCTAACAATGGCCCTGAGTGGTTTGTCAGGAAGGTGCAAAACAAGCAAGAACACAAACATTGAAGCTCACTATGCACTGTATGACTTTTTAAATGTATGATAGATTATACCATGTGATCTGAAAGAGATAGACAAGTCAGTTGTGTGTAGTGTTTTATACCAAATTTTACGGTAAATTGTAGCCACAATTCATTGTTGAAAAAGCAGGTGATTTCAATAACTAGGTACTAACCCTTAACCTACCACTAAAGCTAACCATAAATCATATAGTTACCTATATAACAGTACCCAAGGGCCAGAGGTAAGTATATTGTACAAACATCAAAGTACACACACTGTAAAATAAAGTACAACAAAACATAGACTTTATTCATACCACAAAAAGACAAACGTATTACTGAAAAATGCACAATATGCAATCATCCAGCCTAGGGTGAAGTCAGTATGTACATTTACAATAATTTGGGGGAAAATATGATGTAATTTAGTGGACTATGTCTATTTTGAACAGCCAGGGATTGTACATTCGTAGAAAACTCACATTTTTCCTCTATGACAATAGAAACCCTTTATGGTCTCAGACAGTAAGATCGTGACTAAAATTACTGTCCACACCAAACTTGTCAACACCATGCTGAGGTGTTATTGTCGGTCACAAGTGGTTTTTAGTTCTTTGCTATGGGGTTGTTAGGATTTTGCCAGGCCCAAGTCAAAATAATGCTCAGGTCTCTCCTTCAAGTCTATAGGAGTCTTTGTGTGTTTTGTTGTCCACCAGGTTAAATTCTCAGGTTTGATCAGTTTGAAGAAATGTGCCTGGTGGCCCCATGTCATTACCAACAACCACATGTTTGCCTATTTACCCATTCCCTACCACTGCGCAAGACTAGCGCCTGGTGGATAAATGAAAATAAACCGAATCCCAAGGGAAGCTGGGTGTGTTGTGGTTTGGTTGAGTGTTGAGAGCTCAGTCTCTAGGATACTCACGGGGATGTGCTTGCGTTTGCGGCCAGGCCGTCCAACCTTGCGGACAGGAGTGCAGAGCGAAGGCATCTCATCAATAATCACGGTGTCCGTTCTAGAGTTCTCATTCTAAACAGAAATATGAACATCAATTAAACATTATTACTTAACCAAAGTCCTTACTGGCTCATATTCAAGCTCTCAGGCATTTAGCCATTTTGAGATCGATGGATAATAAAGAAAAAATAGAGTTTTAGTTCCATTCCAAAACATTTTGAATATATACATATATATATATATATATATAAACTGCAGCTACTTAATTACTATTAATTACTATTTAATTTTAAATTCACTGATTTAGCCGCACCCTATCAGTTTTTGGGCCCTATTTTAATGATCTAAGCTCATGGTCTAAAGCGGAAGGTGCACTCAGGAAGTGTCCAAATTCACTTTTGCTAGTTTAACGACGGGAAAACGGTTGGCGCGCCTGAGCGAATGGTCTAAACGGGTTGTCTCTATTCTCTTAATGAGTACTGGGTGTTTTTTTGGGCGTACTGTGCAATAAACCAATCAGAGTCTCATCTCCCATCCCTTTTAAAAGACATTTGCTCTCGCACCTTGGCAGATTTGCTATTTACATGGTGGAATGTAATTTTTCATTTTTAAAAAATGTTTGTGCACTGCTGCGCGTCCCTGTGTGTAATAAGCAACGTTTATACACGTTGTGCATACACCTATCGGTGCATATTATTAACATGCTCTTTAAATAAAACTTTAAAAAACATTGCGCAAGATAGACTAGGTTTGAGTTGGTCTATGGTGGAGTCTATTTTCAGCTCCTCAAAATAGCAAAGCGACAAAAATGCGCCTAAACACACCTCTTATTTATACCAGCTCGCACATGGGCGCATAAATGGACGCAAATGCATTTACTATTTAAACAACGTGATGCAGGACGATAAATTGAGAACTGCGTCAGGCTGAAACTAGCAAAAACACTTGCGCCGTGCCTTACATCGTATTGCGCCGGGTGTATAATAGGGCCCATTGGTTTATAATGAGAATTTTTCAAATGTGCAATTATTAGATATCAATTGCTATCAACGATTATTGGATATTTACACTACAGTCCAAAGGTTTTGGTTGTAACGTGAAAATAATAATCAGCTTATCAATATTGGATGGAATATTAAAATCAATTCAGCGTTAGTTTTTTTTTTTTACAATATGTATTCTAAACCTTTACACACCAAAACATTCCAGTAAACACAACAAGTGCGAGAACTTGAAATATCACTATCTTTCACGCCAAGGTTGTTTAGCTAATGAGAAAAGCCAGTGTTTGACTGGCATCGTTCTTTTAGCCGAGCTTAAGTGTGGGGTGATACAGCCGTGGAGAGATCCCGTACTCTCTGGGCTCTCTCCTGACACACTTACAAAGACACTCAGTGGTTCATTCTCTCCCCTCATTCACTTTCTCTTTGTTTAACACAACTGTGTCTTCCCTCCTCAACAATAGCCACTCTTCGTCCAGCCAAGCACCCTAGGGTGGACGGGAGAGAAAAGATGATCCTAATGTAGCAGCTTCAGGGCTGGGATGAATCAAACCACCGGCTCTAAATCAGAATGCTAAAGAGGATGCTGTCCCCGTCTGCCATGACTACTGAGAAGTCAAGCATGGCGGAAAGATGGCGGGACACCAATGGAATGCCTTATTGTTAATGCATAATGACACTGATATAAAGCAGAGTACAAATAGCATCTCAAGTTACCTAAAAATATACAATTACATTCAAATAAAGTTTTTTATGTATATATATATATATATATATATTTAAAATATGATGTATATTTATGTTTTATATATTTTTATATATATATATATCTTTTTACTTAAAATATGCAGAGTTCTGGAGAGTTAGCATTGCTCTTTTCTTGTGATGGTCTTTCCACATTTTATGACTAAATAAACCCTCACACAATGTTCTCATTATGATACAAATAAACAAACAAAAAACAAAGGGTGTGCACAGAAATCGGCGTTGCCTTGTATGAACTCAGTAACACTGTCTACATCTTTGCTCTATTTCTGTCGGCAGCCGGATATTTAAGGCATGAACTGTTGCCAAGCAACAGGACTACGAGCGTAGCCGGGTCCATGGGTGCAGGGGTGGGGAAGAATGAATTCCCCCGTAAATCAGTCGAACTGGAGCCTCTCCTACACAAGACAACACCCACGTCACTAAACGCCCGTACGAAACAGAGCAGACACTATCTCTGATAACAATTCACTCGTGTTTACTTATTATGTTCTCTCTACGCTGACACTCGATAGCCCCGCAAGTCACTGCTGTGGAAATGAATCATGTCAAACTAAAATGATAAACTGAATGAAATATTGTAGTGATGGATTTGAGGAGAGAGTTAAAGGGACAGTTCACCTAAAAATGTTATTCCGTGAAACATGAAAGAAGATACTTTGAGACATTTTGGAAGCGGCCAAAACTTTTTGGTCCTTCAAAATATTTTCTTCTAATGTCCCGCAGAAGAATAAAGTCATCCATGTTTGGAACGACATGAGGGTGAGTAACTCACTGTCAAAATCATTCATATTAATTTAAGGATTCCATGTTGCATTTATAAGATGTCACCACCTCTTTTCAAATCATGGGAACAACCATTTTCATCGGCATAAATGTAGCTAAATATAGCGAAGGTTTCAGTTAAAAGACACACTGACGTTTTATTTTCAAAGCTAAAGAGTATTTATAAAATTCTAATCGCTGTATATACAAAGTTAGCATAGGCATTTCCAAACACAACACATTTCACTGATGGTAACTAGCCTTATTTCAGGGAGTACACAACAGACCGAACTTAAAAATGTCCAGAGACTCATTAACCTCTTACCATTTGATTTCCGTTGGTGTCACAGCTGAAGTCGGAGCTCTTAAATGCGGCGGCGGTGGTGACTGTGTTGGACGGCATCGCCAAATGAGTGACTGTTCACAAAGCAAAAGTCGAAAAAGATAATAAAAAAAATGTAAAGAACAAAAAAGTGTGGGGGGGGGGGGTGATGGCCCTCCTTCTTTAGGATCCCCTGTGAAAAGGAACACCATAATCAGAGGAAGCAGCACTCGAACACATCCAGAAGATTAGAATAACACAATCATTCTTTAATAATAAAAAGTTGCCTTCAAATAAGTGAAAAACTTATAAGAGGAACTGCACTTCTTAATGTCTGTTAAGTAATTAAAACATTGAAGTGTATGCAGATATTAGGGAATAAGACGTCACATTCAGGTCGTGGATGAGAAATCGACGTTAATAACATGTACATTTTCAGTCTAATACACCAGAAAATAAGGTATTGATGAGCTGACTCAAAATGTATGCATTCTCCAACTGCTGCATGAAAATCCTTCTCTGGGGTGAAATATGAACTCCTCGCTTTATGGTATTTCCTATTTTCTCCCTCAGAGCAGTTTTAAAGGAATCTGTACATTTTATTCTTCACTCCCATATATTGGTGCTTCAGTGTGCTTTCTCTACAAGTACATAGGACACCAAAGTCCCATGAAATTTGATTTGGAGGTCAATAAATTATCATTTTTAGTTCAACCAAAAAATGTATAATCTTTGCTTACTCTAATTTCATTCCAAACTCAAACAATTTATTTTCTTCCAGTGGAAAAAAAAAACTAAAGAAGAGGTTTAGCAGAATGTGCATGCTGCTCTTTTCCAGCCAGTGAAAGTAAATGGTGACTAGAGGCTATAAAGCTCTAAAAATGACAAAAAGCATCATAAAAGTCATCTAAATTATGTGTGCTACATCCAAAAATCAAATAACTTTCTTTGTGAACCAAACCAAAATTTAAACTGTTGACTCTGAAATCTCAATCAAGTAAACATATTTTTTCACCTAAAGGATGCACTACCATAATTATTAGGATGTAGTGCATCCTTTAGGTGTTTGTTCTGTGTATTTGTGTTAAACCACAATTTATTGATTATGAATTTTGACATTTATGTCGTCAAACATCATTTGACCTTATACCTCTTGTAAAAAATGAATACACATAAAATGTTATTATGTATGGGATTTTAGAATACAATCATCTGTTCCTACAAACTTACTGTATATGGCTTCAGAAGACATATATAATAGTATGTATTATATAATATATATTAATATAATAGTGCCACTGGCTTGTGAAGTTGTGAATGACAGTAGGGTGAGTAAATGTCAGTATTTTCATTTCTGGGTGAACTATCCATAATTTTTTTAATATCATAACCATACAGTAGTTTCTGCATACACATTATAGTGTAGTGACTAAAATGAGGTAACTTGATATTGCTAGTTTTAGTAAAACGAAGGAAAACTCTTGAAACTGGACATCCCATATTAATTTATTATAATTTCATAGTTCTAACAATAACTGTAACGTTGGTATTTTAGTAAACTCTGGCCTCCACAGTACAATCCATAAATACAAGGGTAATGGCCAGAGTCATTAATATTCAATAACCGGTGAGATGTGTCACAGGTATCCAATCACAAGGTGTTAATTGATCACGTGTCCATCATAGTCTGTAACTGCACAAAAGCTCTTTTAATCATCCGCCTACTCGGATTATTCGGCCTTTATTCGGACAGTCATTTCCAACAGGCCAAGGCGGCTTAAATGTGACCCCTAGGTGAGCTGCCTACCTAGACACCACTTTCAGTCACCTTCAGTGTGTCTTGTGGCATTTTTGTGCATCATAAGCGCTTGCGGAACAGAATGATTATCAAAAAACCTGTGCAACTAGAGGCAGCTCGTTAGTTTTTGAAACAAAGCCATTGTTTCTCAAATCGAGTGTACGGACGCTACGCTTGCGAGGAGCTACAAATGAGCGCTCATCAAGTTCAAGAGCACATCATGCTGTATTAAGTCGCACATCTGTACGAGCAGGAAAAACCTCTGGCCACATCGAGCCGCCCCCCTCCGTATCGCCCCGAAAAACAGCCAGCCCCACGGCGGAGACTTATTTCGATGGAGGCTTTAGGTTCTAGACAAGTGCAACGCAGTGTTAATTACCCGCTTCGCCAAGTTCCAGGCCTGACCCCTTTTTTGTTTTCGCTGACTCCCGGATCCTCCTTCTGCTTCGCTCTCCCCGTCCTCCACCACCTCCCCAGCCGGCCAGCTCTCCTCCAGATGCTCGGCTCTCAGTGACTGCAGAGGCCGCTCCGCTCCTCTCCGACAGCGGCTCCGCGGGTCCTAGAGACTGCCGCTTACGGGGAGTGCGATTGCTTCACAGAAAGAGGCATCATCATCATACACGTCTTCCTTAAAAGCATGAAATCATCCTATCTATTTTTCAAATGCATATTGCAGATCTTATGGCGAACGATTTAGCTTTGTATGTTTTGTTTATTGATTAATTAATTTATTACAAATTCTATCAAAATGTCAGAATTGGATCTTCCATTGAGAGAGTGACGGTCTCTTCTCTGGAGATGAACTGTAGGCAGGACTTCTTCAATCATTTAGTCCGCTTATTTAAACCACGCCCCTGCAAATCAGCCTTCAATTTTTAAATCAACGCCCACTCAACATCCAATCAAGACACGTTCTACATTTTTGTCTTTTTTGATAATTTAAGGTGTTAGGTGTGTTCACGCTATGTCGCAAATATGAGATTCCAACTTGTAAAAAACACTCCTCGTACTCATCCCATCCCTCAACTCGCTGCATTAAGTGCGTTCAGGCCATATCCTATTTATCGTTATTACGACATACCAACTTGAAAAAAAGTATTCACGTCCTCATAGAACTCGTAATTACAACTTGTGAACCGGGAGTTTTCTGAGAGCTACAGCCTGTACCACGTGACCATTGCACCTCACTTGGAACCAGAGCAAAATGGTGGCACCTTAAAGAGTAAAATATAATTAAGCACTTATTTCGTAATATTTCTTACGTAACATACTTTCATGTGGATTCATATGGTCACTATAGAAATGGATAGTCCGCAATCCGAGGATGTTAACAGCACTGAGTTAAACTTGAAATGTTGTCAACACCGGAATTACGTTAATTACAAAATGGCATGATCTTTGCATTATTTACCGTAATTGTGAAATTACAGTATTCTACAGTCTTTGTTGTTACATGGATAGCCAAGATATCTAACTTTTTGCTGCATGTCTTTCGTTTATATTCACATTACTTTTGTACGAAGACATCTACATTGGCAAAGGTCAATTTTAAAACATAAATATTACAAAAATAACTGCTTAATTACATATTACTACTGTAAGGGCCGCCATTTTTACTCTGGTTCTCCGGGAGATGCAGCGGTCATGTGGTACAAGCCGTAGCCTTTAGAAAACACCCAGTTCACAAGTTGTAATTATGAGTTCTCTGAGGATGTAAACACTTTTTTTCAAGTTGTTATCTCATAATTACAATACAGGGTGAATGTGTTTTCATCTCAAAATTACGGTAATTACGACATGGCGCGAGCACAGCATTACTCGGATTTATAGCTGCGTTCATGCCGTGTCGTAGTTACTGTAATTTCGAGATAACAAAAACGTGACATTTTGATCAGAGCTGTAGCACATGAATATGCAGTGGTCAGGTGGTACAGCGGTCATGTGGTCTGTCTCACTAATTCAGATTCATTGCGACTGACTTTTTGTAGGCTACTGTCATATATGTTCATACATCAACAGAATGTGGTTGGATTTTTTATATGTCCGCACACTTGTTTTTTTTTTTTTTTTTAGACGAATTGAAGGCATCACTTCAGAACCCTGGAGTAACATGTGGGAATAAATAAAAAAAAAAAACATTATGCCACCCATTTTATTTTAGTTAAACTGTGTTCATTTAACTAAGGGGCACATATTAATAAATTCGGGGAACAAATTAGTACAATGTGACCACAATGTAAAGATTATTCAGGGAATTCATTAATTCATTAATAAATTGTGGGGCTCTGTACATCATCTCATTTACACATTAGCTTTGAATATGCCTGAAAAAAAATGGTTTAGCTTGATTTGTGTTAAAAAAAAAGAGAAAAAAATTAAACTATTTATAGATGTAGCAGCTGTACTTGCATAACTACTGTAGCTGCTACAGGGCATTCGTTTCAAGTGCATAGACTTGCTTTAAAAGTGATTTATAAGGTCTGTTATTAAACAGAGTCCATTGAAATTTCAGGACGTTTATTTTCAGTAAACCTGAGTGAACTCAACCATCCTACAGTCGTGGCCAAAAGTTTTGAGAATTACATAAATATTGGAAATTGGAAAAGTTGCTGCTTAAGTTTTTATAATAGCAATTTGCATATACTCCAGAATGTTATGAAGAGTGATCAGATGAATTGCATAGTCCTTGTTTGCCATGAAAATTAACTTAATCCCAAAAAAACCTTTCCACTGCATTTCATTGCTGTCATTAAAGGACCTGCTGAGATCATTTCAGTAATCGTCTTGTTAACTCAGGTGAGAATGTTGACGAGCACAAGGCTGGAGATCATTATGTCAGGCTGAATTTTGGAAGATGGCCTGGTGTCAAGAAGGGCAGCAAAGAAGCCACTTCTCTCCAAAAAAAACATCAGGGACAGATTGATCTTCTACATAAAGTATAGGGAATGGACTGCTGAGGACTGGGGCAAAGTCATATTCTCCGATGAAGCTCCTTTCCGATTGTTTGGGGCATCTGGAAAAAGGCTTGTCCGGAGAAGAAAAGGTGAGCGCTACCATCAGTCCTGTGTCATGCCAACAGTAAAGCATCCTGACACCATTCATGTGTGGGGTTGCTTCTCATCCAAGGGAGTGGGCTCACTCACAATTCTGCCCAAAAACACAGCCATGAATAAAGAATGGTACCAAAACACCCTCCAACAGCAACTTCTTCCAACAATCCAACAACAGTTTGGTGAAGAACAATGCATTTTCCAGCACGATGGAGCACCGTGCCATGAGGCAAAAGTGATAACTAAGTGGCTCGGGTACCAGAATGTTGAAATTTTGGGTCCATGGCCTGGAAACTCCCCAGATCTTAATCCCATTGAGAACTTGTGGTCAATCCTCAAGAGGCAGGTGGACAAACAAAAACCCACTAATTCTGACAAACTCCAAGAAGTGATAATGAAAGAATGGGTTGCTATCAGTCAGGATTTGGCCCAGAAGTTGATTGAGAGCATGCCCAGTCGAATTGCAGAGGTCCTGAAAAAGAAGGGACAACACTGCAAATACTCTTTGCATAAATGTCATGTAATTGTCGATAAAAGCCTTTGAAACATATGAAGTGCTTGTAATTATATTTCAGTACATCACAGAAACAACTGAAACAAAGATCTTAAAGCAGTTTAGCAGCAAACTTTTTGAAAACTAATATTTATGTAATTCTCAAAACTTTTGGCCACGACTGTAGATGATATATAGTTCACCCAATATGAAAACATGGCAAACATGAGACAGTTTAATGGATAGTTCACCCAAAAATGTAATTCCTGTCATCATTTACTCACTCTCAAGTTATTTCAAACCTATATTAATTTACTGATATTCTTTTGCTGAACAAAAATTAAATAAAAGTAGTCATTGCCATGGAAGTCAATGGCTGCTGTCAACTGTTTGGTTAAAACATTTGTAAAAATATAATTTTTTGTGTCCAACAGAAGAAAGAAACGCATTCTGGTTTGGAACAATTTGAAAGTGAGTAAATGATGACAGAATTTTCATTTTTGTGTGGGGCTGTCCCTTTAAATTGTCTTATGTTTGTCATGTTTTCATACTGGGTAAAAAACTGCTTTAATTGCATCTTTTTTGCACACAATACAAGTGACTCTGTCTAACTTTTACTTCTGTGCTGCACTACAAACACAGCAAGTCATATTGACTTGGAATGACATGAGATTAAGGAGTTAGGAAAGGTACAGTTTTCATGGTTGTCCACGGCATAACGGGAAAATAACTCATACGCTGATTTTGTAACTCAATCATGGCGCTGCTTAAATTCACATTTCAATTTTTATGGGTGGCCCCGTCATCACAGGATCCCCTTGATGAAACTATGATATATTATTCCGTGGACACACACAAGTTTTTTTTTCATATATTTTACACTTTAATAGTATACAAAAAGACATAGGGGTGACGTAAACACAAATATGGACGTAAACCATTGCAATCAAAGATTGTATACAGCAGCAAAACCACCAAATGAAATAATAAAACAGTGTTTGTAGCTTCAACTGACAGTTTGGAATTTTAAATCACAATAAAATCACGAGTTGCCAAAGAAATGAAAACCTGATGTTGCGAATTTCGTTTTTGATCTTTTGTTTCGTCTAACTTTGATAACATAGGAGGTTCTCCGTTGGAGGCCCATCTGTAACATATAAATTCGCAATGACGCTTGCAATTGATTTCAAGCAGGGTTCCTTCCGCTTAAACTGTATTGTGTTTCAACCATTTAAGGTTATTAGTTACCCTCTCGGTGGACTGCTTCGGTAAATCCGTAATCAATAAATTGTGGTTTAACACGCACAAATACACAGAACAAATACCTAAAGGACGCACTACAGGTTGGCAAACAGTTTGGCACAACATTTAAAGGCAGAACAATATTTTTTTTTCAAAGATCACAGATAAATAATGACTGCATTCCAACTAAGTCACATAATAAAACTCCTATCTAAAGGCTGACTTGCACATGTGCAGAATGTTTTATTTTATACAACACTTTATACAGTACATCTAGGCACACACCTACATTAGAAGATTGCATTCATATTTGTAGCAAATGTTGGAACATAATCAAACTTGCCCTCTGAGAGTATTTCGAACGTTCTCGTCCAAGCTTAAACAATAACAATAAATTCCAGACTACACTGCATATTCCTTTCTTTGAAACACAGAGCAAGCATTATGATATTTAAAATCTGATTTCAAAATGCAAATATATAGCGGCAGTGGCTCAGTGGTTCATGTAGGATGTCTACAAACGGGAAGGTTGGTGGTTTAATCCCTGGCTCCACCTGACCAAGTGTCGAGGTGTCCTTGAGCAAGACATCTAACCTAAGCTGCTCCCGATGAGCTGGATGGCGCCTTGAATGGCTGACACCGCAGTCTGTGTGTGAATGGGTGAATGTGAGGCAAATTGTAAAGCGCTTTGGATGGCCATGTGGTCTGTTGAAAGCGCTATATAAATGCAGTCCATTTACCATATATATGATTGCACTCACTATAACAAAAGCAACACTTTTTCCAGTGTAAGTGAGACCTCACTGTTCATATTAGCCATTTAAAAGACTCCCTTATACAGAATTACAAGCATTTTAGAAAAGTAATAAACAGTGAATGAATCATTTCATCTAATGCCCCTCATAAATGTCAAAGAATCTTAATATTCTACACCAAAACTCACTTTAAGCTGTTGCTCAATGGATTTATCTAATTTAACATTCAAATGTTAGCAGTCAAACAAAACGTTTTTTTTTTTCTTTTTTTAAATAGTGGTTATTATTTCTTATTTGAAACCAAACTAACGAAGAACAAATCACAAGTATAACACAATTACATACTTATAATAATTCCTCACGACCATAAAGCATGTCTTCTTCCTAACACACCATGCAAGCCATTTCTGTCACATAAGAAAGAAAAATTACACTTTTGTTAATCATAATTATAACATTAAATGCCAAAATAAATAAAGTCATAATTATGAGATAATTCGAAAAAATTCAAAAAGCAGAAATTTTGAGAAAAAAAATTCAAACATTTGTCAGTCATCACTTTTTCTCATAATTTTGGCTTTCATAACTGTAACGTTTTATCTCTTAATTATGACAATATTTCACAATTTAGACTTTTTCAGTTGAAGTCACATAACATTTTTATCTCATACTTTCGACTTGTATTTTATATTTATCACTTAGTATGTCATAATTTTGACCATTTTATCTCAGTTTTAACTTTTTGTCATTATTTTGACTTTTATCTCTTAACTATGACTTGGTATGTTAATTTTGTTATAATTTAGATTTAAAAAAAAAAATCTTTTATGACAGAACTTTTTATGTCAGTTGTTTTTCATGTCTGATTTTTTTTGTGCTTTTTTGCTTTTATAATTTTTATGCTTTTATGACAATTATGCTTTTTTATCTCAGTTTTGACTATAATTTTGACTATTTATTGCATAGTTTTGACTTTTTATCTTATAATTATGACTTAGTATGTCATCATTTAAAATTTTTATGTCATAATTACGAATTAACAAAGCATTTTTTTCTCATGTGGCTGAGACGGGTTTCCATACAACGATTTTGCTTTCCACACTCCATAAAGATTTTATGACCTGTGCTAATCTTTGACATTTGACCTTTGTGGTGTCAAAGTAAATTCCAGCCATTTGTTCACAAGCGTTGCTACTGCGTTCCTCTCTCAACAGTCCCTGAGCACTGGTTTCATTTATTTTACATGAGTACACACAATAACTGAACTCAATAAAGCTTTTGAAGTAACGTTTACAGAGACGTGTGCACTCAAAGATGGCTGGTTAAGCTGGTTTATGGATATACGGAACATACATCCGTATTCCATTAATGTCCGTTTATGCGCTCCAAAAATACAGAGAGATACATGTGCGATATTCCAAACTAAGAGGCATAACCGAAGCGCTAAAACAACGGCCACAACGACAGGCTAAACTTAACACAGTAGCGGAAATCCCAGACAAACTGCAAGCTCTACGAGACGTCCCTGATATATGGTGGTTCGGATGCGTGTGATGCAGAAGCAGCAGATTGATGTTCAGAAGACTACAAGGAGCGACGGAGCAGGCATCACTCGAGTCGGTCAGAATAAATGTCACATGCAGAGCAAATACAAGCCATCTCCATCTATCCAGTAGAGCCACTCCATGCATTAAAACACAAAAAAATCATCACCAGTTTTACAAAAAAGCTTCCTGTGTGGGGAACATCTGGAAAAATAGCTACAGCATAGATCCATTTGAGTGACGTCATGAAGATGCACAGTGCGTTCGTTTCAGAGAGTAGTAATCACAAAGTCGTAAAGGTTTTTTAAGAAAGCACAAGCAAGCCATTCTCATGGGTAATTTGATAACAATGGATTTATACAGATAGACATAGAGCTAGATTTATATATATATATATATATATATATATTTATATTTATATACTTTCTAATAAATACAACTTGCTCTGTGCAAGGTGTGATTCACATAGTGAAACCCAGCTGGGGAAGAGCATGCATTTGTCTATGTGCGAATGCCAGAGAGCTTTTAATGCCGCTGGTTGTTTCCTGGGGCTTAGAATGAAGGGGTGGAGTGCCTTTTCCCAGAATGCTTCAGCGATGACACTGGACAAAACACAAATTTAAGGTTAGGGGGTCATAATGGCTCCAAAGTACATTGCACTTTAAACTTTGACTTTAAAGGCAGGACTAGACAATGTACTCATTTATACTTACATGAAATATTCTATATTCTTTTACTCTGACTCAGCTAGAAAAGAAAGAAAAGAGGCCTCAATCAAACCGAAAAAACTACGGTCAACTAATGACTACATTCTATAAGCTGGTGACTTTGGAAGTTTAATATCTAAATAATTAGGGATGCACAGATATTACAATTCCAGTAATCTGATAATTATTGTCATGCTATGTCCAAGAACCAATAAATTAAGATTTATATTATTTATACTACTATATATAAAATATATATATAAATATATATATATATACTGCTAAAAGTGAATTTAGGCATCACATTATAATGTACAGTACGAAAATGGATATTCATTTTGCTGAAGATTAACAGTGTTTTTGTTTTTAAGATTTTGGTTTTAAAAGATTTTAAAAGGGCACTAGATGACAACAAATTAAATTAAATATACAACATCAGCCAATGTACTGTATATACTACTTAAAAAAATAATAATAATGTTTTAAATGTTTTAAAAGAAGTCTAGGCTTCATTTGTTTGTAAAATACAATAAAAGCAGTAATGCGAAAAACTGTTTTCTATTTTTATGATGCTTAATATTTTAGTTGAAACTTTTGAATGATAGTGTATGCAAATTTGTAAATGATAAAAAAAAAAAAAAATAATAATAATAATAATAATAATAATATATATATATATATATATATATATATATATATATATATATACACACTGTACATAAAATCATCAATTTTGGTCAATAACTCACACAGTACTGTGCAATATCGTGCATCCTTATTAATAAAAGCTTCGAAGGTTAATAAAAGAGAAATGGACTTTGGGCCTTTACTGTTTTAATTATTACATCTGTTGTCATTCTGAGAGAACAGAAGTAAAGGAATAAGTAAGAAATAAGGGTAAAATGGCAAGAAAAGCCTTTGGTACTCACCCTTCTCTCTTCCATTTCGCATGTTACACTCTTCTTCCTCCAAACCGTCATCCACTGCAAAATTTACAAACATTCAAGTGACCACTCAAATCACGAAGTGAGTACTTAAGGGAGAGAAGTGAGTGTACAAGAGTACCTGAGTGAAGTTCCTTCACTAGAGATGACATAGTGTTTGTGATGGAGTCTGCAGCCACTAAAAGATCATTACGGAGATTTCTTGGTACACCTGGATGAAAGAGGAGCAAAAACAATATCCAGAGCTATAATATATCAATCCAAAATTAATTTAGCGACTTAAATTTTTGTCTGTTCCTCACTCAGAGCTATCAAATGGCATTAGATGTCTAAGACCAGGGGTGTCAAACTCAATTCCTGGAGGGCCGGAGCCCTGCAGAGTTTAGATTCAACCCTAATTAAAACACACCTGGTCCAACGAATCAAGTTCTTCAGGCTTATTTGAAAACTACATGGTATGTGTGTTGGAGCAGGGTTTGGAACAAAACTCTGCAGAGCTCCGGCGCTCCAGGAATTGAGTTTGGTACCCCTGTCTTAAAATATTGTCAATAACAGTTGTATAGACTACATTTATGGTATTTTGTAGTACTAAAAGCCCCTGTCCTTTTTATAGAAAAGATTGGTTTGGACATTCTTCCCCTAAACATCTTCTAATCCTCTTGTAAACTTGTAATGAATATCTTGTAATCATCTTCTAAAACTATTCTAAACATCTTCTAATGCTACTCTAAACATGTTCCACACATCTAGTATACATCTTCTAAACATTTTCTAAACATCTTTTGACCATATTGTAAACATTTTCTAATCATGTCCTAAACATTTTCTATACATCTTCTAACCATTTTTAAAAACGTTCTGAAGATCTTTTATTCATCTTCTAAACATCTACTAAACATCTTATAAAAAATTTCTAATCTTCTTCTAAACATCTTCTAAACATCTTACAAACGTCTTCTAAATCATATTCTAATCATCTTCCAAACATCTAAACATTTTCTAATCTTCTTCTAATCATCTTCTAAACATCTTCCAAACATGTTCTTAACATTTTCTATAAATCTTCTAACCATTTTAAAAAAAAGTTCTAAAGAAAATTTATTCATCTTCTAAACATCTACTAAACATCTTCTAAATATTTTCTAATCTTTTTCTAAGCGTCTTCTAAACATCCTCTAATCATCTTCTAAGCGTCTTCTAAACATCCTCTAATCATCTTCTAAGCGTCTTCTAAACATCCTCTAATCATCTTCTAAATGTCTTCAAAATGTCTTAAAAACATATTCCAAACATCTTATGTGGATGATAAAGTCAATGCAAAGTTTGACACTTCTCACCCTGAGAGAAGGCATCCAGCACGTCATCTCCGACCCCTGCCAGGCAGTCCTGGGGCGTGTGTGTGGGGGTCGAGCCGGCTGAGGTGGAGCGGATGGGCATAGGCATGGTGCAGCTGGCACTGTGGCTGGGAGATGAGTGGGGCGAACTCCCCGTCTGAGTCTGCAGGAGGGAGATGAGGAAGGAGAACGCAAAAATGACAGTAGATTTATAACAACTTGAACCTCCATTGGTCCCTCGCTCCCCATAAAACACTAAAGCTAGAACTGCAGACACGCTGATACATATCTGATCTGTTTCTTTAGGTTGTAGTGCATACATCTTTGGCCTGAGAGCTCACTGAGCATCATGCAAATGCCATTAGAGAAGCAAAAGGAGGGTAGAAAAGAGCCGCACTGTCCCACAGATTGATGCTGGGCCCAGGGCCTGTGGCCCACTGCCAGGCAGCAGATGGCTGGCCAGACTGCAGTCACATTAGACGTGAGGTGCTTAGCCCTGATGAAAGGAGAGCAGGTCTCTGATATTTGGCAGGGACACATGCGGCTTGTCGTCCCTCCCTGGGTCACAGGAACAAAGCAGCGGGACTTGACTGGAAATGGGAGCTTCATGTCCTCGTTATGAGGAGCAGACGTGACAGAGATCACCCACAGAGACAGTCTGCAATAAGCTCACGAGATAAACTCATGCTTTATTCTTATTAAGCAACTTTCCCCTTTCAGTCATTTTTAATATCAATTCTGTAAACAGTTCCTTACCATTACATCATTTCAAGCCTAAATGACTTTCTTTCTTTTGTGGAACACAATGGACTGATGGTCCAAAAGTGAAAAGAGTAGGAATGCACCTCTATTAAAATACATTAAGATACAGATAATAATTTTCAAGTCACAGCCAATGACTAACAAAGCAATTGTGTCTAAATAAATAAAAAAAATAAAGCAACTACTGTGAATGTAGTCATTACAGTATTATAATGTACACAGACTTAAAATTGCACATTCTTTTTTGAGATTTGCTAAAAATTGCATTACAAGATAAAATACAATCAAATATCTGTAAATAATTCTGAGTAAATATTTTGTGTCTATTTAATTAAAAAAAATGTACATACGTGTATATATATATATATATATATATATATATATATATATTAGTGGTGGGCCGTTATCGGCGTTAACGTGCTGCGTTAAGGTGAGACTCTTATCGGACGATAAAAAAAATATTGCCGTTAATCTATTCTTAAAGTTGGGTTGAGAGCTGGGTCTATACTATGCGAGCTATGATGGCTTTGACCTTGATATTTTAGCACGGATGTATGCCTAACCGAATTGCACTGTAGGGGGCGAGAACGAGTCTTCGAACCTGTGTGTATGCCTACTGTGAAATTACCATATCAAACGTGACGTGTTAACATGGATGCAGCTGAAGCCGCCGGTTTGCTTCAGGGAATTTTTTTTTCTTTTCCCAATGGAAACCTCGACAAGACGCACGCCTGTTTCACACATAATCCGTCTGCAGTGCGTATGCAGTCCGTTTGCGTTACGTATGTGGTGCAGAAGCAGCACGAACTCATGCTTTCACACAGGACACGTTTGCAGTCCGCTACACGGTACATGAACGATCGCTGCACTGCTGCAGACGCACCGCTCCTGGAACACACTGATGAACCGCAACCGTGTGAACACTTGAATCCATTAACATGGGTGCGTAAAAAAATACGAAACGCATACGCACTGCACACGGATTATGTGTGAAACAGGCGTAAGGTCGTTTGCACCTTGTGCAATGTGGAATTAGTTTACAGCTTTCTCAAGCAGTTTGTGATGCATTTTGGAAACAGGAGATGAGCCCCTGGTCTAATGCACCACGTGTCCTGAGAAACCCGTTCTCAAAGACTTACTTTTAGTCATTATTTTATTTGGGTAGCACACATATTCTGAATGCCTTTGGCAGAATTCAAATGAGCCATTTTAATCTAGATTAATTCCAAGATTACAGTAAAATTAGTCTAGATTAAAAAAATTAATCTATGCCCACCACTAATATATATATATATATATGCGCAAAGTTAAGATCAATTAAAATGAACTTAGCTGTGACTGTTATATGACGGTCAAGTCATTATAACATTCACAGATGATAATTAAAACAATTAAGATCCACTGTGAGTGCTATATGATGGCAGTCAAATGAGTCATGAACTGATTTCAAAGTATATTTATAGCATTTTCATTGTTTCCAGAGCTTGGTTGGAAAAAAATCCCATTCATTTTCATTGCATGGAAAAGAGCAGCCTGAACATTCTTTATAATATCTCATTATAAGTGCCACAGAAGAAAGTAAGTTAAAGTGAGTAAATAATGACAGAAGGTTTTATTTTTGTCAGCGATCTTCTCAATTTTTCGTCGTTATGCAACCTGTTAATCTTTCACCTATCACTTTTTGGAAAATGCCTGTTTAGCCATACACAGCACATATGTCAGTTCAGAGTTCTGCAGCTGTGACCCCGCATGTTTACTTTAGAACTGCAGAACTGAACACTTACGGCCTGTTTCTGCTCTTCATCCTGTCAGCCAGAAGATGAGAGATGACAGTGAGTGAAAGCAGACACGTCAGAGAGACCGCAGTGGGGAATAGAAAGGTGCAGAAAAAAAGAGAGCAAACAAATGAAGTTTTCATACATGCCGAGGCCGAGGGAAATAAAGAGCCAAATTGTTGTCCAACAAGTTTTGTACCTTCAGCAGCCTCATGAGACCTTCCAGCTGGACCATCAGTTCTCTCCTGCTCTCCTGAAGGGCCGACATGCGCCTCTCCAACTCGTCTTTTCTGTGCCTGAACCAAATGACAAACAAAATGAATAAGTGAATCACCATATGAATCATAAAAATCAATGACTGCCAAATATACGCGCCTTAAAGGGCACATATGATGGAAAACAGGATTGTCTTTGCTCTTTAGAAATAAAAAGCTCCTTGTACTATGTTCATAATGCAAAGCTTCCTCCATAACCCACTCATACAATTTATTAAAACTAAGTGGCAAAAACGGCTCATGCTATAATGGTACCGACTTCAGAACCAAGATATTCGCATATGCCGTTCTTAAAGATACAGTACTGAAAACAAAGCTTTAACGGGTTTAAATGATGACGGCTAATGGTAAAATTGAAAACTAAATTATGAAATCCTGATTAACATAACATAAAAAAAATCATGACAAAAATGTAGAATATGACCCCTTTCCACTCAAATCTTTCATTAAATACATACAGTCGTACTGCTCAGACTGCACATAATGTGACTAAATCTCCATGAAACTAAAACAAAGATGTCAAAAACACAACATAATGGAAATGTGCTCATTCATTCATCTAATGAGACCAACATATCATTAAGAAAGCTAATTTGGCTCCTACATGCCCTCTGGTGCCTATAAAAGGTACTCCGTCTACATAACTTGAACAATGACTACAGGGAGTGAAATCCCACCCAGTCCATTTAAAACCTGTTATGCTCCTAATAACCTCAAACGGTGTGAAACACTCTGGTTAACTGAAGTTATGGGTAATTTAGCACTGAACGCTTCCTCTTTACAAATCTGAACTCGAATACTACATGCATTCTGTTGTTTTGTGTGTGTGTGTGTGTGTGTGTGTGTGTGTACCGCAGCAGTCGTAGCTCTGCCAGTAGAGTGGGGTTCTGCTGGGCTTTCTCTGGAGTGGGTTGAGAAGCCTGTTCATGTTCCAGACGCAGACGCTGGATTTCCTGCAGTATCTCCCTTAATGCACCAAACACAGAAACCAAAATGAACGTCACTGGCACCTACTGAAAGCACTCAACTGTAATGAAACACAGTCTCATTAATCACTCTTGACTTTAACAATAATATTAATAATAACAATAATAATAATTATTATTATTAATAAAACATTCAATGTTTAAATTAACAATATACTATACAACTATACATAATAATAATAATAGGCATTATTACTATGGTTGTTAAATCATTTAATTGATAACAACAGTAAAGTATTTAATTTAAATATGTAATGTTTTTATCGGTTGAGTAATTAAATACATTATTATTATTATCATTATCATCTTCATTATATAAATTGGTTAAATGTAATTAATTCTCATTTTATTGTTTGAATATTCAAGTATATTAAAATAATATTAATAATAATATTTATATGATTTCATTAGCTGCAATTAATAAGTATTAATTGTAAATAATGTTTAAATATTGACATTTATTTTTGTTTGAATAATTGAAAGCATAACTATTATTATTATTACTGCTATTTCTGTATAATATAATTAACTCTTAATAATATTTAAATATTGAATTTAAATAATGTTTTTATCCGCTTAATAATTAAATATTATTATTATTATCATTATCTTCATTATATAATTTGGTTAAATGTAATTAATGATGATTTTATTGTTTGAATATTCAAGTATATTCAAATAATATTAATAATAATAATTATATGATTTTATTAACTGAAATTAATAAGTGTTCATTGTAAATAATATTTAAATATTGAAATGTATTTTCGTTTGAATAATTGAATGTATAACCATTATTATTATAATTATTATTATCATTACCGCTATTTTCTGTATAATATAACTTTTAATAATATTAAAATATCTAATTTAAATCATTAATGTTTTTATCGGTTGAATAATTAAATATATTACATGATTACAGCATTTCAATTATTGTTATTCTTTTACGGGACAGTAAATATGAATACATAATGACTTATTTTCATTTAGCTTGAAGAAATGTAGTTCCATCGCATAGCAAGAAACATTTAACCGTTTAAAACCCCACCTGTTTTTATTCTCTAGTTCTGCGATGAGCTGTCTCTGTTGCTTATTAGCATCAAAGTTGAAACTCAGATCAGATGGAGGGCATTGCTAAAAGACAAAATAATAAGCAGCGCTGATTAGGCTCAAAACTAATTATAAAGATGCCAATAAATGAACAGATATAAAAATATGGCGCATAAAGCCAGATGTACACAAATGAATGCTATTGATTTTCAATACATTTCACAAAGTAAAAATAGTGTCCTCTGAAAACGTCACCAACAAGGTGTTTGTTCCTTCCATTGTAAAGTACAGGAGTGTGTTTGTGAAGTGAGTCTCACGGTGGAGTTGCTGGCCTCTGCTGCCAGACGAGCAGCGTATCGCGCGATCAGACGATGCTCTTCATCCAGTCTGCTGGGACTCTCAAGGGTGCTACAGTCCAGACGGAGAGACAGAATGAGAAGAAATACAAACAGCAGGAAGAAGAGAGACAACGAGAGGGATGGAGCGTGATGTGTGTTCCAGAAATCAACATGATTAATGAAACATCTGAGATGATAGATGAGCGTCAGGAAACAGGTTTGGGGAAGATACTCTAAAAAATAGAAGATATACACTCATACTCATAGTTCAAAGCAGATTAAGTACAGCCATGATACATCATTTCATTTATTTTAAAACTATTATACTTTACATAACATAACATATAACATAACATAACATAACATAACAAGCTACTTTGACATCATGGCTTCCAAAGCTATTTTAATACTATTACACTTTATATAATATAATATAATATAATATAATATAATATAATATAATATAATATAATATAATATAATATAATATAATATAATATAATATAATATAATATAATATAATATAATATAATATAATATAATATAATATAATATAATATAATATAATATAATATAATATAATATAATATAATATAATATAATTAGCTACTCTGACATCATGGCTTCCAAAGCTATTTTAATACTATAACACTTTACATAATATAATATAATATAATATAATATAATATAATATAATATAATATAATATAATATAATATAATATAATATAATATAATATAATATAATATAATATAATATAATATAATATAATATAATATAATATAATATAATATAATTTAATATAATATAATATAATATAATATAATATAATATAATAAATACTCTGACATAATGGCTTCCAAAGCTATAAACTATTCATAATCTACAGTTTATGATATACATTTTAATATTAAAATAATATTATATTTTATCAATCCTATTTTCATCTCATCTTATCTAATATTTTTATTCAAATTTTGTAGTGAATCTTGAGTTAATATTTTGTAAAGGTTTTTTTAATTTTTACAGACATTTTTACAGACATTTGTTATATAATATAATAAATATATGTTGGGATATTGTTATTTTAAGTAAATATTTTTATTGTTCATTAAATTACAGCAATTTTATATATTTATATACACAAAGTCAAGATGTATAATATATTTTTTCAATTTTGAGTAAATATTGTTATAATATAATATAGAATTTCTAAATTGTTAGAGTGAATTTTAAATAAATATTGTGTAAATAATTTTTACTAACAATTTTATATACATTTTTTGTAGACAAAGTAAAAAAAAAAGTATTTAGCTGGATTTATGATTATTATATTTTCTTCCACATTGAACCCACAACCTTTTGCGCTGCTAACACAATGCTCTACCACTGAGCCAGAGGAATATCCCCAATTTCCTGAAAGGAGCTGAAACATAATTTCAGCAATTTTATATAGATGTATTTTTTTTATAATTACATCCGATTATTTGTAATATATCAGTTTTAGCGTTTTCATCCATCTAAGATCCTCAGAGCAGGTCCCTTGTGTCTGAATGGATGCAGAGCAGTGAATGCATAGGCTCTGGTAGTGTGCTGGCTCTGATGTTATAGGGTTTGGCATATGGCTGGAGCAGATGACGGAGCATATGTTTTTCTTCAAGTGTACTACAATTAGGAGTGAATTACGTGCGCATATGTGTGAATGTGTATATTCTGCGAGTTAGACACCACACAGAAACACACATTTATCAACTTGCATACGCCGCATTCATCAATCAAATGTAACACAAATATTACATCAGTCTGATAATACAATAGGATAATAAATGAGTTGCTGTGTCAGTGTCTGAGGCCGCGCCGCCGTGACCTCCCTGAACTCTCACAGTCTCAGCGGAGTCATTCATTAAGAGGGATGTTTTCATGCCAGACATCGCACAGACAGACATGCTGTTTATAATAATCAGTGTCACGCTGAGAAGGATCCACTTGTTGATATGGCACCCGACAGCGACTGTTAGACCCTTATACTGACACTTAAAGGTGCTCTGGGTCATTTTTTCTCATTAAACAGCTTTACGCAAATGCGTAAATGACTTTCGACAAATAGGTTTAAAATGATGTGCACTAAAGCAAGGGACTAAAAAAAGTCTTTCTCATATTTATTAAATTGAAATATACACCTGCAAACGTAATCATATTTACTTATTAATAGTAATAATAATGTTATTATTATATTTAACATTATAAAATATTCAATTGTATTAGAAACTGTATTTGAAGTATTAAACATTACTAAAATATAATAATTATAAATAATATAATAATAACAACAATAGCCTACTACTACAACTGCTGTTAATAATAACAATACAAATTATTTATTGTCCATTATGAAATTATAACAAAATTCATTTATTAAATTTGCATTTGAAATATTTTTATTATTATCACAACATATTACAAGAATATTCATTTGAAATATAAAAAATTACTAAAAGTAATGACTATTATTTATTACTTTCACAACATTACATGTAACATTACAGTAATATGCAATTATGAAAAAAATGTTATTCCAAATATATACATTTTATTCCGAATAATAAATGACTCAAATAAAAAAAAAGATAAATAATATATAATGATTGTAATGATCATTTATCATTATTACTACTACTACTACTACTAAAATGTTCAATTATTAAAACTGCATTTGAAGTACTAAAAATTACTCAAATCTAAATGTTATGCAATAGTACATTAAACAATGAATTCCAATTATTACATTATTAATTATAAATTCAGAAATATAATATTATTATTTTGTTATTTTCCTGTGCTTATAAAAAAGTGCAACTAAACAGGCCCATGTGTGTGATTCACCAGCCACAAAATGAGTACAAGTGAAAAAATTAACCGTCCAAACGTGCAGCCCCTTATGGAAAATTAAAAATGTATGGTCCATAGTTTCCATGCTTCCTCTATACAGTCCAAAAAAAGAAAAGAAATATACTATCAAAACAGATCACATCACCTCAACTTTATTGCCAAAATAAAATAATATATGGTAACTAGAAGTGACGGTGTGAACATCAGCCATTCATGATAAATATTAACAAACTAGTACATATAGTTATTAGTTTGAATAGTTTAAGTCTTAAGAATAGTGTAAGGGTCAGAGAGAAGACATACAATGGCCATGAAAATCTAATTCTTTTACATTCTATAAAATAAAAAGTACACTCTTGAGCCTTTCCAATCCAAAACTGGATAAAGGACACGGAGAGCATATGAACACTCACTGTACGGCGAGACTGTGATAGAGCTGGAGTCTATGATTTCATATCCACTGACAGATGGTCAATACTCACTTAACTTCAAATTAAAAACTCATTTGGAGCCAATGGAAAATGATATTTCTGTCCTGGCAGCAAGACTGGCCATGACCCAGCAGACGATAAATTCTACACAAGGCCACTTGTCCTTGAAGGCCGACCCGGTAAATAAGAGGTGCACCGTCAGCAGAGAGACTCGCTCGCGCTCACTGTCCCGCCTACAGCTCTGATGTTCCTATAAGGCCACGCAATCACACCCAAAATGACTTAGACAGAGAAAAAACACTCCTTATGAAGGCTCGAGGCCCACAAAGTTTCACACAGAATCTTGTTGCTGAAGGTTTGAGAAGTTAGAAAATTCTTTTTTTTTTTTTACCTTTTCTTTCACAAAACACACACACACACACAAGATTTTCTATCCCCTAACCCAAAACGTACTGTACCCCTTACAGAAAACCTGTTTGCATTGTTACACTCTCAGATAAACATCATTTACTATTTGTATTCATTTCTTTCCCTCGTTGGGACCACAGGCTGGTCAAGTGTCAAAAATTTCAGGTTTTACTATCATTGTGGGGACATTTGGTCCTTACAATGCATGTAGCATAAACAAGGACACACACACACACACACACAACGACTTGTGTGTCACCCAGCTCACGTCCCAGGTTTGTTCCAAGTGTCACTACTGAAGTGGAACAAGATGATGATCTTGTAACAGTGTGCAAGTGTAGATAAAGCTGTCTGTTTTATAAATTGCTTGAGCAATGTCATTTTGGAAAGTCATCTTCATTAAGCTGTAATGCACTGCATTACTGTCCAAACAAAATCATCAGTGGCTTACAGCATGGCAGACATCAGCATTGTGAAAAGTTCAGTACGAAGATAATATATCTAAAAGAAAAAAAAATGTTAAAAACCAAACTTTTACAGCATTGTAGTAATACTGAAACTTAATTCCACAGGCACACACTGACATTTCTGCATTTCTCTACCAAAAGTTTGGGGTCAGTTAGATTTTTTTTAAGAATCTAATACTTTTATTCAGCAAGAACACATTAAATTAATTAAAAATGAAAGTAAAGACATTTACTGTAAAATGATAATGATTCCTATTTCAAAAAAATGCTGTTCAACTTTCTTTTCATCAAAAAAAAAAAAGGGTTAACATAAAAATATTAAGCAGCAAAATAATAAAGGAAATCTGCAAATCAGCATATTAGAATGATTTCTGAAGGGTCATGTAACCAAACATAATAAAACTTATAAAACTTTCTTAATGAACGAGTGTGTTCTTCATAATAATAAATACATTTTCCTTGTGTTTGTGTAAAATGTTATTTTAATCACTAATCACCCACAACTTAATCGAACCCGTTGCTTAATGGCAGAGGTGGGTAGTAACGAGTTACATTTACTTCGTTTCATTTACTTGAGTAATTTTTTGGGGTAACGAATACTTTTCGGAGTATATTTAAAGATGGGTACTTTTACTCTTACTGGAGTAAATTTTGGGGGGAAAATCTGTACTTTTACTTCGTTACTGTGGGCGACGCTCCTCTCGTTACTTTATCTTAATGCAATAAATGTTATTATGCTTCAGTTTATTCCAACGCGCCGTCTACTTTTCTCTGGGCAATGAGCGATGCCCATTCGTGAATGATTCATTCTTTTGATTCAATTCTGTTCAAAGGCTTGATCAAACCAGTTGGCAAACGAGTGAATTGGTTCATGAATCAGTTTGAATGAGTCGTTCAGTTCCCTGCCGCACGTGCTGAGTTGTAACGTTTAAGAACAGAAAGAGCGTTGAAAACGTGGCTGGAACTGCACTGAATTGAAATCTGCAAAGGTTATTATTTGCTAGCGATGGAGATCCTTATTAGATGAACACCGCGTGTGCTGTCTACTGTTTAACAGGTAATAACTTGGACTACATTCGATTACAGTACACGATACCACTGTGACATTAGTTTGTTGTACGTGTGTGGCTTATAACAGAGGGGAGTCAAGTTGAATGCAGCTTCCAAAAGACAAAAAATAGCCGATTAAGATTTTATTAATTTTAATACAATCACACCTGTGCAAGTACGTTCAGCAAGTCAAATTATCAGCTGCTAAATTCAGATCTGTGATTGCTTGCTGGCGCTTAGCCAGAGATAGATGCGTTTATACAGCGCTGCGTATTATAACAAATCACACATGATTCTTTTGAGCTTATTAAAGTATTGACCAATCAGAGGTGTTCAGATGAGTCATCGCTGAAATGCCGGTGCTTCCTTCACTCGCTCACTGACTGAATACCTCTTTCTGGCGAATTCTCTCACAGGAACAAAGTGCAGATGTGCAGGGGCGTCATGCATTCATGATTTTTGAGGGGGCACTATAAGTCATTCTACGAAAGCACTGTATAACTGATATAGGCTTATTTTTTTATTATTTTTTTTCCTTTTTATTCAAAACAATTCCAAACATGCTTAATATATCAGGAAATATCTCGTTTCTCAAATATGTGTAGGTAAACGCGTTTTGCACATTTATAGATTGTTATTTGATCAATATATGGAAATGTAGTGTAATCTATTAACTACACATAAAAACCTGATTTTTTACTTAAGTGCCATATCATGCCATAAAATATTTTTAATACGACTGAATTTGCATTTAATGTAAATTTTAATAACAATATTGTAAGATACCTATTTTAACACTTTCATTTTACAGAGAGTAAAGAACATTTACATTATCAAAAAACATTTTCATTCAGTCTAGCCAGAGTTCAGGCACTCTCAAAAACTCCCATTAAAATCACTGAAGCACTTTACATTATGAAACGAATATCTTACTTACATTCGTACGCACATCTGCACTTTTTGTTGTTTCTGATGAGAGAATTCGCTAAATAATTCAGTCAGCGAGCAAGTGAACAAAACACCGCGTTTCAGTGATGACTCTTCTGGACGTCTCTCATTGGCCATTGCATCCATAAGCGCAACAGAATAGTTTCTGATTGGTTATCATGAAGCGTTGTACGAACGCGTCTGTCTCTGGCTCAGCGCCAGCCAGCGAACGCAGATTTGAATTTAGCAGCTGATGCTGTGCACTGAACGATCTAATCACACCGCTGTGATTGTATCAAATATATAAAAAATATTATTCTGCAATTTTTTTTTTTTTTTCGTTTGGAAGCTGCATTTAAAATCCACTTGGCTCAGAAATCTGAGGGGGCACGTGCCCCCTCACTTTGAATGGGCACGACGCCTCTGCAGATGTGTGTACGAATCTTTAATTAAGATATTGATTTCACAGTGTTAACAGTTTCAGTGATTTTAATGGGAGTTTCTTAGAGTGATTGAAATCTATACTGTCAGTGAAAATTATCTTTTATAATGTAAATGTTATTTGCTCTCTTTCTGAACAATGAAAGATTAGTTGCAATATTTATATCACATTAACTTTCAATGTTAAATTCACATTTAATATAAAGTCAGTCGTATTAAAAATATGTTATGGCATGACACCTATATCTGTTACTTAAGTAAACAGACAAGGTTTTATAATAAATTACATAAATTGGAGTAAAGGCTGATGAAATATATACATTTATACACACACACATACATTACATACATTTTATCTATATATCTAAATAAAAATAGGCTCAGTATATATGACCCAAAGTAACTAGTAACTAACTACTTGAGTAGATTTTTTATCCGATACTCTTTTACTCTTACTCAAGTAACTATTCAAGACTAGTACTTTTACTTTTACTTGAGTAAATATTTCTAGAAGTACTTTTACTTTTACTTGAGTACAGTTTTTGGGTACTCTACCCACCTCTGCTTAATGGACTGAAATAGTGCTGGAGTCCCAGTAAAGTGGTCTTTGCCAGATCACAGGAGTCTGCCGCATCCTCGATATAATAAAGAATTTATAACTGGCATGAAAGATCGGGAATTGCATTCATTACAGATTTTGTTGATGCACTTGCAGCTTTACCTGATTTGCATAATTCCTTTAGCTAAAACAATGCAGATAGCACGTGCAAATAAACGATCACCGGATCACCTTGGGCTGTAACCCAGCCTGAGATGCACCGAGGGTTCACAGACAGCAGCCAATTTCTCGACTGAATGCTTTTAGTAATCGGCGCAATTTCACCGGTATTGGTATTGACTGCTTAAAATCATCACGACTCTGACAAACGTAATCAAGTGTGGCCAGCGTAATTACATAAGAATGCTAAGGAGCACTTCTTGTGTCCCTAACATCTCCATTTTGGCAGACTCCAGTAAACAAGAGTCGAGATCAGAATTAAGTGCAGTATAATTCTGCATACATTTTTGGCTCCGCAGGCATAGACATCATACTCACACAGACAATGTGTTGTAATGTAAGGTTCAAGCAGAGCGGCTGACAGTCTGTGTCTTTGATTTCATAACCAGTGGCACATTATTGATGGAAACATCTCCCTCCACCACAGACTTCATTTAATCGCCTGAGGTTAAAGAGTGGAGTAAAGTCAGCTGTTTATAGACTGACTCTGATCATTACAGTGAGGGAGGGACTTCATGAAGGGTGAAGTGTTAACTGTACATAGTCCTGCCTCGACGCTGGGCTATATTTAGAGCAGAATACACACAAACCAACCCCTCTCTGAGCAAAACATGCCACATCTGCTCCATTCAAGTGATTTGCTGCCACGAGACTCGATGTGTTTTAGTATTCACCCGATGTTAAGTACTGTCAGTGGCCTGACACATGACAACAAATGTTGCGGCTTACTTTCTAATATGTGTTCAAATGAAGGCATGCAGCACACTAAAAGCCTGCGAGGAACGGGCTGCTTTGGCAGCAGCCGTAAAAAAACAGGGAATGGTGGATCTTATAAAGAGTGGGACTGAATTTTCGGCTGATGGAAGTGTTTGTACCGGAGCTCACCAGTATAATAAAATACAAAATGTAATGCAATAAACCGTGGGTTTCTGTAGGTATGTTTTCGAAAGAAATTCATTAAACCTGGGTGCGAATTACAGTATGAGGGAGTATAGAGGGTCTGATTCCACTAATGAAGCTCTGAATATAAAAGAAGTCAAAATTGCTACTTTTAGATGAAATAACTTTTTTCATTCCAGCTAGTTGCCAATGAAACACTGAGATAAAAATAAAAACTATATAAACATTGAAAAGAGTTGATAAAAATTACTAAATCACTAAACCTTTTACAAAAATAATGAAGAAAAAAAACAGAAAAACAAAAATGAACTAAATATTAAAAAGTTAAAAAGGGTAAAAGTTTTTTTTTGTGTGTAAACCATATATATGTTTTACAAATTTGTCAGAATGTACAACAGACATAAACTATACCAACACACCTGAAGTCACTCCATCTGAAAGTTTGGTGTGTAATTCACACACTGCATCAATCCATCTCTTATAAATGCCACATTATGAAATACTGGAGTGATGGCATGATCATTTTTTAGCTGCTGAAACCTTTGCTTGAGAAATTGCCACAAGAATGTACAGCAACCTCTAATAACTTTTCTACTTTTTTTTCACCACGTAAATCTAAGCATTATTCTCTTCACAAACTGTCACATAAATTAAGTCATCATGAATGTCACTCAATTTTAAAGGAACATTTGCACCAAAAATGTATTGTATTCACCTTCATCTCATCCCAAACTATTTGTACTGTACTTTCTTTCTTCTGAAAGAAAGATATTTTTGACGAATTCTGATAACCAATCAGTTTTGGTTGGATAAATAAATAAATATTTCAAAATATCTTATTTTCTACAGAAGAAAGTCATAAAGGTTTGCAACGACATGCAAGTGAGTAAAATATGACAGACAATTTTCATTTTCCCAACTACAACTGAGCTCACAATTTATTTAAAGTCCAGTTCTCGCCATCAAAAAAAACTATACTACTATATAATACTATAAACTACTATACTATATACTAAACAAACTAATTTTGCCTCACACTCCTATTTGCTGCTTATTAATAGTTAGTAAGGTAGTTGTTAAGTTTAGGATTAGGGACGTATATTATGGACATGCAGAAAATGTGCTTTATAAATACTAATAAACAGCCAATATGTTAATAATAATCATGCTAACAAGCAACTAGTTAATAGTGAGAATTGGTCCCTATGCTAAAACACCATGGCTGGGAAGATTTTCAGTGAATAACAACTTAAATTTCATTCTGTTACTCAAATGAAGTTATTGTATGGCACCGGAAGATGCAAAATATAGTAGTACATTACTTTTATGGTACTTCTTTCTATTGTAATTTGTGAAACTGAATCTGTCCTAATTGACTTTTACTCTATGGAAAAGAGCAGCAAGAACATTCAACTTCAATTTTTGTATTTTTTGGTATTTCTATAGAAGAATGAAAGTCTCGAGTCTTGAAAGATTCAGAAAATGACATGAGGATGAATAAATGATGACGGAATTTCATTTTCAGCTAATCTGAACCCTAAACCAAGACCATGTGACTACAAACAAAGGCATTTGTCTTGGGAACCTGGGCAAGTGTCAACAGCACAAAACAGAAAAAGCCAACCTGACCAGCTCTCTATTTACAAGATAAGGCTTTCGTTCCATCAGAGTTTATCTTCCGGATCACCTTGGGCTGCAGCCCAGCTCGGGAAGCGCAGAGGGCTCGGAGACAGCAGGACAATTTCTCGATTCGCTGCTTTTAGTCATCTGCCTTTGAAAGGCAAACATTCAACCTAATTCTGCAAGCGATGCAATAAACATGGAAAATATTCTGCCCAGAGAAAGATGCTACAATCTTCTACTCATCCACATGCAGCATAATTTCAAAACAAGCTATTTTACATAACAGGCTTAAGTGGAGGAGCTTAAAACACACACACACACACACACACCATCAGCATGCATGCATACAGAAGCCTGTGTGGAGCGCTTACCTTTTTGAAGGTGTGGGCGCCCCGGAGGAAATGAGAATGGTATCGTTCATGTCGTTGGCCACTGGCCTCAGCTGACTGCAAAATCACAGAGTTTGAGTCAAGCCTAGACACAAACCTACGGATTACGCTCCAAGCTTTCCAAGCGCGAGGGACATCAAACCACTCTAAGAAGTGATGTTATTTTTGAAGTACACCATTTGAGCGCACATTAAACTACCTCATCATAATCGCCTTCCAGATGCACACATTTTCATTTAATGCCATTTGCCCAAACTTAATTAAGTTAACAAGACCATAAAAGGGTTTGGAGGAATTCTAATTAAAGCTACAGAAATCCGAGAAGGCTGGGAGAAATAGGAGGGGGTGACACTGCAGAAGGTAATTTGTGTGAGTAAACAGTGCCATGGGATCCATCTGGTCCTCATAAACACACACATGACAGGACCTTTCGCTTCATTTCATAAGGGTTATTCCATCATTTTGATGTTATAAATCGCTTTTTGTCAACTGTACATTTTCATACAATCTGCTTGTAGCCCACTGATGCTGAGGTTTAGGGGTTGACCTTCATGCTTGCTTTATTTCGAGAAATCCCACTTTTTTTGTTAAAATCCCATTCAAAGGAAATCACCAACTTAAAAACTCCCCTTCCTTATATTACATTGTCATTTTTCCTGAGTCAGTTTCTGAGTGAAAACGGTTTCTATACCACATTTTTAAATCTCCTTCTTTCATGTTTCTTTTTTCGTTTTTAACCGTAGGTTTGATGCATTTTCACAAATGTTTTCCATACTTTTTCCAGTTATTTATGATCAATGGATAGTATAATAAAATAATAAAACTTTCCCTTCCTTATATTACACTGTAATTTTTTGTGAAATTGTAAAAAAAATTTTTTTTAAATCTCATTCTTTCTACTTCAAATGTTTGTTTAATTCAATGTGATATTAATTTCTTTGTAAATAATTGTGAAATTTGCTACCAATTTCTGAGTAAAAACTGTTTCTATACCAATTTGTTTTAATCTAGTTCTTTTATGTTGTTTGATACATTTTCACAAATTTTCCATAATTGAATGAAAATTGAATGAAAATGTATGATTAATGGATAGCTAGCTTCAATATCAGATTTTAGCACAACTTGAAAAATCTATATTAACTACAGAAATTTCCATAACTTTTTAGTGACTTCCTAGTCTGAAAATTATAATTTAAAAACGTCCCTGATATTCCCAGGTTTTGCCACGAACCTTGCTAATATCTGAGGTGTTTGTCTTCTGCAATCGAAAACACAATCTCTTTAAATGAAAGGAAAAAACCAAAGTATGTCGTTCCTTAGTTGAGTCGCTCAGAGGTTCGGCGCATTAGCATTACCGAGACGTCCTAACGTTAATGTTTCCTGAGGCTGCAAGCATCATGTCACACGACTCGTGAATGGTCCTCATATTGCAATCCGAGCAGCCGAGCTGTGGCATCCTTCTGAGACCTTGAAGGAAATAGTGACCAGCATCGAGCAAAGTGATCCAACACATGGCAAGCAAATCCACAACAACAATGCTAGACATTTACTATAACTGCATGTTAAAAACACAAAAGACTAATTTTCTAATTATGCAATTCTATGCAATTACTCACTCACCTCCCGCAAGGCAAAGAGCTGCCGTCTGTCAAGCAGATAGACGTAAGCAGTGACCGCTCTGTCCAGCTGCCTGTCCTGTTCTGTGCTCAACTGAAGGAGCATCTCAATGCACAACACTGTTGCTGTCTCCAAGGAAACCTGATAGTCACGTGACATGGTGACGATCAAGACACACTCTTGCTCTCTCCTCTTCCCTCTCTCTCTCTCTCTCTCTCTATTCCAGCCTCCCAGCTCCTCTGTTTAGATGCACATACAGTACTTTCAGCCACTCAGAAAGACATGCTATATTCTTCCCTAAGAATATTTCAAATTCTCTGATCTTTGTTTCCAGCCGCCCACATTAGTCCTAATCCAGAGCAAACAATTCCCTCTTTTCCAGCGGAGAGCTTCATTTACAACACTATTACTGAACGCAGTGCAGCCTACACAAAAACAATAGTCTAATACTTTAAGTGCAAATCTAGATATTTTCAAAACTGACTAGTTGGCAGTTTGTCTGAGCTAGCTCTGCATAATTAGACACCTAAGACATGCTTCATACAGCCATTTCCATACATTTTTCAAGCCTATCACAAAGTTTTGATAGAGCCCATGTAGTTACTCCATGCCATTTACCTGTAAACCTGTGTGTCAAAGAAAAGCGATTATCTACATTGTGGAAAGAAACTGAATGTGCCACTCTATGATGTAATAGTGTGGCTATGCACCACCTCTGCCGAAGAAGACCAATGCCTGCAATCACTGCCTGTTTAGCCCTGCTCACAGATTCGTGCATGTAATGTAAATTATACATGTCTGTGCAGAAACCAAACGATAAAGAAATGCAAGAAGACACCATGCAGTGCCAAGCTGCAGATAAACCGTCTTTGCATTGCTTTCCTTCTGATCCTAACATTAGGAAAGAGTGGATTAACTTTATTTTTAATGAAGATCCAGACCACATCAGTAAGAACTTGGTCCTTTGTGCACTCCATTTTACTGCGGATTTGTTTACAAACAAGGTACATTTTGACGCTGGATTTTCAGAAAGACTGATACCAGAAGACAATGCTGTGCCAAATATATTGGATCCGACGTCACACTACACGAGTGTGAGTAATTAATTAGTGTGTTTATTATGTGATCACTATCGCTTTGTCTGCCATTACAATTTGTTTGATATGTGTTTTTGCATTTTTAAACTAAACACTGCAGCATCCATCTATGATGGATGTAGTCTGTCAAACATACACAACTGTTAGCCAATCACATGTAGTGGGCGTTCACTTCCAAGTCTAGAATCTGCCAGGCCTATTCAAATGAGAGGGGCCAAATCAGGAGAGAAAATAGCCTATTACTTAAAAATTATGATTGTTTTTATGTAAAAATCTTGATGACATTATAAGTGGACCACAGAGAACAGTACAAAATAATAAAATAGGCAGTTTGACCCCTTTAAAGGTCATTCCTGGCATATGGCATTTTGGCGCTGATGTGTGAATGCAAGCAGTATGGATAAAGAACAGAAAACCATTGTGTGTGTGTGTGTGTGTGTGTGCGCGCGCAAGTGTGTGTGAGTGCGCGAGTGTGTGTGTGTGCGTTTGTGTGTATAGCAAATGAGTACATTTACTGGACAAGGTTTACTAAGTATAATGGGTCTCAGGTGTGAATAAGGCTGTTAGTGAATTTTTTGTTGATTTCTTTTTTGCAAAAGCAGTTGTTTGTACTGTAGGGATCCAGGGAGACGATCATATTTGGAATCCTTGGCATCAAAAAGATGGGAGAAAATAACCTTTAACACTGACAGCACACTAAAAACACTCTGCAAGCTTCTTAAAAAAAGACAAAATAAATCTACTAAATTAAACTAATGAACTAGTCAACCCTGAGCCATCCTTCAGGCACAGTCACCTAAGAGAGCATACTGCAGTCCTCAATGCTAGATTTATGGGGTAAATTAAGGGTGTATGGGAAACTTTGATGCCATTCTAATTCAATATATCTCTCCAATCAATGTGCATATGGTGCAGTATGATCCTAAAAATGTAACCCACTGCTAACAGGTGCCACCCATCACTCTCAGTCACTAGATAGGGATTCTTCAGCTCTAATTTGAACCTCAAATGCTACATCTTAGCTAATCTCCAACCACTCAAAATCGTCAAGCAGATCAAACCAGGATGAATCCGTCTCCTAAATTCTGATTAGCAAACTCCTCTAGATTCAAAGCCAGAGACTGACAAGTCTTAGATGTCAGACGTGCTATGAATGTAGATTTATTCATCCCGATGTTCTGTCCTCAGCAGAGAGGAAGGCAAAAATCACGCTCACATCTTTTTTATGAGGTCAAATGAATTACATCAAGGGCCGTTCACAGGCGCTCTTCTCCTCTGGTTAATTACAGGGAAGTGAGTACTTTCACAGAGCCTGAGCTGGAGAAATATGGAGCATATTATATCCCGTCTCAGCTGAAAGTTATAAATGCAGCCGGTTTATGCCTCTGGTTCAGGGCCCACGCTGCACATCTGCAGAGAAACATCAGTGCTATATGACCTTGGCTGTTTATATATCAGTGTCTATTTCTGCTACTTTACATTAATTCATGCTGATTAAGCAAATAAAAGAATGAGGAGCGGCATATGCACATTTGGTTACCAAGTTTAATAAAATAATAAACATTTAATCAAATCGACCTTATTGACTTTCTACAGTACCTTGCTACAAAGAAGATTTAAAACATATTGGTATATTTCATTTTTCAGATTTTTACATCATAGTTGAAAAAGGAACAACATTTCTTCCCCCAAACTAAGAAGTATTTTAAAAATATTTAGTTTGAATCATATTTAAAGAGTAAGTAAACACGATGCCACACTAGTTTTTAGAATAATAATTTTTTCTTCATAATGATCATTTTCTTCAATATCCTAATTCAGTATCAAACTTCTGACATGATTATTGGAGTGTTTTACAAGATAATATGATATCAGTTTTTCTACTGAAAAAAGTAGAAAGTTGTGACACATTTTTGAATTAAAATGGTTTTTACATTTTTTTTTTCATGCTCCCAAAAACATTATAATAAATTTTAATCCATAACTCAAGAATATTTTCATCATAAGAGAGGTGTAATCAAGCCTTTTTTTCATGAATTGTTTTTCTAATGATTTAATAGATCTGTGAGCGTCAATCACTGACCTATTTACCATACATACAACCCACAAACATTCTGTCAGCGGTTCAAGAAACGATATGATTTGCGCCATTTTGATTCATTTATATCCACTGCAAATTAGTCACAGACATCTGTCCCTGCCTATGGTTCAGCATGTCCTAAAGAACTCCATCTGTCCAACAGGAGAAGAATTGAAAGGCATGCTTTCATATGCCATTAGCTGTCAGAAAAACAACACTCCAGCAGTTCATCATAGAAATTCATCTCATTTAAAACAACAACAACAAGGCTGTCCACAGAGTTCCTGTGTCTGTCTGATTCACGGGGCTGAGCAGACATGATTTTCCTTTTCTCTGACTCTGCCACGACCAATCAGAACGAGGCGGCCTGCAGCTTTTGACAGTGGGATGTGGAGTATCATGTTGATGGATGTCACCTTGAGGTCAAAGCCAACAAGAACACTATGCTGACCAATTGTGAGGGGCAGTAACGGGCAGTCAGACATGTTTACAGTGATCTGCCAGCTACCCAAAGAGCAAGAGATGGTCATGACGGGGCAGAGCTCTAATAATGAGGATCCTGATTTGTTTTCGGTTTCTAACCAAAACTGAAGCAAATGATGACATATACCGTATTTTTCGGACTATAAGTCACACCTGAGTATAAGTCGCATCAGTCCAAAAATACGTCATGATGAGGAAAAAAACATATAGAAGTCGCACTGGACTATAAGTCACATTTATTTAGAACCAAGAACCAAGAGAAAACATTACCGTCTACAGCCGCGAGAGGGCGCTCTATGATTTCAGTGTAGACTACAGGCGCACTGAGCAACATAGAGCGCCCTCTCGCGGCTGGAGACGGTAATGTTTTCTATTGGTTCATTTCTCTTGGTTCATGTCAAATTAATTTTGATAAATAGGTCGCACCTGACTATAAGTCGCAGGACCAGCCAAATTGTGAAAAAAAGTGCGACTTATAGTCCGGAAAATACGGTAGCTCTTCAACACAGTATCAAATAATAGAAATCATTAGAAATTTAAATAAAAAAAATTATCTGCCAGGAAAATTAGATATATGCCAAAGTGTTTGGAGTCATAAATAAATACATAAAGTGTGACCAATAGTAATATGCAACCTCATTTGAAATATGTGATTCTAGCGACATATCTGCAAAATTATAATACTTGCATATTTTGCAACACTTTCAAGATGAAATCCGGTTTAATTAGTGGTGCTAAAAGCCTTTTCAGATTTATCTTTAAACAGATGAACATGAATCTAAAATGTTTTATTATGTTGGATGTTGTACTGCATGCATCATAGCAATTTAGTTTGATAGAGCTTAAAGGGTAATGCTCTGTTGCACTTGAAAATAACATACCACCTCTACATTAAAAACATAATCAAACATGAGTAAAAAAAAAAAAAAATGCATGCATTTGCTGAAGAAACCATCTATTTTATAAATCTCTTAGCTCTTTTTTTTAGCTCTTTTTTTAGTGACTCGTGACTCTGCATAGCAATAATATACCAGGTCCGCTACTGAGCATGTTTACTACAGGTACATCAGAAAAATCATACATATGGAGCTGGTTATGTGATGCAAATGTCAAAATTATTTAGTTCATAAATGCTGCACTATGGTAAAAGTGTTTTGAAGTCATAACAGTATTTTGCAAAGAACTGCTTAAAAAAAAGGAATAAAATGTGCTGGTGTTTTACTGCCTCTATTGCTCAGCTAGAAACAAGTGAATTGTATGCATGCAGTAGGTAGATTTTCTGCAAAAATGCAGGCAGATGCATGTATTTCCAATGAGCCTAGGTTAGTAATACATGTATTAGCAATGTATTAAGCATTTATGACAACACCAATGAGATTTATCTCAGCAGAACGACTTCCTTCAATACTCAACATAAGAATGCATAAATCTCTGTCTGAGCGGACAACGTGATCTCATGAGAATACATGTGTATTTTTACGTTAATTGTGGTTCTACCACACGTACATTTACTTACGTTTTCATGCACATAAAAACGTACAATTCTGACGTATTTATAGCAGTAAAACGTACAAATACTTACGTGTTAGCAGTGAAAAAAACATAAATAATCTAACGTAAAGTGTGAATGTATATGAATTCCCATGTATTAATATTAAAATCGTGGCTTTAATTATTTAAATCTGTTGTATTTAATTGTCATATCAATACATGTTTTTATTGAAAGCAGTTTACTCATCTACTTAATAGGAAATAACATTTCTGTGCATGCTGCAAACTCATTTCGGGGGATTACATAATGTTAAACGAGACTACACTTTGAAACCTTAAAATGAATTCAATTTATGTAATTGTTTAACCATTTTGTAATATTTTGCTGTGCGATTTTCTCCTATCCAATGACTGACAATACAACCATAGATACACAAAAGCACAGCATAAAATTACAAATCACATCCATTTTATTTGTTTGCTGTACTCCATATCTTTAGAATCCAGATGTTTGCAAGGAACATATCCAAATTCAGCCCTTTATCAATCCATCTTCATCTTAATTCTCAGCAACAGCGACCGTCACAGTCAAAGCCCGCGCTCGTTATGATTTGAATTTGAAAATAGCGCCAGTGCTCCACGACTTGGTTTATGGCACTGATATCGAACGCTGATTGGTTCTCACCTAATTTGTCACAGATTGCAACATGTCGTCTTTTGAAACATCTGGAATCAGTACTGCGCCAGTACGCCTTCACGGAGAGAAGACTTTAAATTAAATTCTGCTCTGTACCCTATAAAAACTATTACCTCCAGAGAGGACTGCGACTGGAACTCATTATCATTTACAATAAATGATGCAAAAAATAAATGATTAACGTGTATGTGTAGTTTTAAGAAATGGTTATGGGTAGGTTTAGGGGTAGGTGTAGGATTAACGTTAGTGGCACAAAATAACGTTTTTAATGTTATATGTTTTATTCTTTTAACATTCTGTATAAAATGGGTAGGTTTAGGTTTGGGTGGGGTATAGGGATCTTAAATTTATCAAAAAAAATTATAAAAAGGGAAAATATACATAAATATTAAAAAAATTAATCAGATACGCTGTTACAAACACGCCAGGTTCCACCCCTTTCTGGTCCTAACAGATCATAAGAACTTAGAGTATCTTCGAGTGGCCAAAAGATTAAATCCGAGACAAGCCCGCTGGGCGTTACTCTTCACCCGCTTCCATTTCACTATCTCATACCGCCCAGGGGTGAAAAATGTGAAGGCTGACGCCCTCTCCAGGTGTTACGCCCCCGAAGAGAATCCCAAAACTCCGGAAACCATTCTTCCAGAAAGAGTCATCGTCTCTCCTATTACCTGGTCCGCTGTGACCCTTCCTCCTACCGAGCCTACCACCAACACCCCGCCGGGTTGCCCACCGGAACTTCAGTATATTCCCAGGACACGGCGTACTCCACTCACACATCGCTTGGCACTGGTCATCCGGGGGTCAATGAAACCCTCTAGTTGCTGAAGGAACGCTTCTGGTGGCCTAACATGGCCTCGGATGTCAGGAGGTATGTGAATGGATGTACAAGCTGTGCCATATCCAAAAGCCCTCGCCATCTTCCATCAGGCAAGCTCCATCCTCTGCCCGTTCCCAATCGCCCATGGTCACACCTAGGGGTGGACTTCATAACTGATCTTCCTCCTTCAGATAACAATACCTGCATTCTTGTCATAGTGGATAGATTTTCTAAATTCTAAAGTCGTCTTCTTTCTTTGAAGGGTCTGCCCACGGCCAATGGAAACGGCTGAACTGTTATTTAATCATGTCTTCAGGTACTTCGGCATCCCAGAGGATATCGTCTCGGACCGAGGCCCCCAGTTCATCTCCCGGGTATGGAAGGCTTTCCACTCACTCCTAGGTGTGGCCATCAGCCTGTTCTCTGGGTACCATCCCCAGTCAAACGGGCAGACGGAGAGGAAGGTTCAGGAGATTGGACGCTTCCTCCGTATCTTCTGTCATGGCCACCAGAACTCCTGGAACCAGTTCCTTGGGTGGGCCGAGTACGCATAAAAATCCCTTCGTCAACCTACCACCGGACTCACTCCATTCCAGTGCGTACTCGGCTACCAACCACCTCTATTCCCCTGGTCAGGTGAACCCTCGAATGTCCCCGCCATCTACTACTGGTTCTGGGAGAGAGAGAGGGTCTGGGACACGGCACACCACCAACTCCAGCGGGCTTTACGCAGACGTAGAACGACAGCCGACCTTCGCCGATCAGAGGCCCCAACGTACCAACCCGGTCAGAAGGTCTGGCTGTCCACCCGGGACATCCGCCTGCGTCTGCCCTGCCGCAAGCTAAGTCCCAGATTCATTGGCCCATTCACCATCATCCAGCAGATCAATCCGGTCACGTACAAACTCCAGTTACCCCCTGAATACCGGATTCACCCCACATTCCATGTGTCTCTCCTTAAACCTCACCATCCTTCTGTCTCTCCCTCCACAGAACCTGGCGAAACGGAAGCCCCCCCTCCACTCCTCCTAGACCACGGCGCAGCCTATGCAGTGAGTGACATCCTGGACTCCCGGCAGAGTGGTGGACAACTGGAATATCTAGTGGACTGGGAAGGATACGGTCCAGAGGAACATTCCTGGGTCCCACGCAACAACGTCCTGGATCCTAACTTACTCGACATCTTCCACTCCAATCATCCTGACCGACCAGCTCCCAGGGGAAGAGGACGTCCACCACGTCGTCGGGGTCCTCGGCCCTCAGGAGCGGGCCGTGGGGAGGGGAGTACTGTTACAAACACGCCAGGTTCCACCTCCACGCAATCACTACGCACGCCCTCACCGGAATACTAAGCACATCCACCTGATCCTCATCACCACCCAATCACCACAGCACCATAAAAACCACACACACGCACTCAATCGATGTCCGGTCTCGTTCCCGACAAGGTCTTACCTGTATGCTAACTCTAAGGACTAACTCTTCTTCTACTTACCTCTCTCCAGCGATTCTCCGAAGATCCAGATCCCCAGTGTGCGTGTGTGTGGTTCACCTTTCTCCTCTGACGTCTTCACCCAGCCTGCACGGATCCATCCCTCACTCCACCCTACACTACCTGCTCCTCTGCTTGTGTCTGTTCAATAAACCATTCTGTCTGTTACTCCTCAGCCTCCCGAGTGATCCGTAACAGACGCATTGAAAAGCAGCTTCATGAGCAAATTTCTATGGATAACTGACTGGTCAGAGAACATGTTCTATATGTACGTATTTGAGGTTGTTTTTACGTAAATTTAGATACGTATCGAACCTGTAATTACGTCCAGATAATACGTAAACGACACTGTAAATACGTAAAGGCACATACGTATTGGACTGTTTTAATTTACGTCAAAATATGTACGTTTTGATTGTGAGATCAGGCTGGAGCGCTCAATGAAACTGACTATAATATCTGTTGGAGTCCATAAAAGTGGAATTGTTACATTCCAGAGTCATAGTAAACACCAAACACTGGAGGCCTGAGATTGATTTAGCACTAAAGAGAGATCGTTTGGCCCACAGGCACCTCAAACTACATTTAGATAAGTTGAGAGGACTTTTTGTGACAGAAGGGGAGGAATCGAGTATTCAGAGTACATGTTTACTTTCAGAATGAACCTCTTTCTTACTTTTTAATATGTTAATGCTCTTATTGTAAATGACTTATCTGTGCGCATTACAGGGGAAAAATGTATGTCTTTGTAGTCTTTAATCAAAATGTGATAACTTGCTCAACCTCTGAAATGATTTTCCTTGCCACTTACATAATTTTCTCATTTAAATCCTGATTGATTCTGAAATATGTCACATTACAGAAGTTAAATGGGTTGCGAATGCCATTTCATGTCTTTAAATGTGTGAAAATGTGCTCCGCATTGTAATCAAGGTCTGATATTCATCTATTCTAATTCAACACTTTCATATCTCTAATTGTTGCATGGCCAATAAAAGCAAGCATTACAAAAGTCTCTTACTCTCTTTATCCCTAAATAGGAAGCATTATTTGAAAATACATTTCTACAAGTCTTTCACACAAGGACTATTTGAAGCTGATGCTATTCGAGTGGTACAAAGGGATATTTCAAGAGCAGTTTTAATTGCTTAGCAATATGAATTTGGGAACTAAAAATAGACGACGCTGGCAGCTGAACACGAGCTGGCAAATGTGCCCTTCGGGTGAGTTAAGAGGCAATTTCATCATTAAGTGTGTATTATTTCATCATTGACTTACACGCAAAATTGCATTTATAATTCAATTTAAAACAGATCTAAGCACAATTTGAAATACATATTTGATCTTAAATATGCCTCAAGGGATCTCACATTTTGCACGAAACAGGATGCATGTTTTAAAACAAATGGAGTTTAGATTTTGAATACGAAGTACAAGATCTGCATGTATTCGTAAACCAAAATTTAAAAGCACAGATTAAATGTGTGGAGCCTTTGAACCTTGAAATTTAAAGATCTTTAGAAAATATATAGGCTAACTATCTATAACTTTACTTAAAAAAAAAAAAACATCAAAGTCAACACAAAAAATTTCATGCTACAGATTTTGCCAATAATAGGAATAATAATAACAGACAACTTAAAAACTGGCATTAATTGGCATTAAAATTGCTGCTTCATAAGTTTTGTGTAAGTGTGAATGTCCCTTAAAGGGTTAGTTCACCACGATATGAAAATTCTGTCATTAATTAATCACCCTCATGTTGTTCCAAACCCTTAAGATCTTCATTCATCTTCAGAACACAAATTAAGATATTTTTGAAGAAATCGGAGAGCTATCGGACTCTCCATAGACAGCAACGCAATTGAAATGTTCCTATGTCCACAAACGTAGTAAATGCATCGGTAAAACTGTTCATGCGACATCAGTGGCTCAACTTCAGTTTTGCGATGCTTCAAGAATACATTTTTTTTTAATCGCAAAGAAAACAAAAATAGTTTATTTAACAACTTTTCTCCACCGAGTTACATCTTCCACCATTTTAGAGAGTACCCAAGAACGTATTGGACATAATCAGTGTTTACGTTCGGGGGAAAGTGCGCGAATGAACGTAATTTGTGTAATAAGTGTTGTTTACGGGGGAAAGCGTGCATATGCATTATAATGCTCTCTAAAATGGCGGAAGACGTAACTCGGGGGAGAAGAATGTTTAGTTTCATTCTCGTGTCATCGCAAAACTGAAGTTGAGCCTCTGATGTCACATGGCCTGTTTTACCAATGTATTTACTATGTTTCTGTACCTGGGATCATTTCAGTTACATTGCTGTCTTGGAGGGTCAGATAGCTAGAAACTTGCATGATTCTACATCCAAGCCACTAGAAGTCCAAGATCATTGTTTATGAAGCAGAAATTAATTATTGCAATTGTAATGTTGACAGTAAACCCTACAGACAAGGTGTTGCGTTATTCACAAACATATTTATTTTTGTAATGCAGCATAATAAGTCAAACAGGACAAAATTACACCCTACACTTAATTTTTTTCCACCAGAAATTGATTAGATTGTAAAAATATGCATTTTATACCAGAATGGTGATTGACGGCTGGGGGGAAAAGGTTCAAAAGTCGATTTAAAAACATTTGTAAAAAAATTAAATGATGTGCAACCTCGTTCAATAAGACCAGGAATGTTATGTGCATTAAAAAAGTAATCAATTTTGGTATTGATTAAGGTGACTCAAAAATAAAGAAAAGTCCAAAAATATGTTCAGTTGTCTTGTTAGCAGTCATCCACCATCCTTTGCTTCAGACAGAAAGGGTCACAGGGAAGGTCTGAGCTTGTATATCTCTATACGGGTACAGAGCGGGATCCTCGAGGGGATGCGCCTCAGGTATCAGCGGCCTCCATTTAAATTTAAAACTCCATCAGTTTTGGGGCAGATATTCTCTGCCAACTCAGAAATGCCACTGGAGCATGACTGTGCACTTTAGTTATTATTTTAGGCCCCACGGGAAACCGTCTGCCTGCATGGGATCTATCATGGGACCGGTAAATCTTATTTTTTACTTCACGATTTTTTCTCTTCATAAACAGTGCCATACACTTTGTTTGGAGTGCTGTGATGTTGGCGCCATGTCTTCCCTAAAGGTCAGATTTTAATGCCGATCATCAATGCTCAATATTGAAGCCCAGGAATTCAATTTATTAAAATGATGATGATGATATTAAGTGCAATTGCATGGTATTTTTATTTAGCACCTAAATATGTAAATGTATTTGTAGTATACTTAGCGCAAAATTAATGTATTTCAAATACATTTTAGTATAGGTATTTAGCACATTTTCATTGATTAAAATATATGTCATGATAAACATAGACTTAAATTGATGAATAACAAAATATTGACTAAATTAAAACCACATTCCCTTTAAAAGAAATAAACTAAGACTAAAATGAATTATCATGAGGTGCAGTCTTGCTTTACTGCTGTCCAATTCCTCACTCAGTTCAAAAACCACAAGCATGATATTATAAAATCATGCGATTGTTATCCGAGCTGTTAATACTTTATATGGCTCATAATCAAATAACACTGGTACTTTATCAGCAAAATAAATGAACACAGTAAATCTGCTACACTTTCCCTCCAGAGGAGGGCACATACGTTCAGCAGTTTATGGTCTTCATCAATCCCCAAGTTCATGCGTCAGTTAATGAAAGTACTTATAGAACAGGGCCTGTTCCTTAGATCGAAGGTCTGGCAAGATTGATTCAGCTCCCTGATATTTATAATTCAGTAAACGAGAAAACTGTACCCATATATTTCTACACACAATATCTTTCTTCCTGGCATTACCTAATTACATTTCTTTCCCCTGACAGATCTGCAGATCAATATTGGCTCTCGCTATAGAAATAAGAAACAAATACTGTGGAATTTCAGACAAGAGGACGTGATTACAAATACAACCTGACTGTTATATAAATGTAAAGAAACAGTATTGAGAGACAGTAACACTTTAAAGCTGTCTGAATCAACTTTACGTTCTTATACTGTAGTAAATAGGAGCTTGTTTGTTCAAAGTTACTCAGAGATGCAGTGAATTAATGGTTTGGGATGTGTATGTCAAACAGAGCTGCGATAGCAGAGAGAAATGTGATTGGATAAGCATTCTTACGTGGTGTGTGCGAGGTCCTGAGGTCTTTCCGCTGCCTCTGGGAACACAGGGTGAGGCGGCTCTCCCATCGGCATGCAGCCCAGAGATTTACTGATGGCATGGCTGAGCTTCTTTGCTGGAGACTTCTGTAAAATGAGTGAAAAAAATCCTGCAAGGTTAAAAATATATACTAAATACAATACCTTACATGTACTTAACTAACAATATCAAACGCAATTCAAATATATGCAGTTTTGATGCATAAAAATGGAATTAATGCACATTTATTCTGTACATAAAAATATACAAATACTTCCCATGTGAAGCTAGAGCATTTTATATAATTTAATGGAGAGATATATGTGATGCATTTCATTTCAAGTTAATGGAAACATTCCTTTGATTCAGCAAAATCCTTGCTCTGTGGCTAGAAAAAAATTGTTATCGACAGGGTAAGAAACGTATAATTGGATTTGGGAGGCGGTGCGAATCGTTTCCCGAGCTGTGATTTCCAGCAATAAGACTGAGCATTGGAACAATGCTTGAGTATTAAAAATGTAATCAATATAACTCACTCGTTGAAAAACACGAACCCCTTGAAATCTTGAATTAGCGAAGAATGGCATTTAACAGGAAACAAACTTGCTGCTCATCCATCACTCACTCATGGCCAAACTATTTTGAAACTGAACACATACACTACTGTTCAAAATCCTTATGATTGCGGTTTTTGGGGGGAGGGGGGAGGGTAATAATTACTTTTATACACACACACACACACACACATATATATATATTTCTACCTAGTATTATTATATTATTACATTAAAACAGTATATTAAATATGATTAAAATGTATCATTAATAATAATATTATTTCATATTTAAAAAGCATGTCCAGAAATTCCTTCGCACAAGAATTACTGTCAAACGTTAGACTGCATAATTGAGATCTACTGTGATTAATGACTTTAGTTCTGGTCTTCTGCTCTAACAAAGCCACTGAACACATAAATATAATATAGGAACATGAATACATAAGTATTTTAATCATGTACCTTTATGTTTTTTTTTGTCATTTTAGGGCATTATTAAATCACCATTAACTTTCATTATAAGCTAAAGATGAGCTTGAATATTGGACATAACATCTCCTTTTGTGTTTCGTGGAAGAGAGAAATGAATACAGGTTTGGAATGAAATGAGGGTGAGTAAATGAAGGCTGGATTTCCATTTTTGGGTGAACTAACGCTAGCTACAGTACATACCCACGAGGAGTGCTCCTTCATCTGGTGCTGGTTGCTGTGGGGGCCGCTGGCATGACCACGCCAGAAGCAGCTCTGACAAAGCTGGTAGCCATGGCACTGCTGGCAGCGGTAGCGGAAACCCATCATGCTCTCGCTCCGGCAATAAGAACATTCCACTGGATGGAAGACTGTGGGATACAAGCACAAAAGCACAAACCGGGTTTTAAATTAGCCATATTTTGTGAGCGAGGTGTCCAGATGCAGTGAAATAAAAAATAAAAACACGTACCATTCTCTACATTAGCGAGTCGGTGCATGAGAGGTAGCCATACGAGGCACTGCGGGGGTGGATCAGCCATCAACACATCCAAAAACGTATTCAGCAAGATCTTCTTCTGGCAAAGCACAGATAAGACGCTCTTAGTGAAAGCCTCTAAGACTTCCAGACAGGTTGAATGAGATCCTGATCGTTTTAAAGGGACTCTCGCTGCTCTCTGAAGCAGATTAGTATACTCACCTGCTGAGGAAAGCATGTTCTCGTATAGTGCTCGGTGTAGCCAAAGGACGGCCCCTCGAACACCGCCGTGGGGAGCTTCAACACTTCCCTCAGGAACTGGTCAAATTTGGCAAAGACCATCACCCCATTTGAGTCTGATATCTGGGAAAATATGTCTGAAAGAGACAGAAGAGATTATGTCATCCCTAGTAAAAAAGTCATATATTAAAAATACATTTATTTCACATTAAGTATAGTTCAAATCTGTTAACATGTTTTGACATACCACTTGAGGAAAATATAATTAAAAATGTCTTAATATTATGCCTGAAATGTGTATTAATATCACTATTAATAAGGACTGTATGATCTCTGTATAATATTGGTTTTTACATACAAGATATTTAAAGTGTACCTGAAGTATACTCCACTTTAGCACAATCAAATATACTTCAGTATATCTTTAGATGCACTTCAGCACTTCTTCCACACAATTAAAGTTCATTAAGTACAAAATTAGTTTAGCAGAACTTAAATTTACAAGTTTAGTTTACCAAAAATACAATTGCAGGGTTTTTTGTTTTTAAGTACAGAAACATGTAAATGTATCTTTATTATACTTAGCATGAAATAAATGCATTTCAAATATATTTTAGTATATTTATTTTTCAATTGGGATGTCATAGATAAATATTTAAAAGCAGTTCAGAATGAATGCTTAATTTACATATTATTTATGATGCATGAGGATATATAATAAATATTAATAAGAATGATAAAATTATGACAGTGTTGTGGAGCGATAAAAAAAAGACCTAAATAAATAAATACAATACATGAAATGGAAAACATCTGGGTAAAATGCATTAATATTTCACACACACACACACACACACACACACACACACACACACAAAAATTCTAACTGATGTGATGAATTGACATTTGATTGGTGTATTTTCATCAAATGATGCTAAGCATTCTGACCAAAACTGTCTACATATACAGGTAAAAGACTCTTGTGGGATGAAAACACATTACTATTATTATTATTAGTTCTGAGATGCTTTTAATAACTTTAAATGAGTATTAAGAAAACGTATGTAATTTTGAGATCAATACACTTTATGTACAGAAGGGGGAGCCAAACTCACAGTGAAACCTTTCGGCATAAAAGCCCATTTTGTATATTATTTTAAAATAAAAGCCTGTCTATTTAAAATAGACTTAAATACACTTTCCAAATTCTAAAACACTGTATGAGCTTACAGTCTTTAAAACGGAGTAATACTGACAGTTTAGCAGAGAAAAATGTAACTATTATGCAAAATGAAGACAGCAAAATGACTACTTCCATTGATCCAATGCTAATCAACAACAGTTAAGCCTTATTCAGCATATGAACTCCACTTTATGACAGAAAACATATATTGTGTCTTTGTAAAATAACTGCTGAATAGCTGTATTATAGGCATGATACTTACAACGTAATTTGTCCAGTATTTTACCGCCACACATCGTAGCTAGCATTGCCTTCATAGCAAACACTGTGAGCTTCCCATGGCCTTCACTGAAGCACAAACAACACATTATCAGAAGACGCTGTGTCATAGCAATCCCAAGCCAAAAGAATTCAGTAAATTACATTTAATGTTTGGACTACACCAAATGTTGTACTCTTATAGACAATCTTTTGTAAATGTATGTTTAAACAGAACATGTACATAATGTTGATATTGTTACAAGGCCCACAACCTCATAGCCAAAGCTTATCATTATTCCCTGGTTTTTATTCGTTTTAGAAAGTAAGTAGATTAACATTAACTATGTATTTCTCTACCTGTTTTCTTTACAGTATACAGTGTACATTTTTCAGTTGCTAGATACTTTTTGCAACAGGCAGAAGTGTAGCATGACAAAAAGCATCACCATTTTTGTCACACTGTGCATAGGAAGCTAAAATGTCCTCTAGCTAATTTTTAGTGATTCATTTTAGTGAACTGGTTCGTTTGAACAACTCATGTAAATGAACCAGTTCAAAATTGACTCACCAATTAATTTCATTCATTCAGTCACCAGTGCACCATCTTTTGTGTGTGTGTGTGTAACGGTTTGTTACTTCTTGATTTTCATTAGGTGTTGATTTGTTAGCGTATATTTAAAAAAATATACATAATATTCGCAAACCATAATTGAGATTTCTTTGTGCCATCTGTGACAATGATGGCTTATCAAGATCACCTTCTGGATTTTCAGAAGTATGTGAAGTTTATGCAAAAGAATTTTGTTGTATTGTTGAAGTAAACATTGGTGCAGTAAACATGCATGATGTTCTTTAATGAATGATTTATTGGTTTTACACCAGCCTGTTATTGTGGGGACACTCACTTTACAGTCAGAAAAATATTTCAGCTCCCACAAATTCTTTGGTTTTCCAGCATCTTTTTTCATATTTGAACCCTTTCCAACAATGACTGTATGATTTCTTTTCACACTGAGGACTACTGAGAGACTCATACGCTACTATTACAGAGACTTGTCACAGCATTTAAATATTATTGCTCTTTTGTTAGTTGTGATAGCTTGTATTGTCCTCATTTGTAAGTTGCTTTGGATAAAATGAATACATACCGGTATATATATATACATATGTATTTTTTTATTTTTTTTAACTGACAGGATCTTGCATGCAAATCGGTAAATGTGATTGCAATATAATTAGGTTGCTTTATAGCCTCAGCCTTATTAGTCTATTTTCAGTGTCTTGAAATGCTGCCTCCGTAGGCAGCTCACTATGCTCTGGAACAGAGCCTATGCCTTCCAAACACTCACTCCTGTCACGATGCATACTGTATGACTCACAGGCCATCAGGTTTGCAGGGACATACTGCCACAAGGGACCCCCTGAGAGAAAAACAAATCTCCCTCACTAACAACACACCTGTCATAAGTGGCCACGATGAAGTTTAGCAGCAAGCCGATAGACTGGTCCACGTTTATCTGGTGGGTGGTGGGCAGCCGCTTGTTGAGCTGGTAGAAGATGGAAGACAAAATGGTCTCCAGACGTGACACATTAATCTCCGCGTTGTGGTCTAACGTGCTCAACCCATTGTCACGGAAAGCTTCGATCATGTTCCACACGTCCACTAGATGAACTACGACAGGAAAAGCACACCAGTGAGATCATTAAAAATACGGAATGGATATGTTTAGTTGTTTTTCATATCCAAGTACAAATTGACATGATATACAACCAAAGTGACTTTGTACCACGTACATGTAAATATGTGTCAAATATGTAAAATGCTATTTTAAAATAAATGGAGGCATGACTTACGGTTGCATCGTTTCTGAACAAATCGTAGCTTACATGCCGTCCTATACGTTGAGAGGCGAATAACATCAAAGTTTTGTGCCCCTGGTGAAAAAGACATGCATCTGTTTTGTTACTCTCACATTCCAAAGTCCCTAAAATATTTTAAAGTTCGCCCCAAAATTCACATTTTGCCATTATTTACTAGGGTTGGGAATATTAGGCATCCGATTCCAATCTGATTCCAAAACGATTCTTGAGTGCACTTTTATTAAATTACTTAGTACTTAGTACTTTTTAATATAACTAATCAGTGCCTGGCAAGAATTGTAATCAACTCAAATATATCTTTAAAACATTCAAGGGAATATAAACCATTTATTACTAATGACATAAACAGTGGCAGGTTTAATAGTTTGCATTCACACTAATGCAAAAAAGTTATTTTAACATATCAGATGTTTTGTGTTTACATTAATTTTGCATTATAAAAGCATTTTTGACATGCTAGTGCAGTGAGTTTTATGTATCACATTTACATTGCATTCCAAACGGCAAATAAATATGCCCTTGCAGAGCATTGGGAACAGAAAAACTGAAATACCAGTGAGTGAAACCGCACAATTTCAAGCAAAGCAACTTTTTCTGGTAGTGCATATCCTAAATACAGTATCGCAATGATTTTCTTCCACCCCTATTATTTACTCACCGTCATGTTGTTCCAAACATGTATAACTTTCTTATTTAAAAGTTACACAGATATGCTGAAAAATGTACTAGCTGCTTTTGTCTACATAAAGAAAGTAAATAAACACATAAAAATGAAACTTCCAAAAGGTTTTTTTTTTGCAGCAGTGCCATAAAAGAATAATTTTGGGTGCTCTGAAGAACTTTTCAGTGAACAGTTATTAAAAGAACTTCTGTAAACAACATTTGAATAATCTAAAGAACCTTTTTGTACTATAAAAAACCTTTTGCACAATGAGAAGTTTCCACAGATATTAAAGGTTCTTTGATGGAACCAAACAGTACATTCCAATAAAGAACTTTTATTCATAAAAGGGATCCCTGCTGTCAAGCTTCAAAATGATGAATAATGACCCACCATAAAAGCACTGTCTAGTCTCATTAGCAAAAAATGATGGGCAAAAAAAGATACATTGTCTATTGTCAGTATAGTGTAGCAATATATAAAGCATAGTTCACACAGACGTCACTTTCAAATCAAGCAGCTTTCTGTTGTTCAATGCACGTTACCAACTTTAACACATGCAAAATCTGCATGGAAGAATTTTCACCCATGTGTAAAACTCTTGGTTGCATTGATTTCACCAATGAAAAGTTTGTAGAGAATCTGTAAATGTGACCATCAAAGTTACATAAAAGCAGCCCAATAAGTGGGTCCCACAGAAGAAAAAAAAGGCATACAGAACGACATGAGGTATTTTCGAGTGAACTATGCCTTCAAAAATAATGCAATTTATGACATGCACAAAAATACTTTTAACATACAAAGCAACTGTGACATTTTATACTGCAGTTTTACTTGGACCATCATCAACCCAGTTCTACCGTTTTCTCAAAATCAGTTTTGCCTTCCAACCAGAGACACTAGTTTGTGCCAGTCTATCGCCCTGTGGCAGTGAAAGGCGAATAGATTTCGACAAGGCCTCTCTGTATGTGTGTGGTGCATTGTGCAGAAAGTGTTGTTAACTCTGAAAGCAACTCACTCATCTCCATGAAGAGCTGTCTCTTCTCCACCATGGACTTGCTGCTTTTACTCCCCTCTTCAATCATTCTACACAACACAAAAAGGTCCATTTAATACCACAGCTTAACCACGGCCTCTTTACGAAGACACGACTTACAATAGCAGCAAAACTCACAAGATAGCATTTGAATATGTTATAAATATTTCGTAAAGAAACAGAAACAATAACAAGACTTTCAGAGCTCTCCTGTATGACCTTTTGCAAACACAAAGTGCATACCGTCAGTCCACGGAGAGCTCCTTAAGACTCTGTTACTGACCTGCCGGGTTGGCTGGGACTCAGATAAGGTGATGCAAAGGAACCAGGAAGCTCCTATGTGAGGAAAAACATTTTGATGTTGACATCTGGGAAAATACCCCTCCCCCCAATCCAGCCAACACACATACAAAAATAAACCCTGGAATAAATCCCCCGTTCACAAAAGGGCATGCGAGTTCTCTTGATCTGTGCTAGTGCTGATTATGTATGACAATAGTGTCTGCACAGACTGCATCCTGTTAGCTAATGAAACAAGAGCCGCTAAGGAGCCACTTAATAGTGACAAGAAGAGGACACATCATAGAGGCAGTGGGTGTAATGACTGTGGGAAAAGGAGATGCATGCATGTGGCTGTGAGTCAAAGTAATGAGCAGAGACAAGAGAGATGAGAAACGAGCCGCTAAGGAGTCACATGAAGACAACGGATTCTGAATGTAATGAGTGTAAAAATATATACATAATACTGGATATTACAGTAAAGTGTAGAGTTTTGTTTACTGTTGTGTAATTGTAGTTCTTACATCCTCACCATAAAATGTTACATCAGCCGTCAACTCATATTTACTTGCTGCTTCCATTAGGAGAAAGGATTTTTAGGAATCCCAGTGACTTGAATCCTTTGATTCACTTCGTCAATGATCTGTTCTGATTCATTCACTACTGATTCAGTAACAATACACATCTATTTTCTCAAAACTGACGAGCATTTATGAAAATCAAGTGACTGATTCAGTGACAGACTCAAAACAGCAGATCAACTCGGAAAAGAGTGCATTAGTGCCTGTCCACTTTTTTTTCTATACATTTTTATCAGGGATTTTAAAAAAAGTCTTCATTAAAGCATTATAAGCCATGAAACAAGCCAACTAGCTACAAAGTGAATCATAAGATACAAACTTTTACTTTTAGCAAAAAAGTATTTAAGACTTTTTTTTTAAGACTTAAAAAAAGTATTTGTGAACTATAGCGCGTTAGTAAAGAAAAGAACTACAATCCCATGAAGCATTGCGAAAGACAATCAAATGGTGAAATATAAAATGAATTTGTTGATTATGTCCATAGAAACAATATACAGGTGCTGGTCATATAATTAGAATATCATCAAAAAGTTGATTTATTTCACTAATTCCATTCAAAAAGTGAAACTTGTATATTACACACAGAATAATTAATTTGTGATTTTCCTTAGTTGTCAGTTATAATCATCAAAATTAAAAGAAATTTGAAATATATCAGTCTGTGTGTAATGAATTAATATAATATACAAGTTTCACTTTTTGAATGGAATTAGTGAAATAAATCGATGTATGTATGTTAAACTTAGTGAAAAGCACAAAAAAAAAATATTTAAAGGGACAGATCACCTAAAAATGAAAATTCTGTCATTATTTACTCATCCTCGTGTCGTTCCAAACCCGTAAGGCCTTCGTTCATCTTCAGAACACAAATTAAGATATTTTTGATGAAATCTGAGAGCTTTCTGGCCTTCTCATAGACAGCAAGGATCCTAACATGATAAAGGCTCAGAAATGTAGCAAGGAGCTCGTTGGAATAATCCATGTGACATCAGTGGTTTAACCGTCATTTTACAAAGCTACGAAAATACTTTGGTGGCAATACATTTGTAACAATCACGTTGCTATGTTTCTGAGCCTTGATCGTGTTAGGAGGATCCTGTCTTTGGGAGGGCCAGAAAGCTCTCAGATTTCTTAATTTGTGTTCCGAAGATGAATTAAGGTTTTACAGGAGTAATTTATGACAGAATCTTCATTTTTAGGTGAGCTATCCCTATATGAATTTTACAATCACAGGAAAACCATCTTTATTACATAATTCAGGGTGTTTCATGGGAGAGGGCGTTCCCTGCAGAGGCAATTTGATTCTCTTGTTGGCATAGTTTTCCTACAGCATCTTGGGAAGTGTAGTTTTTCCAACATGATTTCTGCTGCTAAACATTTATTTAAAAAATTAGCTAAAATTAAAAGCACAGATGGCTTCAACAAATGCATATGCCATTGATAAACAATGTAGGCATTCAGAAAGATTTGCAAGTTATCCTTAAAAAATAAATTTCCCAACTGAGAAAATGAGTAATGAGTTTTACTTCCAGAACCCAACTGTTGCACTTCTAAAATCACTGGTTTTATTATAGTGAAAAATATTAGGCCTATTTCACATTACTGAATCAACCACTTATGCAAACAAAGCTAGGCCTACATTTAATGGGTTTAATTTAGATGGACAGGTAACAAATGCAGGTTTTACAGTGCTATTCCGAATTCAGCTAGCAGCTAAACAGCGTATTTGTTTAGTAATGAACTGTTCTTAACACTAGATAGGCTACTACTGGATCCTAATGACAGGAAGGCAGCGGGAGACACTTCAGTGAATCAAAACATTCGACTCAGTGAACAAGATTCGTTCACTTTAAAGATTCGCTCAAAAGCACTGATTCGTTCACCGCTAGAGAGCATTATGTCATTCCTTACCGTTAAAGACACTGCTGACGTTATGACTTCTTGCTTCAACAAATCGTTTCGTTAGATTTGCTCATCTAATCGCATGTTGCAGGGCTACTTCTAAGTGAATTTAAGGCCCACTAAGGTAGAAGTAACATACCGCACCTCTAGACTCGCTCAACGTGAGGATTTTACACTAACCAACGGAAATACACACTGTGTATATTAAATTGGTTTAAATGGCAGCATCTACGCTTAATGCATGTTATCGGCCATGTTATCTTTATTTAACTCCCTGTGTACCTGGCGTGTTAAATAAATAAGATGCTATATGGTGCAGAGATACAGCTGGATCCGTGAGATGATATTCTGAGGACACGTCTGTTTGACTGCGTGTGTTTGTATGTGCATCTGAATGTGAAAGCATCATTAGCGGATGGTCTTACCAGCGGGAGGAAATCACGCAGGTCGCGCGACCATCATCAGCATCTGAGGAGAGCGATCAACGGTCTCGCGCTCGATCCCTGGCGTATCGTCTTCATCATCCCTCTCTTTCGTTTCACCTGTTTTTAATATAAGTTGACAAATACCGACCCAATAATCCGCAATTTGCTCGCGCTGCGCTCCCCCATCGTCCTGTTTGTGCCGTGCTTAGCGTTCCGTTTGATTGGGTCTTGTAGGAACTGCAGCACGAGCGCTTCTCTGAGCACCAGCCAACAGCAGAGGACAGCAGAGCACCCCTGCCTTCCCATCACTGAGCAGCACTAGTGTTCTTCGTGTGCACGATTATTACTAAGCTATTAGCCGTTTGTTTTATGTAATGCAGTGCAATATGCTTGGTCAAATATGCGGAGTGACTATACTGTGTATGCTTATTATAGGGTGGGACATTTTTTGCATTTCAGATTTTTTAAAATATTGCAATGTGCAGCCAAAACATTAAATCACACGCAATACCATTTTAAAAACCCCAGGATGTGAAAAGAGAAAATGCAGATAACGCATTCTTAAAATAAATTATAGACATATTAGTGCAAATCGTCTGAGAAAGTCTGTAGCTTCCTACTGTGGGACACTGAAAAGGCCAAAATCACCATGATTCATGTGGAATAATAATTTTTTTTTTGGTTATTTATGGTTGAAACATGGATAATTGAACATCATCAGACAAATAATACAATGGTGCATTGATGAATTTATTATAAAGACATTAAGCAATTATTATCAAAGGCCTATGTTGTTATCTAGATAGAAAAGCGTTAAATGCAGTCAGAATTTCTTGACTGTTCTATACTTCATTTTTCTTTTCAACAGGCATAGGCTAGGTCTTTTTGAAGGCAAAATATAAAATCTTGCAATACCTGAACCTACCTCTCACACAAAACTTTGGTATTCATGGAGGAGCTACAAACACTAGACCAATACACTCTATGTCAAAGTGTTATATTTCAGCATTAGCAGAACAAGGCTACAGGTTTATATAAGTAAAACTATAAGTCCATACAGTCTGAGATATAGTTTTTAACAATACATACTACAGCAGAGAAACAAAGAAAACAAGCCAGAAATAGATTTTTAAACGTTACGCTAAATATACACTGTAGGGATAAAACAAAATTATAGTCTACTGGTAAAAACAAATCAAAAAGATTAATTTCCTGACTTTATAATTTCTCATTATTTTAAGGTCTCAGTTTACAGAGCTAGTTTTTAAAGGGGAAAAACTTGTATTGATTGTTTTACCCAATTAAATAGCCCGGTCAAAATGTATATATATATATATATATATATATATTTTTTTTTTTTTTTTTCATAAATACTCAACAGTTTCAAAATTATTGCAAATTTGGCAAGTGTTTGAAAACACATAACATTTATTTGCCACCAAACTATATTTTTGCACTTTAAAGATATATGCCTTTGCATGCTTGCTGGCAAATAAATTTATTCTAATTATGACTAATACTCTAAAATAATATTTTATATTTTTAACGCCACCTGTGTATAAACTGTGTATAAAGCTTTTTTTTTTTTTTTGATGATGATGATGATGATGATGATGATGATTACATTCAATTATCTTACCATATAGTTCCAGTCCTGGCCAATACAGTATTTCACTGCTTAAAAAAAATCAGCTGACGCAAACACCTTGTCACAAGTAGGCCAGGCTCATCACAGCGCACTCCCTCACCTGAATACTGATCACCGGCACCTGTTCACAATTAAGTCATCAATTCCCCAGCACATAAAAGCACACAGCTCATTCACCAAGTTGTCTGATCTCGTGGCTACATAGCGGAACATTCCTCTGTCTTAGTTACCTGCATTGATTTCCTTAACTTGCCTCTTTTTGCTTACCTTCTCTCCAGCAAGTATCTCCTCATCTCCTAGAGACTGCTGTGATTCTCCAGCGAACTATCCCTCCTAGTCTCCCTCTCCAGCATCTACCGAGGTGTGTGCTACTATTCGGCAGCCCTGGTCATCCCCCGTTCTGTAAGAAGATATTATGGTGTTTATCTATCGCCTCCTATCTCCATACCATCTCACCAAAGAATCCACGTACCTGTATCTCTCCCACTGTCTCTGAATTACCGGTTTGTTATCGGAATGTTCACCCACCCGACCGAACCCCAGAATCCTCTCAAGTCTGACCCTGAACCTATGCAGACCGACACCCACTGTCTAACTCCGACTGAGCGGCAGAGAAGGCTGACCCAGGGACTGTGCCTATACTGCGGCTCAAGTGGGCATCACATCCTGGCCTGTCCCATTCGCCCTCCACATCCAGCGGTGACCTACATTAAACCATCTCCCATTAAGATGAACCCACTCACCACCACTGTCCAGTTTCCACCCTCCTAGACTCTGGGTCAGCCGGGAACTTAATCTCGGGGGACCTCTGCCGCCAGCTGAAGTTACCCACCGCCGCTAAAGAAACCACCTACCAAGTAATCACCATAACAGGAAAACCATTAAATCGGTGGCATGTCCGGTATAGTGTGGGTCCGGTACAAATGACTGTAGGCCTGTTACATACTGAATCCGTCAAGTTCCTGGTTCTCGAGTGCTCTACAGCGGACGTCATTCTGGGTCGCCCCTGGCTGGTGCAACATAATCCGATCATCTCCTGGTCGTCAGGCGAAATCATCCGGTGGGGTGACCAGTGTCTCCAATCTTGCTTCACCAATCAGCCATCTCCACTGAGTAGACCTTCGGAGGTCCTGCCCCTTAATACTACCTTCCATCGAGAGTCCCGTAGAGAAACGGTCTGTAGATATTCCCTCCTGTTATCAAGAATTTAGTGACTTATTCTGCCCTCACAACTGCCTCCTCACCGGAGTATCTCAATCACTGTGTTATAGTATACATTGATGACATCCTCATCTACTCCCGGAGCCTGGCCGAACATCGCCAACATGTCCTAGCCCGGTCACGGCAATTCCAACTCCTCTTCAAAGCTGAGAAATGTACCTTCCACCAGTCCTCAGATCACTTCTTGGGATATGTCATTGACAGTACTGGGATTCACATGGACGAGGGGAAGATCGAAGCTATCACTACCTGGCCACTACCATCGTCCATAAAAGAACTCCAACGCTTCCTAGGCTTTGCCAACTTCTACCATTTACTCATTAAAAACTACAGCTCAATCATCAGTCCCATCACTGACCTCTTCCACAATAAACCCAAGTCTCTGTCCTGGACTCCAGCTGCCACAGAAGCCTTTGCCACCCTCAAATGAGCCTTCACAAGTGCTCCTCTACTTGTTCACCCCGACCCAGAGCTCCCTTTGGAGGTAGAAGTGGATGCCTCAACCACATCTCAGTGGCAGGGGACTCCTCCTCAACTCCACCCATGTGCCGCCTTCTCCCAGAAGTTCAGCCCGGCGGAGAGAAATTACGACATTGGAAACCAGGAGCTACTAGCGATTTAAACTGGCATTGGAGGAATGGCGACACTGGCTCGAGGGAGCGACATTCCATTTACAGTTTTTACGGATCACAAATTTACAATATCTCAGACGCAAAACACCTAAACCCCTGCCAAGCTAGATGGGCTTTATTCTTTACAAAATTCCATTTCACTATCTCCTATAGACCTGGTCCTCGAAACATTGAAGCTGATGCCTTGTCCATACTTTCTTCTGAAGTCTGAATTCGGGATGAGTTGGAAACCATAATACCGACTCTACTAATTTCCTGTCTGATTCAGTGGACCTCTCCGCCAGTCGCCTCCAAAGTCCCTCCTCCTGCTCCGCCAGGCTGTCCCCCCTGACTCCGGTATGTCCCACGGATACAACGCACCCTGCTTATTCATACCTCCATAGGCACTGGCCACCCTGGGGCTGACGCAACTCTCTCGCTGCTAAAAGATCGCTTCTGGTGGTCTAATATGGCAGGAGACGTCAGTAGATTTATCCGGAGTTGCACCGAATGTGCCATCTCTAAGAACCCCCGTCATCTTCCTGTCGGCAAGGTTCACCCACTACCCATTCCATACCGTCCCTGGTCACATCTAGGAGTGGACTTTATTACAGACCTGCCTCCCTCGGATGGTAATACCTGTACTCTGGTCATTGTTGATAGATTCTCTAAATTCTGCCAGCTCACTCCCCTACAGGGTCTTCCCATCGCCCTAGAAACCGCGGAGCTGTTATTCAATTGGGTCTTTCGCCAATTTGGCCTCCCTGAGGACATTGTGTCGGATCGTGGACCCCAATTCATATCCCGAGTATGGAAGTCCTTTTTTCTCACTCCTAGATGTGACCGTAAGCCTCTCCTCAGGATACCATCCACAATCCATTGGTCAAATTGGATTGGTGTTAATATATCGCCTTCTATCTCCATACCATCTCACCAAAGGATCCACGTACCTGCATCTCTCCCACTGCTTCGGAATTACCTATTTCAATAAACCTCTGCATTACACTAACCCTCTGCAGTCAGTCCGTTTGTTACACACCTTTTCACGATCCGCCCACAGTGGATCATTATTGTTTTACATAGCAACGTTCTGTCACTGTGAAATTCACACTTAAATTAAATGAATTGTGTAAAAGTGAACATTTGTGCTCTTGATATTTTAATATGTAGTAAAGCAGTACATCATTCCTTAATTTTTAAATAACTGAAAACAAGGAATAAAAAAAAAATGCATCAATGCAATCATTTTACTGCATTTTATTCATATTGTTTCTTGATAAAATACACTTGGCTTACAAGTGCTGATTACTATATTACATTCACCTCAAGTTCAAGTTCTGGAATACCAACATCTCAAATCATTTCAGAGTTCCACAGGGGAAAACATTGCCTCATTAATTAAAAATCCAAGTATTTTGTAAAATGTCACAGGTATATAAGGTTGGTGATAGAGGTGGTGGTAAGTCATGCATTGCAGCTCTATCAAAGGAAATGAAAGCAGTAAATAACCAACAACAGTCAAACGCTGCAGTTAACTCTGACAAATTAAAACATTTTCAAGAACTGGAAGTTAACCCAAACATTTGTTTTAGTTTTTTATTCAAATCAGATCTAAGGCCTGATATAAAGTACAATGGAGGTATCACAGTTATATTCTATGAGTCTCTTGTATGTTTAAATGCTGCATATGTGTACATATGTAAATGAAAGCGACAGTTTGACAAGTCAATGAAAGCCAGTTACACAGAAACAACCACACCCAAAGATATTCAGCACGACCCAACCACCACGCTAAATATTTTATTCATACAACACAAACACTATAACCTGATGGATTTTTTTTTTCTGTAAAAAGCTAGACTTTCAGTAATGAATAAAGTGAGCTGCAAGTTTCACACAGATATTAGTCAATTAAAAATCCACTGTGAGGACACATCAATTCATCGCAGGCAAAACTAGCCACACAAAAATATCAACAGATCACAGGGGCCCTGGTACGATAAAAATTGTGTAAAAAGTTTATGTACTCCTTAGACACAGGTATACCAAAATGAAACAGCCAATAAAAAGATATAGTAAATACCCTGTTTCTTAAACATTTTGTAAATAGACTTTTTTTTTATTAAAATATATTACTTAAAATATATTACTTTGCTTAACTAGACAAGACATTAAAAACAAAATCTGATTATCTAGTCCCCATAAATCGACTTTGGTATATTACCAAGCAAATCCTATCTAAAATTCTTTTACATTTCTATTGCCTGGAAGGCAGATGATAAAAAAAGCCTAATTCAAAGATGCAACAAGTTTTTTTTCTAACATACATAAGAACTATTGGTATCAAAAATGTATCTGTGTAGCAGGACAGAAACTGAGCCACGACATTTAATGTTGAAACATGATTAAAATGATGATGTGTTGGACAGTACTTCACAATTTCAAAACCTTGAGTTATCAGAGACAATCGGATATGTTTAGGCAAGATGCTTTGTAGAAATTTTTGTACATCTAAAAGAAAGTCAGTATTTACAATACTAAACAAAACAATAACAAAAATCTTCATTAAATCTCCCTTCTGAGTGTTAAACTTCATTGCTCATAATAGTTTTGCTGTTGATACTCTGCATTATTTTCCTACCCCCAAAAACTAAGGGTACAGAGAGTATCTGCTATTCTAATTAGAGGCAATGTCGCTGGTGTGTCGTAAACGACTTAAATGATTCGACACAGGCTATTGAAATGATTAAGACCTGGTTTTGCTCCTGAGAGGGTACATTAGATTGTTTAAGAAGTGCTTTAATTCATACAAATCATACTTTTTTTTAGAGCAAAGACATTTTTCTGAACATAAAAAGGGCAACCCTAATAAATCCTTTTTCCTGATGAAAATTAGATGTAAGGGACTAATGCTCTTGATTTAATAAATATTGTAAATTTACAAATTATTGCCATTATCAGTATAAACCTGTTTTTACATTCTTCTCTCATTTAAAACCCACCGATCTAAGAGAAGCCTGTTAAAATTTTTGACCAAACTCCCTTCTGTCCCATAAATAACTTTGAACAGTACCATATAAACCTAGTAACAAGGCAGGCTGATGTATTAGGTTTACATATTCACAGTAATTCTGCAGTAACTGGTATTTCAGTTGTGTGGTTCTTTGCTTGTGTCACAAAGGCTTAAACCAACCAACAAATAGCTTTACAGAAAATGCAAAGACTATATGTTGATGTTATCGGTTTCTAATCCAGCAAACTAGTGTGAATTATGCGTACAAGGTCCTCAATTTGAAGGGTGGAGGGGAATCATGATTTTTAACATCTACAAAAATAGTAGTATATTCATTTCAATTTCTAAAATGATATTACAAAAATAGAACAGAAATAGATCAAGGCTTAAATATTGCCACTATTCAATATTGAGTCTTGAGTCTAAAACAAGGTGCTCAATGAATGAGAGGAAGTATTACGCGGCATTGCACGTTTTTCATACCTCATCTTTTAGAGTGTTATTTGTTTGTTCAGTAAAGAAAAACAAAGGGGCAAATTCACTAAACAGTTGCGCGCTGCATTTCAGTGCAAAAAGCCACGGCGTCTTCATTCGCGTCCACAATCCAGTTTAACCAGGCGCGTAAAGGGCTGAAATGCAAATGATGGAGAAAAAAATGGGTACATATCCAGACATACAGTGTAGTCGAGCACTTTAGGAATTTTATGGCGCCGATTCAAAGTCTGGATTGCATTAGTGCAGCCAAACTGAACAGCCCAGTAAAGCATGCCAGATAAAGGTAGTCTGCTGCATTCACCTAAGTACTCAGAACTGACTTGCTGGTCATGTTACCTGATTTGCATATAACTCCTGTATATATCATCCACTAAAACATAGCAGAAGGTCCGTGCAATTAAACAGCACTATTAGCGACGCAGTTCATTCTTAGTGAATTCCCCCAATACAGCACAACAGCTTGCCTCTCAAATGACAATGGATACATGAACACTGCTGTACTGTAGTAACATTTCTGTTACCCTCACTGCAGTGATGACAGTTTATCCTACAAGTTGCATTTTATCCTCATGACAATTATCGCACCACCAAACATGACACACATAGTTTGGATGGACCAATGCAGTCATCATGACAGAAAGCGCCACATCCCTTGCACATTATCATGGCCTTCAGCCGGCAGTAGCACTTTGACTGAACGTCCTCCATCCCAGAGGTTTCTATGTAGGCTTGCTCAGGTGAGGTCTCACCCTGACTGTTCTGATCCAGTAGGTGACCGGCAGGTATGGCAGTGACAGTGACGGAAAAAGACATCATACCTCCAGCAGCCGTTTCACCATCACCGCTGCAGGACACAGTGGGAGAAGTTGGAGTGTCAGCCATACTGTGGTTCAGCGTGTGAGGGACAGACATACTGATAGTGCCACCATACTGAGGTCCATTATGGGCTTTCTGAGACAAGAACATCCGTTGGTGACAGTCACCTAACTGATATGGCTCTGTTTTACCCTGTATACTGCTGCACATATCAAGCTGTGCTCTTGAGCAGGTTTCTTTGGTTCTAATAGAAGTGCTGCCTTCGTCTTTGCTGGACAAACAACTCAGGGATGGAGATTCAGACTTTATATCAGAGCAGGGTTGTGGTGGCAAACCATCATCTGGTTTATTTATGAGCCATCCCTGCTGTTCCACTTTGACCCTTGGGAAATTCGGGTGAAGGGTAAGTGATTTCGTATTCACTTTCACACTCTCCTCTGCTTCGATTTTCTCTTTCTTCAGGTTGGCGAGAGCAGAGCCTCTATTACTACTTAGGTGGGGCCGTTTGCTGCTCTCGGAACCTCTACCATATGTGGACACGTTGAGGAGGTAGTGTCCTGTCATAGCTGGCTTGGATACCCTTTTCCGTCCAAAGATGCCTAAATGTATATTCTGGTCATGGCTACCCTCAAGGTGACCTAACTGACAGGACTGAAATTGGGAGTTGGAGCTGGTGTTCTTCTGCTCGCATTTGTGCCCTAGTGGATGGAGCATCTGGTCCTGAGTACCAACTTTTACCAACTTTTCCACACTTCTAAATTGCATGCCAAAAGGAACTTGGTTCCCAAGTTGGTTGGAATCTTCTTGGTTTGTTGAGCTATCTTTTTTCAACCCAGCAGTGGTGGCACCAAGATTCCCTTTATCTCTGGAAGAAATGGCCACAGATTGAACCTCCATCTTGGCTAGTGGCTTTGGGAGGATCTTTTCTAAGGGAACCTCTTTACCTTGAAGAAGCTGGGTGACCAGAGGATTATTTGCTGGGATTGAAGAGCTAGGCTTGGTGACTGACACTTCTAAAAAAGGTGTTTGCTGTGGACTCTGGTTTTGTGCAATTGTGTTCAGAACAGTCACGTTTCCTGCCTGACATGAAGGTGCTAGAGACCCCGCAGGACTGAGGAGGTTATGCTGATCCTTGCTCGTTGGGTTCAGCGTACACCCAGTGGTTTGCAACCCCATCGAAGAGCGATTATCTTTTAAAAAACCCTGGCTTACACTGAAGGCTTGTGCAAGACCAGGGTCTGCGTGTCCAGTGGAACCTGAGGAAGGAGAGGTTTGTGTGAGAGTCACTGTGCCTTCAGGAGCTGGAGATCCAGAGCTTAGCTTTATAGGCGACACAGATTGACTTCTGCTGCTTGCTGGTGAAAAATCTTCAAACATGGACCGAGCTGGAGAGGGTGTTGAGGTACCTCCAACTGAGCCAGTTCCCATTGAGGAAGACGACCCGGCTGCTGCTGCAGCACGCTGTGCACGTGCTAACTGGGCTTTTGCCTTGATGTCAGCTAAAGTGCGTGCACCGGTGCGACCGGGTCGAATGCTAGGGGGTGTCAACGGAATGGGAACCGGAGTTCTTGGAGATACCTGCTCAGTAGATGCAGGGGCAGAGGAAATTCTTGACACTGGGATCTGCAAAGAAAGAGTTTGAGTGTTACTAAGAGAGTAAAAATTCCAATTAGCGTAGCATTTAATGTCAAAAAATGAATATAGTACAGCAAAAAAAAAAAGATTTTTAGATTTTCTACAGTTCTTTGTACAGACAAATTCCCTACACTTTTAAAAATAAAGGTGCTTAAAAGGTTCTTCAAAGCGATGCCACAGAAGAACCATTTCTAGTTCCACAAAGAACCATTCAGTCAAAGGTTCTTTAAAGACCCATCTCTTTCTTACCTTTTTATAATCTGAAGAAACTTCTTTCACCACAAAGAACATTGTTGAAACAGAAAGGTTCTTCAGATGTTAAAGGTTCTTTATGGAACCATTTAGACAAAAAAGTTATTTAATGGCATCGTGAAGCACCTTTATTTTTAAGAGTGTACTACAATATTAGGGAGCTTTGAGTGGTTGCCTGGTCATTGCTATGTGGTTGCTTAAGGATTCTGAGTGTTTTTAACATGCCTAGGTGATTGCTAGAGTATTCTAGTTGTATACAAGTCTGATTTCTTAGAAAAAGTGAAAGAAAATCCTCTCCTCAACAACTCACACAATAAAACAGCCACACCTACATCAATCAAATAGATACTGCAGTGACCATTGCTAACAGATTAAAGGTGTGTACATTGGAAACATTAAAGCAAACGTTCCAAATCCAATTACATTTATATAAAAATAGCACAAATGATTCTAATGGGTTCTAATGAATCTCATTACGCTCATCTGGCATAGACAGGGTGTGCAACAGTGCTTAATACTTAAAGGAATAGTTCATTCAGAAATTAAAATTCTGTCATTAATTACTCACCCTCATATCCTCCCAATTCCATAAGACCTTCATTCAGAACACAAATTAAGATGAAATCCGAGAGCTTTATGACCCTGAATAGAAAGCAACGCTACTGACAAGTTCAAGGCCCAGAAAGGTAGCAAGGACAATGTTAAAAAAGTCCATGTGACGTTCTACATCAGAACACATGCTCCTGTGTCAGCAGCACCACACACGTGTCATGGTACTCTCATGAATGTGCAGCGAAGACTGACACGGAAGACAAGAAATTGTTGAATAAACCATTTTTTTGCTTTCTTTGCACACAAAAAATATTCTTGTAGCTTAAGGTTGAACCACTGATGTCACATGGACTATTTTAACAATATCCTTAATACATTTCTGAGCCTTAAACGTAGTAGCCGCTCTCTAGTGTCATCAAAAAGATTTACATTTTTGTTCTGAAGATGAACAAAGGTCTTACAGGTTTGAAACAACATAAGGGTGAGTAATTAATAGCAGAATTTCACTATCCATTTAAGGCTATGGGGTTTGTTCAAATGAAAGAAACCTAAAACTTACTTTGAGAGGAGGTACTCTTTGTTGTACTTTTTCTTTAGTTATCACTGTGGATGACGCTTCTGATGAAGTGACACGGGGCTTCTTCTCTGTTCTGTGCTCGGTATCCTGTTCATCACAGGCTTTTCTTTTAAGAGCCTCGGATGTGGCAGCAGTTACTTGAGATCCAGCCTTATTCCTTTCCATTACGGTTGTTCCAGCCTCACCAACGGGACTTTCATCTTTAGGGGTGTGCGTCTCATTTTCTTTCAAACAGGTGACCACTGCTTCCAAAGGAGATGCTGGGGTCTTACATGTGATCTCATTTTCCAGTGCTCTTTCACTGTCAGGTTTGGGTTCCACTGCATTTTGAACAGAGGACTCTGGAATCAGTTCTTCCTGTGCATCCTTTCTCGTGTCTAAGGAAAAACGTGATTGCTCTGGAGCAGGAGGTTTGACCGGCTCTTCAGTCGAGACATGTGTTACTGTTGATTTCGCATCTCTGGATCTCAACTCCATGTGGATGACCTCTGTCACCGAGTTTACCCTCTGAGACTCTTTGACAGTTGCTGGCTTTTCTGATAAGACCGTGCTTTTAGCTGGTTCAGGAACACTCCTATCATCTGTCAGCTCTCTGGATTCCTCTATACTCAGTCCAGATCTGAAATTAAAAGCAAGAAGAGACAGAATATGAGGAAAAAGGACCTCAAAAACAAAACATCACCTATGATACAACAATCTAGTGACCCACTAACCAATTTTCTAACAATTTTCAGGGTTCAAGGCATGCAATCCTGCTCCTGGAGGGCCACATTATGCTACAATTTAGCCCTAATTAAGCAAACCTAAACCAGCTAATCAGTGTCTTCAGGATCACTAGAAACTTAAATGTGTTGGAGCTAAACTAAAAGTGGCCCTCCAGAATAAGACGCCCCTGAACTAGACCATACTTTCTGATTTTCTTTTACAGTATTTCCATGAGGCTTGGTGGCTGACTTACTGTTCACCATAGTAACTCTCAAAGAAATGCTCCTTCCAAAGCTCCACTTTCTTTTCCTTCTCGATTTCTTGCCGCATTCTCAGTCTCAGCTCTGGTGTGAACTCACCTGAGAATACAGCCTTGCATAAGTCACACAAATACTGAAGATTCATTTATATATAGCACACTAAGTAACTTTTTTCCACTGCAAAATGTTTACACGTTAAGAATTGTACTTTTTATATATAAATAAATGTATAGTTCTTTTGAATTATTATTATTATTTTTTTTAAGATTAGGTAAATTCAAATTACTCTTGCAATAGAAAAATCTGTGTTTTTCTACAGGACATTGCTTCCTCATGGTGGCTACCACATTGAGATCACATGATCTGCCAAATACTACTCATTTTATTTCTGTAGCCCCTGTATTATTGGACACTTTCGGCTGCAGAATAAACTGGGTGACAAGTACATCTCCACATACAGTGGGGTATTTTTATATACATTTTTTAGTATATTTGCCTTTGTTATGTTGCATCAACACTGACATTTTCATCTACATTTTAATAACCAATGCTGTTCAAGAGCAATGCCAGCAAAGCAAAATTAGGTTGTGCACATTTAAGCTTTTAACTACTTTTAAATCACTGAGGACAACAACTGACCCTCTGACAATCTCTCCTTCCAAGATTGTGCTGCTGATGTGAAGAACTCATTGTTCAAGGCAGAGCTGGACACCTTCAGTGCACCATCCATACTAGCCTGCAAAGTATTATCAATGACAATCAGAGATTCATGATTCATAATACTGTATGTTCACCACTGCAGAGTCCTTTTGTGTTCTGCTACCTGCTGGTCAACCTCTGGCAGCATCTTAAGGAGCTTCTGTTGACACTCTGTAGGCAGCATTGAGAAAGTGTGCTTGTTGATGAGCGCTCGCAGGTTGGTGTTGACAAGGATGGAATCTGGTGTCTCAACATCTATCTCACACTTGGTACGCTTCAGTTGTCCTGAAAATCCAAGGTGGGGATCAGTTACGGCATTTTATGTGCTGACACAAATGACTATCTGTGACGATACTCACTGGCACCGAGCCTACTGGTACGCTGAGACACCTTCCGGGCCCCAGTGGCGTGGCACACATCTGCTTTGATGGAGGAGGAAGAGCTGGAGGTAGAGTTGTGTGGACTGGCAGGGTAGCGCTCGGTCTGTTTTAGCTCCCAAGCTAGCGCAAACGGAGACATTCGGTTTAATATGTATTCTGCATTTATATAAGTGTTCAAAAATGACATTGGACACAACTAAGGAGCAGGCTTTAATTTGATTCAATCTGACATACTGTATGTATGTACAGGATTTGGAGAAGTATGTATGTATGTATGTACAGGATTTGGAGAAGTATGTATGTATGTATGTACAGGATTTGGAGAAGTATGTATGTATGTATGTACAGGATTTGGAGGAGTCGTGAGTCATGTCTTTGACAGTCTTGAGGAGCAGTCGTGGGCTGGAGGTATTGGGGATTCCACATTGCCGCCGTTGATTCCTCTGCTGCTGCTGTTTCAGTGCCTATGAATGAAGTATGACAAAGAATGTCTTTAAACCCACAGCTTGCATAACATAGGTTACTGCTGTGTTGCAAACAGAGAGCACAGGGGGTCTCAACTTCTCAAGGTCTAAACAGTGGTTAATATCAAAGCAGGTCAGATCTTAATATACCAAGGTAGATATATCCATGTGCTATCAGTAATGCTTCAAGGGAGGGTTCACCCAAAAATGAAACACAAATTAAGATATTTTTGATGAAATCTGAGAGCTTTCTGACCCTCCGTAGACAGCAACAAAACTGACACACATCACGGCTCAGAAAGGTGGTGAGGACATTGTTAAAATAGTCCATGTGAAAACTGGAATTTAATGAAGTTATGAGAATACTTTTTGTGCCCAAAGAAAACAAAAATAACGACTTAATTCAACAATTATTTATCTTCCGTGTCAGTCTTCGACACACGTTCACAACAGTATCACGATGGACTACCTATACTATCTTTCTGGGCCTTGAACGTGGCAGTTCCTTAATTTGTGTTCCGAAGATGAACAAAGGTCTTATGGGTCTGGAATGACATTAGGGTTTTTGACATTAATTAATGACTGAATTTTCATTTTTGGGTGAACTATCCCTTGAAGCATTACTGATACCTCATGAATATATCTATAGTGGTATATTAAATGAGTTATTCAGTAATTATTATTTATAACCCAATAAATAAGCAGGAATAATAAGTGTAAGTGGAGTACCTGTTTGAGGGCCTTCTTGCTGTGTTTCTGTGATGGGGATATGAGTTTGCTGTTGGAGACTGACGGAGATGAACAGCGAGATTGTGGGGAGGACGGCTGAGATTGCAGTTTTGCTGGCACTGAGAATGGTAGGAAAGCAATTCATTACTTGCAATACCACAAACACAGTTATACTCGCACACAATTGAAACGGCATATTCATAATTAGACTCCATGACAATTCAAGGGCATTTTAATACAGATAAACAATTAGTTTGCAAATACCATATACATGATTAGTGCAGTCTTAATTCTGAAATATTTTTTCTTAGTGTGTTTTTATTATATAAAAAAAAAGGTTTTTAGTTTGCACTTGGAAATTATGTTGCTATTATGTTGTTCCATGATAACCATAAATTCATAAATATGCTTTTTTAACAGTCCTTTTTGACATATTTAAATCTGCAGAATTCACAACAAATGTTTGAGTCTGGAAGACATACAGTAAATACACATTTATATATTTAGCAAATGTAATATGTAGTGTCAGCACAACTAAAAACAACCATGTACTGAGATCAGAACCTAAGCCGTAAACATGAAAATATAAATAATAGTAAATATAAATTCACAGTCACCCAAGCACCTTTTTAAAGGACGTTTTTAAAAAGACAAACACTTAATAAAACTAACTTCCATAAATAGCATGCTGCTAAAGCAATTATTATTTCCTGGTTTTGCCTCTTCATCTTCATTTTCTCAATCCACTGCTTCAAAGTTTCACCAGGATATTTAGATGAAAGTCTTACTTACAGTACTTGGTTCTGCATGAATTCACTCTGTTAGAGTGCATTATTCTCAAATAATTAGTTTCTGCAAGATGAACTGAGGTAAAACCTACATTAGTTCAGTTAGCTTCGTACTACTCTCTCATATATATATATATATGAGGAAGTGGTATCACAAAAAAAAAAAAGAGTTGAATTTCCTGTTTAAAGGGTGTTTTGCATTCAAATAATATTTTGACTTGAACTGGGCAAACCTAAACTTCAATGTGAGGTAATTTATACATATGAGTTACACATTCATGATTCAGAATGTAATCTACAGGTGCATCTCAATAAATTAGAATGTCGTGGAAAAGTTAATTTCATTTATTTCAGTAATTCAACTCAAATTGTGAAAATCGATGCGTTTCAGAAAGGCGGGGCATAGAGGAAAAACAATAATGTACAGTATGTGGAAAAGAATGTGTTTTTTGAACTTTAAACCACGTAAACACATTTAAAACAAACAAGTTCATACACCAAATAATGTTCTTTTTAGCAGCATCATATGACCCCTTTAAGATTCACAAAATAAGCTTCACCCGAAAACTTTTGAACAAAATCTTAAAAAAAAAAAAAAAAAAAAAATTCTCCCAAACAACTATGAGACATTTCAAGAGGCACAGTCATAACAAACAGCCCAAAGTTATACTAGAATTAAAATGTAATTTATAGTGGTTTAATTTTAAAAAGACAATGGCCTTTTCTTTTTGTCTTTGTTGCTAACCTGCTTATCCAGTACAGTTTGTAAGCTGTAGAGCATTAATATTTGAATATATTTGTAAATAAATATTTAACTCTACACTGCCGTTCAAAAGTTTGGTGTCAGCTGTGTTTTTTTTAAAGAAATGGATATTTTTCCAGAAGGACACATTAAAGCAAGGACACATTTTTAGTCTGTAAACACATCTATAAAGTTACAAAAGATCATTATTTGGTGTAACAGAATATTTAGACATGCTTTAATGTTCAAAAAACACATTATTTTTCAAATACTGTACATTATTGTAGGTCGTCTATGCCCCACCTCTCTCAAACGTGTCATTTTCTACAAAGTCCCTCCTTCAGACAAGCGCAGTCTGCTCTGATTGGCCAGCTGACCCAGTGCATTGTGATTGGCCAAACACCGCAAGCACTCGTCGGAAATGTATTGCCCCCTTTCCATAATCGCGAGCTTCATCTTTCAGAATAAATGTAAAGACAGTTAATAATGTCCTAGTTTTACCATCAATTCAAGCCAGAAAGAGGAACAGTCACGTGACAGACACAGTGATGAAGCTCGTATGTGTTTGCAGTACACAAGCCACGGATGGTTAAGACAGCTCCAGACTCCACTGAGATGTGACACTGTCTCTCTCTCGTTCGCACGCACACACACATACACACGACACGCAACACTCCACATTTGTACAGTCAATAGCAAATATTTAAACTACACAAATATTTCCACGTAGAGATGTGGGGGCGTGTTTGAACGAGCCGTTATAGGGGGACTTGGCAGAGTCTTAACTTTGATAAAAAATATCTCTTTGGATATGAGACTTTAGTCTTTGCAACTTTACAGATCTTCTTCAAGCACCAATATGGAATTACATTTAGTTCAATAATAATGAACGTAACTTTATAAAACTGAACGTAACTTTTTCAGAAACTATCAAACATAGGCCATTACGGATTGTAAAGTTGGAGTCTTCTAATAGTCAGTTATTGAAGCCGCAGGTTTGTGTTATCGGTCATGGAAAATGTATTCTTACAGATTTGTTCCCAGTACTCAGGGTTGGAAGAGACGGCCAGGTCGGTTTCCCACTTGGTTGTTGGGAGTGTTATTGTTGTGTTTTGGTTGGAAATCAATGTATATAGTTGGGAGGTTAATTTTTTTAAGTTATTAATTTTCAAAATTTCTTCTATAAGCTGGGAAGGTTGTAATGTATTGTTGGTAAGTGTGGTTTTATCTATAATTTGAAGTCTAAGTTGTTGATATTGAAGGAATTGTTCTCTCCCAACCCCATATTTCTGTGTGAGTGTGTTAAATGACATGAAATGTTGGTTCTCAAATAAGTGGTGAAGATGTGTGATTCCTTTTTGTGCCCATGTGGGGAAATAAAGAGGTTTATTCTGCATCATGAATTCTGTGCCAGAGTGGGGTGAACCTGTTTCATTCTAGTGATGATTTTTTGATTTGGTTCGTTTTCCACCAGGCTGTCAAGAGTTGAATGGATGGTAATGTGTTGGCAGAGTTTGGATTTCTTGATTGATTGTGAATGGAAGGGGAGGTCTGCAACTGAAATATTTGTGCATTGGTTTTGTTCCAGTTTTAGCCAAGGGTAATTATGCTTGTGTATATTGATCCATTTAACTATGTACTTTAATTGATTTGCCAGAAAGTAGTGATGGAAGTTTGGTGCCTCAAGCCCCCATGTGATTTTTTATTTTGTAGTGTTGAGAGTGATATCCTGGGTTTTTTGTTTTTCCAATAAAATTGTGTTGGTAATGAATTACGAGTTTTGAACCATTTATCTGTAGGAGTGATGGGGATCATAGAAAAAAGGTAGTTTATTTGGGGTAGGGTTTTCATTTTGACAGCAGCTATTCTTCCGATGAGTGTGAGTGGGTGTTTAGACCAGCGTTTATATTCATCTTCAATTTTCTTTAGGAGTGGAGTATAGTTTAGGGGGGGAAAGCTCTGACAGCCTGGGGGAAATCTGAATCCCTAGGTACTTGATGTCTGTGAGAAGGTGGAGGGATGTGTCCTGAGTTCCAGAATCCCATGCATCATCTGAAAGTGGTAGTAAAATTGACTTGTTCCAGTTGATAGTGTAATGTGAGACAAGGGAGAATCTGCTGATATTGTTGAACGTTTCTTGAAGTGATACTTGTGGGTTCTGTAAATAAAGTAAAAGATCATCTGTATATAAACTGATTTTGTGTTGTGCGTTTGTCTACCTGAATTCCTTTGATTATGGTGTTTTGTCTTATTGCTGCTGCGAGTGGTTCAATGAAAATTGCGAAAAGAGAAGGCGAGAGTGGGCATCCCTGTCTGGTGCCCTGATGCAGTGTGAAACTCTGTGAGGTGATTCGGTTAGTGGTGATTGTGGCCCTGGGTGATGTGTACAATATTTTAATCCAGTGGATGAACGACTCTCCAAAACTGAACTTGTGAAGTGTATTAAATAAAAAAAGACCAGTTTACCTTATCAAAAGCTTTTTCTGCATCAAGTGAAATGATAATGGTTTTCTGTTGTCTTTCTTGTGATATATTAAATAGATTAAAAAGTCTGCGGACATTGTCTGTGGCGTATCTATTTTTTATGAAGCCTGTCTGATCTGGATGAATGAGTGTGGGGGTGACTGTTTCTATTCTGGTTGCTAGTGCTTTGGTGATAATTTTCAAGTCAGTATTCAATAGTGAGAGAGGTCGGTAGCTAGAAGGGTGAGATGGATCTTTGTTGGGTTTTAGCAGTAATGTCATGGCTGCTGTATTCATGTGTGTGGGTATGGTAGATGACGTTTTAATTTCTATAATTACTCTGTTGAATAGTGGTGATAATATGTCCCAGAAGTGTCTGTAAAATTCAGCTGGTAATCCATCCGGCCCGGGAGATTTATTACTAGGAATTTAATTGAGTGCTTTAGAGTGCTTTAGTAAGTTCATTAAGGGTAAGAGGTGTGTCTAAGATGTTGGTTTGTTCTGCTGTTAATTTTGGCAATGTCAGACTAATCAAGAAGGTGTTGATTTCTGATTGAGTAGGTTGGTGAGTGGGGGAATAGAGGTTGCTGTAGAAATTCCGAAATATGTTATTTATATCCTGTGGGTTTTGATTAATGTTTCCTGCAGCGTCTAGGATGGCTGGGATGATTGATTTCTCTTTCTTGTATTGGAGTAGATTTGCTAAATATTTACTGTTTGCTTTATTACTATATTGAAGACCATTAAATTTCAGTTGCTGAATTTGAAATTGTGTTTTTTTTTCTGTATGATGTCATCAATTTGTGTTTTAAGTTCCTTTAATTCCTTCTTTTTTGGTTCACTGGGATGGCGAGATATTTCATTTGTGAGGAATTAGATTTTTTGTTCTAATATATTTTCCAATTCTTGTTGCTGTTTTTTCCTATATGAAGAGTATGATATAATTTTTCCTCTGATTACGGCCTTCCCAGTTTCCCATAGCAGTGAAGGTGAGGTGTCTGGAGAGTCGTTCATCTCCAAAAAGAATGCCCACTCTTGCCTTATAAGGGTTGTAAAGTTGGAGTCTTCTAATAGTGAGTTATTGAAGCGCCATATAGTTGAACACAAACCTGCAGTTTATACAATATAAAAGTCATTTATAGAACTCACAACACCCGAAGTAAAATGTTCAAAATGGGCCTACACAACACCGATATCTGTTCACAATGCACTTTAGGTAGCACAGACGACTATTTGCACGCCATGTGGCATTGCCAACCAGTTCACTCTTTTTGGATTACAGTCACTGAGACACTGTCCACTATCCTGAGCCACAGAATCCCATCATCACCAACACTTTGTCTCATAGGCGACTTTTCCGAAATCCATATCCCGCAAAAATACAGGAATCCGTTGCTCATCTCTCTAGCTGTCGCTAAGAAAGTAGTTCTCCAAAACTGGAAATCAAAAAAATCTTGCCACATCAAACACTGGACAAATTTAATCTCAGAATACAATCAATCAATCAATGGAAAAACACAATGCACACAGAAGGAAGCAATCATCAGCCTTTAAAGACACCTGGTCCCCATTTTTGACATTTCTTAATAACTTAACAGTGATCTACTCTGATTGGATAGTGAGCTTTTGATGGACAGGTGCTCTCTGACCGGGAAGTACAGACGCCACTCAGTGGCGCGCGCCGCGCATATTGAAAGCTCTCGTGGTGATTAAAACTGGTCTCTACTGCAAAAATTAGTGAAAAGGAAATTTATTTTAAGCTCATACACAGGTTCTACCCTGTAAAGAAGTTTATACAAAGATTTAAATCTGACATTGATCTTACACGCTCTTTTTGTTCGAGTTCTGAAGAAACTGTACACTTATTTTGGTCATGTCACTACACTCAGAAACTTTGGGATGACATTGGTGTTTGTCAAGTGTAAGATTTTGCCAGACTTCTCAGTACATATGAAAAACATTATATTTGGGTATTATGACCCCACAAACGAAAATATCAGTTTTGTTATTAATTTAAAATTTAAACAAATTTCACATTCACAAATGCAAATTCTCCAACTGTAAACCTGTATTCTCTGTTTTTCTAAAAGAAATGGAAAACTATTTGAATGTAATCTCAGTGTCTAATAAGAAAGGACAGTTAGAATTTGCTCCGCCTTTGATCATGTGTGATTTTGTTTAGATTTTGGCCCTCTTTTCTTTAGTTCTATTTTATTCTTTATTGTTTTGTTTTTTGTGGTTGATATTATGTGATGTATGTTTATACTTTTGTATGTTTTTGTTTTCTGCATTAATGAAAAAAGAAAAAGAAAAAAAAGCTCTCGCGGTGATTTGTATGCAATACGTCATGCCTTGTGTTACTAAGTAAATAGTATTTGACCTTCCATCGTCTCAGTCTGTAAAGATGAGCTCTCAGGAGAGACGGAGCGGCGCCATCTTCCTCTTTTTGTCCTTCAAGGCAGCTTGAAGTAAGCTTGTGTTACTGAAGTAACCAATATCACCGATACAAGTTTTTCATGTTACAGTGTGCAAAAGTTGTTGCGGGTAATTATTGTCATTCAGTAACACAAGCTTACTTCAAGCTGCCTTGAAGGACAAGAGCTCATCTTTACAGACTGAGACGATCGAAGGTCAAATATTATTTACATATTTAGTATACAAATCACCGCGAGAGCTTTCCAATATGCGCGCCACTCTCTGGCGCCACTGAGTGGCGTCTGTACTTCCCGGTCAGAGAGCACCTGTCCATCAAAAGCTCCCTATCCAATCAGAGTAGATCACTGTTAACCCCGCCCCCACGAGAAGTTTGTTTCAAAACTCCAAACGAAAAACTGCGAAGCAAAAGCGAAATCTGTGGCAATGCATTCAGAATCCATGATCAGCGAAAACGAATCTTTAAAAAAACATTAACAAAAATTAAGCATATTTGAAGAGCCTGTTACATTTGTGCGACTGAGTTAATTTTTTTCATTTTCATTGTGTTTTTTTTCTTTTGTAATGGCATATTTTTGATAGTTTCTGAAAAAGTTCCGTTCAGTTTTATAAAGTTTCGTTCATTTTTATTGAAGCAAATGTAATTCCATACACCACGAGCTTGTAAAAGTCCGAAGAGAAATCGCATCATATGACTCCTTTAACATAAACGTAAATAATAAGAAATGTTTTTTTTAAGCAGCGAATCAACAAATAAATTCTGAAGGATCCTGTGACACTGAAGACTGGAGAAAAGATGCTGAAAATTCAGTTTTGACCTCACAAAAAAAAGTAAAGAAAAGAAAAGTTACATTTGAAAGAATACTAAAATAGAAAACTATTCATTTAAATTGTTGTTTTCACAACATTACCTTTTTACTCAACAAAATATTACAAAAATGCAGCTTGGTAAGCAAAAGCAAGTTATTACAAAACGTTATAATGCATTTAAGTAAGAAATTATCTGTTAAATGTTAAAACCCAGTTTAATATACAGACACAAGCTGTTTGTATGTTAATTCCCCCCAGTAGCACTTTGATGATATCATTGCTCTGATGCAGTGGTTCTAGACAGGTGCAGTGTTCAGGAAACCTGTTAGAAAATTAATATGAATTCTGCAGTTCTATTTGGTGACACTAGGGATGCAAACATTGCACACTCCAGCTCTAATTATGGCTATACAATATGTAATTCATAAAATTTGTTACCTCTCCTCTTCCACCTTCCTCTGCGTCCATCTTTGCTGTAGGTAGTGGTGCTATTATTTTCTGTGCATCGGGTGTCAGACATGCTATCACTGCTGTCCTCTGAAGCATCTTCTGACAGTTCCTTAACCACGTCTCCAATGTCCTTCTGCTCACATACAAACACAAACCATAAGCATCACATGCCCAACACTAATATCCATTAAAACAGCTCATTTGAATCTGATCAAACAGTTCATGTTAATTAATACATTTATAGATCATTGGATGAATTGGGGCCTGTTACATGTACATTAATTGAGCATTAATTATAATAGTGGTATGGTAAATATTCATGTCAGTCAGCAGAACTGTATGAACAAACCAACGCAATAGAAACCCCACATTTATATTTTAATTCTTATATAACTATAACTTTTAATTCAATGCAGACATGTTAGCAGCAGTATTAATGTGTGTTCACTTTTTCAGCGCCGTTGGTTCTGGAAGCATTTTTTCCACTCATTTTTGGCGTTTTGAAAAATGCTCTGTTGAAGCATGATAAGCCATAAAACAAGCAAACCAGCTATGAGGTGAACCACAGCACTACAAACTTTTATTTGAAGCAAAAAAGGTTAAAAAATTTTTTAAATAATTGTGTACCTAACATTTTTAGTGAAGAAAAAAACTACAATCCCAAGAAATATTAAAAATGACAAATTAAAAACAAACACACACACAAACACACATATAGCATATATTTTTTAAATATTACATCTATATTTATATTATATATACATTTATTTAAAATACAAATATACAATTTTTTTTAAAATATATTCATGCATATCTTTTTTGGCATAATTTGCTCACTGCGACTGTGATTGGATGAATTTTCTGCACAGCATTGTGGGTAATGTAGTTTTTTTTTTTTTAAACAACAAATTATGCTGTTAAACATGATTATTTTAAACACAAGTTGAAATAATGTGAATAGATGGCTTTAACAAAAGCAAATACAGTAATACTCTTAGAGCTCATACAGCTCTGTCTTTAAATGTTTACAATTTACTGTTAAAATCACTTTCCTTATGGGGAAAACTGAGTTTATGAATTTTTCTTGTGCTTCCAGAACCCAGCTGCTGCACTACTTGTATCTTTTGAAAATCAAATCTGATTATAGTAATGCTGACACCATGTTGAGCTATGGGAATTGTCTTCATGTAAAAAACATTTATTTTGTGAGAGTTGCTGTGAGATTCTGGTTATGGTGAAGTATGTTTACCTTCAGTGTATAGACTCCCATTCTGCCGGGGACCTTGTAGAAGATCCCTTCCTCTCCACGTGAGTTTGTATGGAGCATGGCATTGAGACAGGCAAGAGGCGACGTTCCACTGGAATAAAAAAACAACAGCTGATTAAAACAATCACTTCACACGTCTTCACACAAATGAAAAGCTGCAACAAAGATCACAGTCCAGTGGTTGGTTTCCAGATATTTGTGTATGTCAAAATAAATGTATATAGTCAAATTATTTTATTTAAAAAATACTGAAAACATGCAACATTACGTCTGAATGACTGAATATGGATAAAAAATGACTAAGAATGTCTGGCTTAATTCTTGGCATAAACATATTAAAAGTGTTATTTGCTGTGTGTCTTCCATTTCTAACTCTGAAGCACAATGGAAAATATATAAATGCAGATAATTATACTATAGTGAAAACTACTTCAAACATTTCTATATAATATTTTAATTAGGGATGGGAACCGAGAACCGGTTTTGTTCTTTGAAAAGAGCTGGAACCGTGAGCAATTTCTAAGGCCCTGTCCACACGGACACGGGTATTTTTATAACCGTGACTTTTTTTTACGCGGTTCGGCCTTTCGTCCACATGAAAACGCAGTTTCAGGGCACCGAAAACCAAACATTTTTGAAAACTACGGCCAGGGTGAGCATTTTCAGAAACACCGGTTGCAGTGTTGTCGTGTGGACAGTATAACCGGGGTTTTTGCCTTGCGACGTCAGAGTGTGCGCCGTTATCCGCTGTGTTTGACGTCAGATTGTGCGCTGCTGACTGCTTCTGATTGGCCAAGGTGACTTTACGATTTGGGTTATATCGCCGCCTGCTGGTGTGACAGCGCTTGATAGCATGTTTTTGCGTTTTCATGTGGACAGGATTTTTTTTTAAACGCAGGAGGAAAAACTCTGGTTATAAAAATACCCGTGTCCGTGTGGACAGTGTTGGGGAGTAACTAGTTACATGTAACGGCGTAACGTAATTTAATTACAAAATTATTGTAACTGTAATTAGTTACAGTTACTACGAAAAAATGAGTAATTAAATTACAGTTACTTATGAAATTTTTAACGATTACAAAGGGGATTACATTTGAATGTTTACACGCATCCACATACAGATTTAACTTATTTCTTTCCCAAATTGCACTGACTATTCTGAGATATACCGCCCTAATAATTTCCGGGATGCGGAAATACAGTCCGGTTCGTAGAATCCAGTCATAAAAACGAAATGCCTAACGCGGACGGAATATGCCACCTTTTGGATGACTAAATCAAAAGTAGGTCAGTACACTTGAATCAAAACATGACATCGACTAGTGTCTGTGAATATTAAGCCACAAAAATGCAATATATGACTTGCACGTTCTGCGTGTCTGTGGAAATCAGGCGCGGACTGGACACCGGGAGAACCGGGACAATTCCCGGTGGCCTGGCAGCCGATTTTGCCCCACTATTTAATATCATTATTGTATAATTGCCTGCCGAATGTACTAAAGCGATCATTTGCGAATCCGCCATTTGAGAATGAAATCTCTAATAAATCATGAATTGTTAGTCATGACTCGCGCGCTCTCCGCGCCTCCGCCAAACGGTTTGGATCAGAGTAATCAATGCGAGAGAGAGAGAGAGAGAGAGAGAGAGAGAGAGGACTGCTGGAGCAGAGAAGCAGAACTACTGTTCAGGGTTTCAGGTCAGTTTCATCTGTAAAGATGCTTTTTTTTGTCTTTGTTTTTTTCTTTATTTAATCAAGCAGCAGCACGTTGCTCATCAGTCATCACTCAAAATACTATATAAAGGACGTCATTATTATCTGTTGTAATGTTACAGTAGGAATTTAGCTGAAAAAAAATCTGATTTTTTTTTATAGGTTTAGGGGGAGCTATACGACAGACAACACAACCCTTACGAAAATTAACATTATAATATTTATCTATAAATCCAGAGAAAATGGTTACTATTGTTTAACTGTGATAACCAAAAATGTAAAATTATTTTACAAATGCATTTATTTAAAAATAAATACAAATCCATTTGCAAAAAAAAAAAAAATTAAACAAGGTTATTTTACTTTTATATAGGCTAATAAATCATGGTTAATTTTTGTAAGGGAAAAATATGACTCGTGTACAGTATTAGGATTTTTCTATAAAGATATTGTAGTATTGTAGAGTATTGTATTGTAAAGTATAGTTTTGTTCAATCTTGAGTATTAAAGTCATGAGAGAGATGGATAACAGGGCAAAATAAAGAGACTGAAGAGAAAAATGGAAGTGAAGGTGCAGTTCAGGAGAGAACTTTTAATTATTTTGCATGTCCCCAAATTAAAGATTTAAAATAGATAAAAATCGTTAGATAAACGATTATAGACGAAATAGATAAAATAAAAAATAGTTTTGTCCATGAATTTGTTTGTATGAGTTTGAATTTTCCAGTCTGAATTTTTTTCCCAGTCCGCCCCTCCTGTAAATTAATGGCAAAGACATGGTTTCATTTACTACACATAAGCCTACTGAAGCTCGCAGTGTTTTCAACCCCTGCCGCCTCAATATAGGAGTACACGAGCACATAAACACAATTTCTAGAACTGCTCTGTGTCACTTCATGTGCATTTTACTTATTTTGAGAAAACTATCATCATATACAAAGAGACAGCAAAAACACCAATGTTTAGGAGTTTATTACACAGAATACGTCACATGCTTATTAGATAACTGTATTTAAGTTGATGTATATGCTTTTATTTATTATTCTTTAATTTTCACAAATTTAGAAAAGTAATCAAAAACTACTCAAAAGTAATTAGTTACATTACTTTAATAAAGTAATTGAAAAAGTTACACTACTATTACATTTTAAACAGGGTAACTTGTAATCTGTAACCTATTACATTTCCAAAGTAACCTTCCCAACACTGCGTGTGGACTAGGCCTAAGTTTCGGTTCCGAAAACGGTTCTGGTGCAACACGTGACCAAGCGCTGTGAGCAGCCTTGTGCCGGTGTTCTGAGTATTCGGCGTTTCCCGTAAAGGATGTCACGAACCGAATAACAGACACGCCTCCCTGCCTCTTTAATTACTGAGCACATTGATTCCAATGATGGGCATTCCACAAACTCGTTGCGCTATCCCGTCTTTAATTGCTGAACACATTGTTTCCCACGACTGTATGTGCACTCGCGCCTTTGATAACTGTGCACATCGTTTTGTTTGACTGTACATCTTACGGCAGCGCACTGCACCTGCCGCCACTAAATGACATTATATTTGTCCCATATTGTCATTAATATACATACTGGCTTCAACTTGGACCACTAAATAAATAGACTGCTATTGTTATGCAAGTATGAGGGTTAGATTATTTAGTGTACTGGTCATTTCAAGAGTGATAAACAAAGTGATAGAAAATATTTATTTTAATGCATTTTAAATGTTTAAAAATGTGGAAACCACTCATTGCATCGCACCATCTCCTGACTGCATTATTATTTGTAAAATAGGCACTTTATGGAGAGTGTGTATACATGTTTATAAGTTTAACCGTTTAGATTTCATTAATTAAGGGAAATTAACAAGTGTCTCAGCCCTCAAGGGAGTATTTGGCCAACAAGCTTATTCCTGCTAGAAAAGCAAAATGTTATTGATAGTGTAAAAAACATCAACTTTGAAACACATGCTGATTGATGGACTAGCATTACTCAACAATACTTACTACCTTCCAGCAACGCTACATTCAGTGAAGGTAAAATAGTAAAAAAAAACATAATAATAGTTCATTTAAATGGAACCAGAAGCCGAACTGGAAAATCTCTAAAAATACCCAACCCTACTTATGAAGATCTGTACACTGTAATATATGTTGCATTTTGACATTGCCAACCTTTAAATTAAGTTGTCAGGAAGTAATAAACAGTATTGAGCATTGAGTAGTTGAGTATTGTGCATTTTTCCTTACCACTATTTCTTAATAATTGTGTAATGATTTTAATGGAACCGGAATCAGAACCGGAACCGTTAGGTGGAACCGGAACCGGAATCGGAAAATATCTAACGATTCCCAACCCTAATTCTAATATACATCCTATACTACTGACTGAGGAGAAATTGTCAAGAGACATAATATACACAGATATTAGGAGTCAGTACTTTAAGACAATATTTCAAACAAAATATAAATAAATGTAAAGCCAAAAATAAATAAATGACTCAAGTAAATTGTAGTTTGTATTTGAAAGGAAGCTCTGTTTTTTGTATAATTTATATACTATTATAGTTGTTTTAATAATATTTAAAAATATATATTTTGAACTAGCTATTTATTTTTATATTACAAGATTTAATTTTAATTTCAGTAATTTATTTTTTTACTATTTAGTTTAAATATGTTTTTATTTTTATTCCGTTTTGGTTTAGTTTAGTTTAGTTTAGTTTAGACAGTTCAGTTTTAGGTTTTTTTTTTTCACTTGCAGTTAGTGATTTAGTGATTGAACATTTCAGTTCATTGTTGAAACAACAAATTTAATTTTCAGTTTTTCATCCGAATTTATATTTTATCTTATTTCATGTCAACTTTATTTCAAAAGGACAAAAGTGACTTATATTTTATGAACTGTTGTACTATTTGTCTTCTCAAGAAAACTACTGATTAGTTTTAGTCTACAGTATTTAAAAAAAAAAAAAAAAAAAAATCGCAACAATAATAAAACAGGCTTTTTAAGGAGTTTAAATGTATTTAGTATAGCTATTATGTAGCATCTTCAACAGAGCAAATCTGGCAGAAGCATAACAAGCCAATAGCCATTTCAGAGGACAAGCACTATGGTCAAAGCCATGGCCCTTAGGTCCTCGCTCTTGGGAGTCCCTTTGCATGCTGTGTAAACTGGAGACATGTTAATAACATGCATAGGACTAATTGGATTTAAGTTAGTTGGAGAGCAGGATGTACTACTGTATAATCTTACCTTCTGGAAGACAACAGAGAAATTACATAAAAAGAGATATGTAAAAGATGTAAAAGAGATAAATTAGATATTTTACCACATAAAAAAATACAATAAATAAAATAAAAAATGTATATGATGTGGTACAGTACAGGGGCAACAATCTGTAGTAAATTGTGTGTGATAAATAAATTGCTATTTTAATAGTAAAAAATAAATACAACCTCAAAATAAAATGATCTCACCTTATCTCCTTCAGCCTTTCTCTCTGAATCACTTGCAGGATCTCTTTATGACTCATCGGTGTGTTTGGGTACTTCTCAAGCACCTGTGAACAAGTGAACAATTCAGCAGTGACTCACAGCGACTCAGCCGCAGAGAAAGAATGAATTCGATCTGATGGTCAGTTAAAAAAAAAAAAAGGAGGTTTGGTTAATCATTAGTTACCCTCACCAAAGCAAACAGCAGACAACTGACCTACTTCGGATTGGGTCAGAGAAACATGTAAGTTTGGGTGAGAGAGTTACATTCAAAAGTGGTCGTGTTTTGAGAGTTTGGGAAATGCACACAGACTCCAAGTGATCTGTAGCTTTTAGCCATACATGAAGTCAGCTGCTGGACGGAGGCCCAAGAGCTGCTTCACCCCTGCTGTGTCACACCGATGATGTGATCTCACATCCTGCATTCATTTCAGTCAACCTTTACTTTGATCAGGAAAGGAAATGTACTGTATTCATCCATGCATTTGCTTACATGAAACCCAGGTTCTTAGACACAAGGCACATACAATGGCACCACAATGTATCTGAAAACCTGTGTTACTTTATAATTATTGATGTAGTAATACTATAGATCTCTTTTTTTCAATTCAATATTAGATCAAGTTTTAGTAATTTTGTTGTGTTTTGTAATGTAAGTTTAAGCTTTTTTTTTCATTAATGCATTTTAATAGGGTTTGATATGTGTTATTTAATGCTAAGACACACATCCATTTTAGGGGTCCGTTTAAAGATTCCACTTACCTTTTGTGGCCATTGTATGGAGTTTTATTACAGTAAAGAAAGAGCAGATATTAAGGCAAAACGCTACCATGGTACACCTACACATCTGTATACTATACTATCCCCCGTAAGCCTCTTTTGTATACTATAGATCAGTTTGAATGGAAAAAATGCCCACCAGTGACAGCTATTAGTCGGTGTCCTTTATTTTTAACTAATAATGGAAGATCTGACTAATTTCCTCAGAGTTCATTTGAACAATTCCTTAAAAAATTGTTAAAAACAAAAGTTTCACAGGTTCTTTATGTAGTAAAATTTTCGTGGGTTCATAAAGTTTTTTTTGTTTTGTTTTTTCGACTGAAGCCATGATGACATGGAAGTAGCAACAGATCTTTTGTCCTGTATTGTGATTGTTGTAAATAAACACTGCACACATACCTGTAAACTGAACACACGTTACGCATTTGAATGACGTTACCATTTTAATAAATTTGCATTTTTGTAGTTTAGACCGAGATGATAAGAGTATCCTTTTTAAAAAACGGTTTGATTTTTGAGGCCCCCAAACTGCTATTGTTGAGTAAATGAACAGCCAAAACTGTTCATAAAAGTTTTTTCCATTTTTAGTTGAAAACAATATTGTGTAAATGCCCCTAAATGATTGGACACGTCCTGCATACATCACCAAAGAGAAGACTGTTGTTTCTAGATCGAGTTGGTTGGTACTCTGTTACAATGTATATTTATTTATTGATTTATTAATTAATTAAAGAACAGTGAGTTATTATATTTTGATTGCACAAAGTCCAAATGTAACATATGCACGTATAAACGGTTCACAATAATGAATTTATAAAACAGATATGGATCATAATTTTCACTTCATGTCGAATTTAAGTTTTATTAATAGCTTATTTATTGTAATCTTCCAAGTTAAACATACTGCAAATCTGTTATAACAGTCTACTTTTTAAACTTTCTTTAATTAGGAATCAGACACGTGTGTGTGAGATAATCACTTTTAGAGTTAGGCACGTCCAAAAAAAACGTTTGATTCAGAACAATTCGTAAACAAACTGTTAAGTCAGATTCGTGGTAAACCGATTCCTTAAAAGATCCGACTGAAGACTGGTTCACAAATCGGACTTCGCCAAACAGGTGCATAATCAGAAGCTGTAAACAAACTTGGAACTTGTTTAGTTTGAAGACACTGGTATCTCTGAAGACATACACTGTTTCAGTGACAGTGTATCTACTTCGTATTTCGCCTATTACGGCCTGGGATTAACGTTATATTCAACAGCAATGTGGAAAGTTCCGCTAATTTAAAATATCATACAAAAACATGGGCGCACAAAAGTAAACAAGCTGCGTTTGACAAGCTCGCGGTGTCTTAACGTTACCGACACAACATACTCGAGCGAGCGATGATTATGGTCTTTTACAGCGGAAAACACAGACGAATTCAAAAGCACAGTAATATTGCTGTGTCCTCGAGAGGTTAATGGCAGTACTAGGTTGTTTCTGCGGGTTTAGGTGAGCTAAGCTAACTGGCTAACCAGCGAAGTGTCACTAGTCTGAATGTGAATAAGCGCGCTAAGCTGCTTTGCGCGAGCTAGCAACTGACACGAACGTCATGTTACAGACGCTTCCCGAGATCACTCCCCGGATCAAAAGTTCCCAAATGGTACGTTTTTGTGAAGGAAACCACTTCATACATGCATTATGTCACGCTTAGGCAGTGTATGGATCTAAATGCACTTTATCAACACCGACCGAGACCAGGCCCCGAGATGCACACGCAATACGTCGCCTACACCAGCGGGTCATGAACTCATAAACACAGTTGTACAAGTGGAAGGCTGGAAGCACAAGGCGAAAACAAGCTAAACAAACGCTCAAGAAGTCTTCGGTTTTACCGTTTTGGCGGCCTCTGCCCATGTCCTCCCCTTTTTCTTCTTCTGTCTGTCCCTCATGACTGCAGTCGGTCGCGCAAAATCGACCTGAGTGCTGTAAAAAGTGTTGATGTTGCTTTAGTTACCGTGCAAGACCTGCCATCTCTGCCATACTGGGCTTTTACTGTAAGAGACTAATCACGTGACCCTCTGGGAAACGTCATCTTACTGTACGATGACAGTTTAGGGGAAAGCACCTACCTAAGGCTTGTCTGTCTCTTTCCATTGTTTTCATTGTATAAACGTTTCAAACTCAAACCAGATACACACGCTTACTCGTAGTTTCAATTTATACAGTGTTTATTCCGGTCAAACGACAAGCGATGCATGTAACAGCTGCTATTTACAGTCTTGGACTTTCACAAGTTAGATTACAGTGGTCAATAGATGGCTAATATATGACACTTTATATGCTATGTATTTACTTTTCGATGCATTTATGTCATTACACTAAGTAACAAAAACCAAGTGGCATATTTTAATTTAAAAAATTAAATAAAAAATACAAGCATAAGTTTCAAGTAAAAATTTCACCAATGTTGGGATGTTTAGGTCATAAAATATTAACAGTTTTGGTTATTAGATGAATTATGTTTAGTAGATTTAAAATTAATTAATACAGTCACAACATTAGATAGGCTACAGCTATCCACTGTAATTATGAGAGTGATATATTTTATCCTCTTTGCTGTAGCCTACACTCCAACAAAAATTAAAAATATTTTGAACACAATTTGATTCAGGTGATTCAACATTAATATTTTTAGTTGGCTTAGATCTAATTCATTTACTCTAGTATGTTTAAATCAATCTTATTTTATCAAACTAAATTTTCTTAAGTGGGAGAAACATAATATTATTATTTTAATATTATTTAATTAATTTTCACAGTTTCTGCCCACAGCCTACATGCAAGACTCTTCAGCATAATGGACAAACCACAAAATTCAAAAACCTTACAAAAACTACTCTAAATATAACTAAACATTAAACACTAACATGGCTTTTACTTTATAAAAAAAGAAGTAACAAATGCTTAATCCTAAATTTACTCTCCTTGCAAAGCATTTTGGGAACTACAGATCCACTGCCTGGTTATGTCAATGATTCATATAGTTTTAACACAAATGAATTGAGTAAACTCAAATTTTAAAGGTTAAACCTTGCCCCCTTGGCCTAATCTGAGCTTGTGATAAACCTCCCAGAGCACTGAAGCTAAAGTGGCCTACAATGGTATGTAACCAAGAGTCATATGATCTATGGTATACTGGCTTTCTTATTCAAACTCCTTCTATGCTTTTTCTTTAACCCTTTACATGACCTTCAATGCATTAGTGTTTCAGATGCTGTTTGTATGAAGTCATGGTTTGATGTTCACGTTTGTACAGTTCAGGATTGTATTTCTTGTTGTGCGGTAAACATTGAGAGATTGTTTGTTTGTGATCCATTTATTGTTCGCATTGCTGTTCAAGAATGACATCACAAGCTTAAACAGGATACACTAGCGTTTTCAAGTATACAGGAGACAGTTGTGCTTAAAAGGACTAAGCATTGATGCTAAAAAATCAAGATGATGAAAAAAAAACTAATGCCATCATTTAAAGCTCATAAAAACAGTGCAAAGAATAATTTAGTGCTTTCTATGCTTGCAGGCGTAGCATACTGTACAGGCTCATGGCTGGTAGGCTGCTGCACAAGCCCCCATCGAAGCTGGGCATTGGGGCCCAGGGGCCATGGAGCTGGCTGATGAAGAAGCAGATTGACTTGGCCCTTGGTACCTTGAGGAGTAAGAAAAGAACAAGGTTTAAATGCGGACAATTCATTTCAGCTTTCCTGGGAGCAGCTGAATAATAGATGATGTGCAGGGTACTCACCACGATCTGGCTTTCATGACCCGGGATGCGGTCGTCCGCTTTCTATAATGGCCAAAGTCACGTATCAAGTCTTGAGTCCTTATATCTGACCTCTGAAGATCCAGGGGCACCATGGTGGGTGGAGAAATGTCCAGCTCCAGAAGCATAATGTTCTCAGCCTGGGGCAACAAAAGATTTTTACAAGATTATACACTACAGTTCAAAAGATTGGGGTCAAGTTTTATCATTACTATTTAATAAGAAAAACATTGTATTATTCAGCATATTTATCAAATGTTACAAATGATTTGTGTTTCAAATAAATGCTGTTATTTTGAACTTTCTATTTGTCAAAGACTAATAAAAATATATCATGGCTTCCACAAGAATTAATTGTTAAATAATAAGAATACATTTTCATTGAGCACCAAATCAGAACATTATCATGATTTTCGAAGGATCATGTCACACTAAAGACTGGAGTAATGATGCTGAAATAACAAATAAGTGACTTAACAAATAAGTGATTTAAAAAATAATAATAATAATAATAAGTAATAGAAATGTTGAATAAGGGTTAAATAATTATGACATAGCGTATTACCAAAAAATATATATATTACATTATATACTGACATTATCACTTTTATTATGCCAGTAAACTGTTATAGATGCCATTTTTTATAAAATTCTGGATAAGTCTCTGGGGGTTGAATAATTTTGATTGCAACTGAAAATGCAGCCTTGTTGAGCAAAAGATTTAAACAAAAAGCTTTAAAAAAATTAATAAAGTAATATGTTTTATTCCATAATGATTGGGAATTTTTTTAAAATGACTATCTCTGTACAATACCAACCGTGTATCTAGAAGGAGACCCGGTTGACACAGCAGCTTGAGCATATTGACTGATTGGTCTCTTGTGTCCCACTACAGAAGTTGGCCTGCGTCGGACAAGAGGGGAGTTACTGGAAAATGAGAGAAAATACAATATCATCAGATAAGAACATCATCTTTTTTTTACTGTAATGTTAGGAAGAAAGCTGATATTTTACATACTTTTCAGAAGGAAGAAGAGGTAAGACTTTCCACTGGTCTTCCTCGCTGTCGAAGTGGAGACGATTTATGATCTTATTCTTTTCCTCTGGAGGAATGAAGTTCTCAATAATCAGGTTTCTGGTAAAATAATTCAAAGGGACAAGTGAAAAAAAAAAACCATCACAGCATGTACAGTAGTTTTGTCTTTGTATAGCTTATTTCAGAATAAATCTGAGGACAGGTGGGAAATACTTGAATTTCATCTCTCTTGTCAGCTCATTCATTGTCTGCTCCAGTTCCTGCCTCATTGTGACATGTTCATTGATGATATCTCCAATCTCAGACCTCACCAGCTGCAGCTTACTGTAAAACTGAGATGAACAACCAATGCAGTGTTGACTGGGGTGAAAATAAGACTAAAATATAAGCACTTAACATAACTAATGTCTGCTGTATTAAACAGGGTTAGTTTTGATTTTCCTATGAGCATCAAATACTCATGTTGTGAACATAATTTAAAGAACTGAATAAAAAACAGTACACTCTCTCTCCTCTGTGACACAGAAGAGCATAGCTGCCTGCGTTCAGCAGATACATGTATTCTCCAAAATGGTGAGAAGAGACACACATAGGAGAGAAATTATTAAATGAAGTCATTATTTTTGTTTCATTTGCGTACAAAAAGTATTCTCGTCACTTCATAACATTACGGTTGAACCACTGATGGCATGTGGACTATTCTGACGATGTTTTTCATACTGTTCTGGACCTTGACAGTGTAAGTTACTTGGCAGTCAATGGGACAGTCACAAGCCTCCCGGTTTTCATCCAAAATATGTTCAATTGTGTTCTGAAGACGAACAAAGCTTTCACGGATTTGGAACGACATTGGGGTAAGTGATTATTGACAATTTTTTCATTTTGGGGTGGAGTATCCTTTTAAGCAGGTAGTCTAAAGGACTAAATATCAGTCTAAATATGCCATGCCTGATGAAGACCCATGATACCTACAGTATAACCATGAACCAATTTTGACAGGGATAATGTACAATTAACCAGATATTATCTCAAAATAAACCAGCTATCAAGAGCTTGCTTATTGTGCCTATTGTACATTATAAGATTTATGAAAACATGCCATATAAATAAAAAATCTGGCCATAAAATATAGATTTAAATCAAAAGTAGCTGTAGATGTCAGTTATACAGTTTAGCTATCACTCAAGGCCCACCTTTGATAATATTCAAAGAACATCCTGTACTCATAAGGTAATATGTAAACTTAAACTAATTTTTTATACTAAATTTAAATACATTTAAGACTTTTTGGAGCCTTGGAAGTTTTCGGAGACTCCCTAGTTGGTCCCGACCCCCTGGTTGAGAACCACTTTTATATAAAAACATTTTTCAAAGATAATCAGAATTAAGTATACCTTACACGTAAGTCTAACATAATGTGCTAATGTGCTAGACTTACATTTCATTCTGTTACAAAAACAGTGAGCAGTGTGTGTGTGTGTGTGTGTGTGTGTGTGTGTGTGTGTGTGTGTGTGTGTGTGTGTGTGTGTGTGTGTGTGTGTGTGTGTGTGTGTGAGCGACCTTATGTACCTTTTTAAGTTTCTTGGTCTTAAATTCCACCTCTTGCTGTAGAGTGGTGAACGTCTCTTTCAGTTCAATTGTCTCCTCATCCTGTTCAAACATCAGCTGCTGCATCTCTCGTTCCATTCTTTCCTAGAAGGATTTATCACACACACATAAGAGATTCTGATTCTTCAAGTGTTTTTATGTTGTTTTTTATTATAATTACTATGTATATGGCTACTTTTGCACTACGGTCACCTGCTCAGCAATCTCTTGCCTCTTCAGTTCCAGCGTTCTCTGCTGTTCATTGGTGTGGTCAATGATGTTTTTCCCTCCAACCAGAAGCTTACTTTCCATAGCCTATAAAAAACATGGCACAAAGTATATGATGTGGTTTAGATTATAATCTGCATGAGGAAAAAAAAACTGTGTGGAAAGAACTAACCTTGTATTTTTCAATCAAAATTTCCATAGACTGTTGCTCCTTCAGCAACTCTACCACAGTCTTAGCTTTCTCATCTACGGTGCCAAGTTTCCTGCTAATGTCAGGCTTGTAATTAGCAGAGGTCTTGGCCATCTGCTGCTTCCACCAATAGTCTTCCACACTCTCCTCCTGAACGGTCTCTACGACCCCCACCTCTCCATCCATTGGAGTTTCCACCTCTCCACTGCTCATGCTCCTCTTCATCCTCATACTGTTTCTCCTCTGTCTCCTCTTTTCTTTCGCCAGCATCCCTCGTTCCTCGAGCTGCGCCTTCAGACGGGCTATTTCCTCTTGGAACTCACGGAGTAGGGCGTCTTTGGGGTCCTCGTTGATTTTTGGCTTGTTCCTGATGTTCTTCGCTCTGTTGGCATACCTCAGTGTCGTGAGCGTCTCATCGTAGTGGCATGAAGCTGGTCCAACAGTGGCCACCATAACGGTCTTTGAGTTGCCTCCGAGGGAGTCCTGTAACAGCCGGGTGAGTTTGGAATCCCGGTAGGGTATGTGGGTACTCTTCCCATCCACTAAAGCAGAGATAACATTTCCAAGAGCTGAAAGCGACAAGTTTATTTTCGCAGCCTCTTTAAACCGCTGTCCCTGTGCGCCTGTTTTGCTTTGCCGCTCACTGCCGGCCAGATCCACCAAGTTTAACTTTCCAACACGAATGTGGTCTTCACCATCAATTCCCATTTCACTGCATTCAATAGTTATGACAAAAATGGCATGAGATCTGGAGCTACGCTCATTCATTTTGGTAAATCCGACAGATCTTGATTGGTTCCCCAAGTTCATGGCATGCTCAATCTCCTTGATGTTCTTAGTCACCACAGATGAGAGATCTTTGACATAAACACCCAACTCTGGATTTTCTTTGAGCTCCAGTTTTTTATTGTTGTCCTTGCAGAGAAGGTCTCGTATCTCTTCTTGATATATTTCAATGTAAGACACTCTCACGAGATACTGTTGGTTCTGAGACCTGGATATGTGAGTGAAAATGTGCTGAAATGAATTTGGGATGACTCCCCTCCTCTCGGGGTCTGTGGGCACACCTTCCATTGTATATGTTTTGCCAGTGCCAGTTTGCCCATAAGCAAATACAGTTCCGTTGAAGCCGTGCAAAACGGAGTCAATAAGAGGTTTGCATGCATAGTCATAGAGCTCGTTTTGTTTCGAGCCCACGTCATAGACAGCATCAAACGCGAATGATTTTAAGAGGCCTCCGGATGATTTGGGATTACGCACGCTCACCTGTCCCAATCTGACATCTACTTCAACAATTCTTTCTTGATTCCTTGCCTCTTCCTTCTTGTTTAAAGGGCGGCAACGAACCACCACCTTCACCGCCTCTGATTTCTTGCCAATCGACATGGATCGCGGACGCAATAGGCTATTTCTCTTCATCATTTCTATGAAAAAGACTGTGCGTCTTTAATATTCTGCTATGTTATATATATGCATGCGAGGAAGGATTAAATGAAATACGCACATTCACATGCAGCCTTCACATACGCATTTGATTGCGGTAAATGTATGTCCATCCTATGAAAACAGGAGTGCAGAGCATCTTGGTCCAACGCCATCGTTATACTCCTCCTGATGCACCGAGCCGCGCGCATCTGCTGCTCCACCGGCGGCACACGCCCTGCTCCTCACAGACAATAGACGGAGCGCGCATCTGATAGGTAGAGGATGTTTCTTCTCTGCGTGATGTGCTGACGCACTCGGTGTGCAGGTTATAATCACTCAATTATGAGATTATTGGTGATTAAGTTATTATAAGTAATAGAGCACAAAAATGGTATATGGCTGAAAGAGTTCATTATAGTCAAAAATTGGACTAGGCTTATGTGACTTAACCTTCATGTTTGTTAGGGTTTGGGCGGAGTCAAAATCCTTTAATAGCTCAAAAATGTATTTAATTTATGTAGATTAATACACTTAAATTTGCAAGGGGAAACGTTACCATAAAAATATAACGATGGTGATAATAAATGCTAAAATACTAACATATATATATATATATACATTTACATTTAGTCATTAAGCAGACACTTTTATTCAAAGCGACTTAAAAAATGAGGACAATGGAAGCAATAAAAATCAACAAAAGAGCAATGCAAGTGCTATAACAAATCTCAGTTAGCTTAATGCAGTACATATAGCAAGGTTTTTAAAATCATATAATAAATACAAAGAAAACAAAAAATAAAATAGAAAGATATAGGGAAAAAATAGAGCAAGCCAGTGTTAGATGCCTTTTTTTCTTTTGTTAATTGTATAATAAATAATAATAATAATAATAATAAAAAATAAATAAATAAAATATATATATGTACACATGTGTGTGTGTGTGTTTGTGTGTGTGTGTGTGTGTGTGTGTGTGTGTAAAATACAAAATGATTAGAGCAGTAGTGTTAGTTTCTTTTTTCTTTTCTTTTTTAGAGAAAACAAGCTGTTAGTAAATAAGTAGAGTGCAAGTCTAAAGGGACATTTTCTTTTTTAAGAACAGAATAAGAATAGAGAGTGCTAGAGTTAGAGGGTCAAATAAAGATGGAAGAGGTACACGCACGCACGCACACACACACACACACACACTGTGACACACAATCACAATGAAACCAGCTTTTTTTTACAGCTAAATTAAATTTCATGTTATTCCATAGGCTATTTGATATATTATTTGATAGTATATGCTATAATATAGGCAGATAGATGGATGGACGGATGGATTGATGGATGGATAGATAGATAGATAGATAGATAGATAGATAGATAGATAGATAGATAGATAGATAGATAGATAGATAGATAGATAGATAGATAGATAGATAGATAGTAATTTAATTACATATACAGATGGGGGCTGCAAAATATACGTTCACAAAAATGCTATATAATAATCCTTGTTTCATCATCATTGTATTATTTATGTAATCTATCTGTCCGTCTGTCTGTCTGTCTGTCTATCTATCTATCTATCTATCTGCCTGCCTGCATTTGGTTTTCTCAGAATTTCGGGTCCAAAAATAAAATATAGTCGAAATAATATTTCGAACATAACATGATTAATATTACTGCACAATACTGAACTTTCAGGCTTGACAATCACGCTTATGTGACTGAATTACAATCAGTAAGTTTATGGCTAATGATAGTATTTCTTTATTACCAATGTGACTAATCTGTGCACACTTTGGAGTAATTTCCATCCATCTGCACTGATTGCTATGATCTACATTGTTCGAGCGGCTTCAGAATGTGTTCTCCCTGACCACGTGACTCCGGCGCTCAGTCATTCTCGGCCAATGGGACTGCGCGTCCCCGCTCGGACCGTGTGGAGAACTTTACCGGGTGCAAAGTCTCAAGTTTCGTTTAACTTGTCCTGAAGATTCATGAGCGTCTTTTATTCCATCATCAGTCTATAGCGGCCGGTGTTTCTGTCTAGAAGTATGAATGAATGTTTCGCTGTGCTGAATACTCTAGTGCGTCGCGCAACCAATAGCAACAGCGTTAACTAACGTGTTTATTTTCAACATTAATATCTTGTTAATGCCATAGACATCTAAAACCGTTTTTGTCACTAAAATGCAAATTATTACAAGTACTAAAATAAACGAATTAGTTTTTTTTCGCTGTTAAAGACAAGAATGGGTTTGGGACAGAACCGTCTGCGTTTGGTGTGTATGCTGTCTTTAACGCTTGCGTTTTTCTTTGTTGAAGTTGTGGTAAGCAGGATAACTGCGTCTCTCGCGATGTTGTCAGACTCTTTTCACATGCTGTCGGATGTAATAGCTTTGATAGTGGCTTTAATCGCGGTGAGTTTTGCGGAGACAGCCCGTGCCTCGAGTAAAAACACGTATGGATGGATCCGCGCAGAAGTGATGGGAGCGTTAGTGAACGCCGTGTTTCTGACGGCCCTCTGCTTCACGATTGTGTTAGAAGCCGTGGAGCGCTACACGCTGCCTCACGAGATCGAGAACCCACGCGTGGTCATTTGGGTGGGTGTTGCTGGGCTCCTGGTGAATGTGCTCGGTCTCTTCCTGTTCCACGGACACGCAGGGTTTGGTGGGCACGGACACTCTCACGGGGGTCACTCTCATCTTCACAAGACAAATCGCAGAGAGTATGAAAAACCAGAGACACGCGAAGAAGAATACAATTTCATGATAAAGAGCAACAGTTCTCCAGGAGACCAAACTTCTGATCTAAAATCAGGTATTCGATTTCAATTACAATTTATTTTATTTGTAAACAATATTGTATTAAATGTTATTTATTTATTTATATTATGATATTTAATTTAACACACATATATATAAATGAATGATTGTCACATTCTTTGAACACCTTGAAATATTAGGGGAAAAAAGATTTAAAATCATATTTTAAAAAAAGTCATGTTCCCATAGTCCTGGAAAACTTTGAAATATCAGGGAATGTCAAAAAAATCTTAAAATAAATAAACAAAAATCCTTAAAAAACGTAAAGGGAATGTCTGTAGTGAACTATTTTTTGTCATTAATATATATATATTTTTATTTATTTGCACGAACAGAAAAGTAATGGGAATTACATGAAAATTCAGAAAGTGCAGGAACCCTGTCTTTAAAATCATGGAATATCAGGGAATTTCAAAAGTGTGATTTCCAAGCCTGGAATAGTCATCAGAATTAATAAGATCATAAAACGATCATGGAAATGTATATAGTCAACATCATTTTTGCACTGTATTTTACAGTACATGTACTCGCAGTGTAGAAATTGAAGTACATGTACTTTAGCTAGAAATTGGTATCCAGTCAAAAACATGGAAATGAAAGTGTGGAACGGTGTCTTAAAAAGTCAACCCAGTTTTCTGTGGTAAATATTTTCTTCTATTTTTATTACCTTTTTAGTGCAGAAAAATCTATATTAGTATTTAAAAAAAAAAATTATATATATATATATGTTTTAAAGTGTTAAAACCCTGGTATAAGTTCAAAGAAATAGCTTGGCCATATTTTTATGCACACAACCTAATGAAAATAATTTTTCTGCTCATTTTGTTGACTTTTCCAGACAGCCTAAACCTCAGAATCACTGCTAAGGGCTCGTTGGAGGACTTGGATCACAGCTCTGAGTCGGCCTCCCAGATGAACATGCGTGGGGTGTTCTTGCACGTGCTCGGTGACGCGTTAGGGTCCGTCATTGTGGTCGTCAACGCCTTGATCTTTACTTTTGTGTGGACGCCATGTCACAGCGACACAGTCTGTTTCAACCCCTGCCGCAGCAGCCACTTGACTGAACACCAACATGTTAATACCACAGTCCTGAGCATATCCAAAACACCCGACAGGATGCCCAGAACTGTGTCTGTGGCCGGCCCATGCTGGGTGCTTTACCTGGACCCAACGTTGTGTCTAATAATGGTGTGTATTTTGCTCTACACAACTTTCCCTCTCCTAAAGGAGTCGGCTCTGATTCTCCTACAAACAGTCCCCAAACAGATTGATATGCACAAGCTGAATGGGAAGCTAAGGAGCTTGGATGGAGTTAAGGCCGTTCATGACCTGCATATCTGGCAGCTGGCTGGGTCTCGCATTATTGCAACCGCTCACATCAAATGCACGGATCCAGCTTCTTACATGGATATTGCCAAACGCATTAAAGACATCTTCCACGATGAAGGCATCCATGCTACTACTGTCCAGCCAGAATTTTCTCCCATTTCTGAAGGATCTGGTGACTCACAGTGTGAGCTTTCCTGCCGAAGTCAATGCAAACCCAAGCTATGTTGTAATCTCACTAAGAGGGCTAAGCCAGAGTCGGAGTTGACTAAGAGGAAAGAAGAGTCCTGCAGGCACACTGTAGGATGGGCTGATCGAAAAGAAGTGGAGGATACTGTACATACGGAGATGGAATCAACGGTTTAGGTCAAGAAGGACATTATATTGCATGAGTTGCACATGTCCGTTTGCTCATAGCTGATTGTTGCAGGAAAAATTAGGGCAATTGGCTGGACTACTTCAAATCTGCTTATTGCAGAAGTATATATTTTAGAGAGCTGGGTTTGTTAAACCCAACAACATTCAGTTCATCAGTTCATGCTGTGTTCTGTATATAATCCTGATATATATAGTATAAATGAAGTTTATTCTTATGTTTATTTGTTCTTATTGATTACTAGATAGATAGGTAATAAAGGTCACTTTACGTTTCTACAAATGAAGACATATTGATGCATAGTAATAGCTGAAATTTTTGTTTTTTCATAAATAGTTTGTTATATTTCAAAAATATGCCTATTCCTGGCATATTAGTGTGTTTTTTAAGACTGAACCTGCTTACTGCAGAAGTATATTTGATTAGATTTAATGCTGTGTTCAATATGTAAACCTGATTTATAAAAACTGAATGCAAATTTATCCATATTTTGTATGTTGTTTATTACTGATTGCTATATAGATAGATATTAAAGGTCACTTTACATATTCAAAATTAAGATTAGGATTATTATAGAACATGTCTTTGCACAACGCTGCAAAATGAACCTAATATTCTGTTATTTGGTTTATGAGGCATCCAGCTGATTTAAACTTGAGATGCAGCAGTAAGTGGTGTCCTCTCACACAAAATGACAGCTTGCTCCTTGCACAGCTGTACAAACAGATCATGTCTTTAATGGACCTTGGAACCCACTGCACTCATACAAAAGTACACAAACACTGAGATAAGTCTTTAGTGACTGTAGGTTGAATTCCTTAAATAGATTTCTACTCTTGCATGGCCATGTGGAGGATCAGGGGATGTTTGTTATGAAACAACAGTATTGGGATAAGGGTGGGGAGCACTTAATGAGGGCAGTGTGATGCAATCAGTAAAGCAGTGTATAGGGCCCTGTTTCAGAACAATGGAGAATTGTTCTTATTCAGTCGTTGCATAGTCTTCAAATCAATCCTCTAGGATAAGAGACCTGATGTGTGTCTACTACTGTAACAATTCATAATTGATTGACAGCTATTGACAGTCATGCAGCAATCAGTGAGCTGTTTGCATTGCTGTAAATCTCTAAGGAGATTTTTTTCTGCTTCTTAAGCAGGTTTAATGTGGAAAAGTTCACTTGAACCTATTGACTGTTGAACTGAGAGTATGATGAAGGGGCTGGGGATGACCGAATTTATCATGTGAGAACGGTCCCGAGTTCAGATGGAACTCATTGTGAAAGTACAAGCCTTACAATGAGACCACTGTAACATGCACATACAAAATATAAAGAACATAACCTTTTGCCTGATTAGTACAATAGTGCTTCATTATGGACATTACCTTCCAGAAAACACATGACATTCCAGCTATATAATTTATTCATACTTTTTAGTCCTTTCATTACTTACTAAAGGCTCATTCACAGCAAGGGCACTAACTGTAATAATAACCATAAAGATATAGTGTTAGAAATCTTTGTAAATTTCAAATGATCCACAGCACAGTGGAACTACATTATTATTAAAATGTCTTTCAAAATGAAGGATAAAATGTTGACAGCCAATCAGAATCCATCTTGCTTGAGGAGGAAGCAACTGCAGCACATGCTTATAATAAACGGAATGTTGTGTGTGAGTGCTAATATAGTTATCGTTATCTTTGTAGTGATTGTCCTTGGTGTGAGTGAGTGGGGCATATTTGGTAATGCAAAAACGCAGATTACTATCAAATTTACAACTCACAACAATATCGTTCCCAGGTATTACTAATATTTTGGCAATTTTTATTCATTGTCAACGTTGTAATCCCTTGCAATCGGGATCACCAAAGACAGCATTCATAAATAGGCCTACATAAATAAATGAACGGGTTTGATCCCATCCAAAACTGGTTTATATGGATTATTTATGGTGCTTTTACATGAAACTCCACATTTTAATCCCTAATTACTTGCATTTTATAGACCTGTACACGGCCAAAATATTTACTAAAAATAATGAAAATTATGAGTTTTAATTTGGGGTGAACTATGACTTTAAGAAACATTAGTTACAACATAAGAAATACAGCAAAGTCACAATAAAGACGAGCGCGGGTAAATTACAAAGTTAGTGCAATTACTAATGTCCTACCCACGCACTGTGTCCTTCAGAGATCATTTTATTGCGTGTTTGCCATCTTGTGGATGAACAAAAGATTGCAGGCTTTCAATTGAGGGTATATTGTTAGTTATCAGGGTTATTATTAGTTGACTAAAGCAAACTAAGTCCATAAAAAAAAATATATATATATTGAAATAAAATAAAAGTTATCTGAAATAAAATATAACAAAAATTAAAATGATTTTATTACAGATAGTTGCCAAGTCATTTTATTTTAAATTAGTTTATGCACCTAACTAAAATAAAACTGAAATAAAATAAAAAATTAGAAATTAAAACATAAATATGTAACAGAAAATTCATTCAAAATACTAATAAAAACTAATATCTTAATGATACTAATATCACAGGCATTAAATGATCATAAACCACATGCACAAAGTCATGTATGAAGATATATAAACTGGGGGTCCCTCTGTTGCTGATTTAGTTTTTCCTAAAGTGCACGCAATATTATATTTTCAGCATAACATATTGAGTAAAATGTAAATGAATTTCAAATGTGTTAGTAATAAACGTCCTTTTTTTGCTTTATCCATATGATTTGAGAAGCTAATTTAATTAGTAACCTATAATTATGCAGAAATATTTAATTCTATAAACTGAATTTATTTAAATATTCATATAATTAAAATTATATATATATACATATATATATATATATATATATATATATATATATATATATATATATATATATATATATATATATATATATATATGTGTGTGTGTGTGTGTGTGTATGTGTGTGTGTATGCATATTATATATTATTATATATTTGTAATACACAGATCTTTTTCACGTCTTATACATTGACTCATTACCTGAGGTTGGTGGTTTGCTCGTGATCAGCAGGTCTGTGTCTGTGGTGTGTAGTCAAAGACATGTTTCCTCCTCCTCCAGTCTTCCGCCTGCTGTCTGTCATCATTACACACACACACACACACACACACACACACACACATTGACCTCCAAACATGGCCGGCATACGAGCCCTCGGTTCCCTCTCCAGACTCACAGCCAGAAGATATACCCTGCTTCCAGGTACTTCTCACATCCACAATCTTTTCTTACATTTCTTTACACCCCTATCGTGTTTCTCTTTGACACTTGCATTAATAAACCACAACTAGAGCAGTCACACTGCACTGCAGTAGCTTAGCTCAACTGCTAACTAACTCAGGGTCTGGTGAAGAATGTTAATTGTGACTGTATACGTTTCTTGCTCGTGCAATTTGCATTGCAATAATGTTACGGTGTACGCAACGAAAGGCTAGCGTTGATAAATGCTGTTTTTATTTTATTTACAGCAGAGTTCGTGCACTGACATGCTGTTCCCACTCATGTGACTAATACTGGACATTATTTGTGAATGCATGACTAAACGAGTAAATTACAAAAAATAAATATCCATATACACGTGTTTAATCTGGAGTCGTTCCCTCTGCTATTGAAAACTAGTGTAATCTGGGCTGTTTGGAAGAGACCTGCTGCTTGGTTTCTAATACATAATATACAAATTAATGTTACATTATGACTAATAAGTCTGAATTGTTAACAGTCAGAGACACTTTGCATTCATTATATAATGTTTTATCATCATTGGGAAGTGTATGACTTTATCATTGTGGTTGAAGTGTAGGTTAAGGGGAAACTAGGTTAAAGTTCACCTGTGACTGTACTTCTGGAGTAATGTCCTCTACAGGACGCTATACGTTTTTCTGTGTAATTTATCACTGGTTATAGGTTTTTATATTTGGTATTATGACTTTGTGAGACCCTTCTGTGGTTTTTGCACATATGTATCACTATTTACTTTTTTTTTTCCATCCAATAAAGGTGTCACCAGACGGACCTTTAGAGTTGCTGCTTGTATGATGGGTAAAATCATTATATATTACATAAAATAAAATTGAAGTGTGTGTATGTACATACATGCATATGGATAAAAGTTGAGATGTCCCTTTTTGGGGACTGCATCATGCATATATATTATATGAACTTACATATAATGCAAATACCTAGTGGTCTGAAGGATTGTGGCAAAGATTGATAAATATTTAAGTTGACATTAGTATTTTAGGGCTGCGCTGTGAGTATTTCAGTGTCATTGAATGATTCTTGTTCTTTAATATGCATGACAAGATTTTTTGGTATGCAGATTATTGTTACACTTAATGAAATTTTTTCATTCAATCATGATAAAAATGTATGATGTCATTTCTTGCTCAGAAATGATCAAATAAGCAACACATTCTACTGAACAAACAAGTAAAAACAAAATTGAAAGCTGTATTAAAGTCTTATTGTTTTGATGCCTATATATATGTATAAATATATATATATATATATATATATATATATATATATATATATATATATATATATATATATATATATCTCGTGTGTGTGTGTGTAACATTTATTTGGTGTTTTTTATAATGTCATTTATTTCATGTATTGATTGGTTGTTCATTTTCATGTCTTTTGGGTGTTTCCTCAGCTCGTACACATGTGAACTATGAGATCAAGGGAGATGTAGCTGTGATCCGTATGAATGACCCCAGTGCACGGGTAATGATCATCTCGAAACAATGCATTTATGCATTCAAATGATATTATGATCTGTCACAATGTGTTTTTGTGGGGTCTAGGTCAACACGCTGTCTGTTCAAATGCAAAGGGAGATGACAGAAGTCATGGATGAGGTTTGGGGAAACAATGCTGTGCAGAGCGTTGTTCTCATCTCATCCAAACCCGGCAGCTTCATTGCAGGGGCAGACCTTAAGTTAGTATCAGGATTCACAATATGTTTCCTAGCTGATTGTTGTGATCATCCTCAAAGACAGTGCTGATATCTTGCCTGTACCATGCATTTAGCATGATTCAGGCCTGTACGACTGCAGAGGAGGTCACTTCCCTTTCTCAAGAGGGCCAGAAGATGTTTGAGAAGATTGAGAAGTCTCCTAAGCCTATTGTCGCTGCCATTAATGGATCATGCCTTGGTGGAGGATTAGAGGTATTTTTGGATTTGTTTGTATTTGTAGTCATTTTCTTCTTCCACTTGGAAGTTGCACCTAATTTTTTGAAATGTTCTAGATATGGTTTTATCATTTGTTGATGATTATTAGTTATACAAACAATAAATAATATAACTGAGAAGCATTTAGTTCTACAGAAAAAATGTGTTGGTATTGTGTATTTTGTCTTTGTAGTTCGCCATTGCGTGTCAGTACAGAATAGCCACCAAGAGTAAGAAGACGGTTCTGGGCTGCCCTGAGGTCATGCTCGGCCTTCTGCCTGGAGCTGGAGGAACACAGAGACTGCCCAAAATGGTCAGTAATATGCCAACATTCATTTAGTAATGATTCTCTTGATTGATTCGTCACAACTCAAGTCTGATTGTTCTTGCACATGTGTTTTATACAGCTTGGTCTTCCCAGTGCTTTTGATATGGTGCTGACAGGAAGGAGCATCCGTCCAGATAAAGCCAAGAAAATGGGACTGGTTCACCAGCTGGTGGATACTCTTGGTAAAACCGTTTCTCTATATGTGTATGTTAAACAGTAAAATGTAATTACAGTAATAAACAATGCAGTTGTGTATGTTAAACTGTAATATTGTGAAATATTTTCACATGATCTGTCAGAAAATGGTTATGCTACTCAGTATATTTATATATATCTATGTATGCATGTATGTGTATATATATATATTATAATTTACTGTTTTTTGGCAACCATATTTTTTTTTATAAATAGAAAATTTAAAAGAATAGTATTTATTTTTTAATATATGTTTTTATAGAAGCATTAAAGTCTTTACTGTCATTTTTGATCTATTTATTACATGCATGTTGAATGAAAGTATTAATTTATTAAAAAACAACAACAACAGGGCCTGGATTGAAGAGTCCAGAGGAGAGGACCATTGAATACTTGGAGGAAGTAGCTGTGGAGGCTGCCAGGGGGCTTGCTAAGAAGCAAATCCCACTTACCAAAGAAAAGGGCTTGATGCAGAGTAAGTGCTTGAAGTAGTCAAATTAGTTGACAATTATGTGTCTAAAATAATACAATTGAATTAGGCTTTTGCGTATTTGAGATTTAAAACTTTTAATCTTTTGCTAGATTAAGACTATTGCCTCTATGCACCATAATTTTGGTTTTTCACTGAAATTCATATAGCTAATTATTTCCTTGCAGAAATTCAAGACTACGTCATGAGTTACCCGTTTGTGAGACAGCAGATCTACAATACAGTTCAGAAGAAAGTCATGAAACAGACCAAGGGACTGTACCCTGCCCCACTGAAAATAATTGAAGTATGATATTTGTTATTAAGTGCTCAGCGGTGATGTGTTATCATAAATCATGGTAGTAATAAATATGTATGTTCTGCTTGTTTTCTCTTTCAGTGTGTGAAGGCTGGTCTGGAGCAGGGTCCGACTGCAGGTTACCTGGCTGAGTCACAGGTGCTGTGAAAGTGTTTCAATTATTTAATCTACAATAAACCCCAATCTTGCGACACTTCATTTAATGTCTCATGAATTATTGCACTCGACTACACATCTCATGCTTTTTTGTTCCCCTCAAAACCTCACTCGTATTTCTGACCAGGTGTATTTTTTGAACTGGTTTAATGCAGACTGTGGTTAAAATGAAAGAGTATTAACATTTAATATGCCCTTCTTATGTCCATTTCAGAATTTTGGCAAGTTAGCCATGACCCCTGAGTCTAAAGCACTTATTGGCCTTTACCACGGTCAGGTCACATGCAAGAAGAATCGATTTGGAACCCCTGCGAAGGAAGTAAAGTATGTATATTCTTACTCTATTATCATGTGTTATCATTGACAGTTGCTGCATGACTTGATTTATAATGCAGCTACTTAAAGCTGCAGTCCGTTACTTTTTTTGGTTAAAAATGATCCAGAATCAATTTTTAAGTAGGTAAATAAGCTCCTTACCTTAGCCCAATTCACAACAGTAAGCTTATAATAATGTTTTCTAATTTGAGTGGTACTGGTAGGTTTTCGTGGGAAATTCGAGCATGGCACTGCGTCATTACGTCACGTCTGTGAGCCATGCATCAAAACATTAGACTCATCCATCTTGAGTCCATGCCGATGCACAACCCACATAAAGAAAAAAATTCTGCAAATAACTGCAATGGCAAGTTTCAAACAGAGATGGCGACAAAGAGCCTAAACTTATGGACTGCGGCTTCAATGATTTATCTTTAATGCTTGTAAAATGTATTTTTCTTGATTTTCTGTTTGTAGAACACTTGCTATCTTGGGAGCAGGGCTAATGGGTGCTGGCATTGCTCAAGTGACTGTAGATAAAGGCATTCACACCATTCTTAAGGACACAACACTGGAGGGACTCAGTCGTGGAGAGCAGCAAGTCTATAAAGGGTGAGTATTAAAGGGATAGTTCACCCCAAAATTTAAATTCTGTCATTATTTACTCACCCTCATGTCGTTCCAAAACCGTAAGACCTTTGTTCATCGTCAGAACACAAATGAAGATATTCTTGATGAAATCTGAGAGCTTTCTGACCCTCTCATAGACAGCAACGCAACCGAAACATTCAAGGCCCAGTAAGGTAGTAAGGATATTGACTACGTTTACATGGACATCAGTTGTCTAATTATTGACCTTATTCGAAATAAGACAATATGTGACCATGGAACACAAAACCAGTCTCAAGTCGCAGGGGTATATTTGTAGCAGTAGCTACAAAAAAACGTTTGTATGGGTCAAAATGATAGATTTTTCTTTTATGCCAAAAATAATTGGGATATTAAGTAAAGATCATGTTCCATGAAGATATTTTGTAAATTTCCTACCGTAAATATATCAAAACGTAATTTTTGATTAGTAATATACATTGCTAAGAATTCATTTGGACAACTTTAAAGGCTATTTTTTCAGTGTTTCGATTTTTTGGCACCCTCAGATTCCGGATTTTCAAATAGTTGTATCTCAGCCAAATATTGTCCGATCCTAATAAACCGTACATCAATGGAAAGCTTATTTCTTCACCATGTATAAATATAAATTTTGAGAAAAAATGACACTTAAGACTGGTTTTATGGTCCCGGGTCACATATTATGATTAACCCCTGTTTCACACTGCAAGCGTGAGCGGTGCGCGAGCAGCGCGTCCGCGCAACTACATCGTCACTGCAGCAGCAGACTCTCGCGAGTATTCACACTGGAAGCGTATAAGTACAGCATCACAGCAGCGGCTGCAAAGCGTGTTCGGCAGACAGTATAACCATTTCAAACAATGGGTATAATTCTTTCAACATTTGTTTTTATAACAATACACCATACTTTCACCCAAAACGATTAATTAAAAAGTTTATATGGGTAAATACATATTTGTTATACTTAATTTTCTTTTCTGGCATAATTGTTAAAACACTAGACATTGGCATTGTTGTTAAAACATGCTTATTCTGTGCATTTTGAGCACGTTTTGTGTTAAATCACATTTATTTTGTCCATCAAAAGTGTGCTTTCACCTTAATTGAGCGTGAGCAGCACAGCAAAAATAGACCGGACGCTGAAACCCCCGCTGCACTGCTGTTCACGCGCTGCTCCTGCTTGACGCTCACGCGTTGCTCCTGGTCCCGGTGTGAATGCACTCATTGATTAACATGGACGCCGAAAAAAATACGCGCTGCTCGCGCGCCGCTCACGCTTGCGGTGTGAAACCGGAGTAAGGTGTTTACATGAGTTGCTTTTGCAATATTCCTTTCAAGTTCCCGTTTTACATAATATAGTAAATAAAACGATTAATGGCACACGTCATTACACTCCACACCACGCCATCCAATGTCCCCTCCAGAATTTCACGAATAAAAATTTGTCTTTGTTTTTATGCCATATTTTTAATTTACTGAAAGCAGGAAAAATGATTCTGTTTTTATATTTTATTTTATTTTTAATTTGATTTAATTGTGTACATTTTCTGTTCTTTTCAGGCTAAATGACAAGACTAAGAAGAAGAGTATAACATCATTCGAAAGGGACAGTTTTCTCTCCAACCTAACTGGACAGCTGGACTACAATGGCTTTAATAAAGCTGACATGGTCATCGAAGCTGTTTTTGAGGACCTGAGCATCAAACACAAAGTCCTAAAAGAAGTCGAAGCAGTAAGTTAATATCTAACAAGACTGAGATTTCAAATTCTCCTGAATACTAAAGCTTTGACGAAACCATATTTTCTCCTTCCAGATGATTCCTCCACATTGTATATTTGCTACCAACACATCTGCTTTACCAATCAAAGATATTGCAGCTGTCAGCAAGCGACCTGAAAAGGTAAGAAACTTGAGTTCTAGACCACAATGTGAAGTTAAGAGACGATCTGGAACATGTTACTTGTTTGTTTCAGGTGATTGGAATGCACTACTTTTCTCCAGTCGACAAGATGCAGCTACTGGAGATCATCACCACTGATAAAACCTCCAAGGACACAACGGCCTCCGCGGTGGCGGTCGGCCTAAAGCAAGGCAAAGTCATTATCGTCGTCGGGGTGAGACAGAGATTTTCAAAAGGTACCTTTTATGGGTCCGTTATCCAATGTTTGGATTAACAAATTGCAATGTTTGTCTTCAGGACGGACCAGGTTTCTACACCACCAGATGTTTAGCTCCCATGTTGGCTGAGGCAGTGCGTGTATTACAGGTTTGTATATTTCCTTCTGCTGTAAAAGTGTTATACATAAAAACCAGGCTATGATGACACTCTTGATAGTAACATGCCTAATATGCAGATCTTTGTATTTTCTACATACAGGAAGGTGTCGACCCCAAGAAGCTGGATTCCCTGACCACAGGCTTTGGTTTCCCTGTTGGTGCTGCGACCCTGGCTGATGAAGTGGGCATTGATGTGGCAGCTCATGTGGCTGAAGACCTCGGCAAGGCCTTCGGCTCCAGATTTGGAGGGGGAAATATTGAGGTTTTGAAGAGCATGGTGGACAAAGGATTTAAAGGTACGTTCTTTATCTTAAGGACAAAGTGTACTTCAGTTTTGATGTGAACGTGTTTGCATACAGCTGTGTTAATTATTTTGGTAGTGTTCATTTTCTATTTTGTCAGCAGTTAAATACTAATTTAAAGGGATATTTCACCCAAAAATGAAAATTCTGTCATTTAATTACTCACCCTCATGTCATTGCAAACATGTAAGACTTTTGTTAATCTTCAGAATACAAATGAAGATATTTTTGAAGCATTCCGAAAGCTCTCTGACCCTCTCATAAGAGCCTTTCGCACCGCTTTAGTTCCAGAACTAAATGTACAGTACTAAAGTACTGGGATGATTTTGCGCAAACTGTTTCCCAGTAACATTTAAAGGGTTTCAGTCGCACTGACCGTGTGTACTAGGATGTGACGTAAGCCGGTTGACAGCGATGTAATTAGTGTGCAGCGTTCAACAACGTTAACAAAGAAGAACAACTTTAATAAGAGGAGGATGGAGGACGCCGTGATCGCAGCTTTGTTTTTGTTGTGTCTCGCGGGTTTCACAATAATGGACATGGAATGTCGACGTATATGTAAAGCGATTGAAAGAAAGGAAAGGAGAACTAAGAATCTCCAATGACACACATTTGCTACAGCGTCCGTCCTTCTATCGCTGTTAATCATACTTGCGAAATAAACTGACACAATGTTTACAGTATGTTACACGCCGTTTTAAATCATGGCGGGTGAGGGCGTTTTCGAACGCGTCTGGCCAATCAATGTCTATTTACGTCACGGTTAGGCCCTGCTCCAGATTATATTAGATCCAGATTAGATCAGATTATTTTTGGTTCTCAAAAAATATTGTTTACATTCAGATCAAAGCATAAACAACGTATCCATGTGGTGCTGCTGAGACAGAACAGCATACGTTGTTTATGTGTGTGATACTCTCCAAAATGACACAGAGGAGATGAATTGTTGAATAAAGTCAATACTTTTGTTTTCTTTGTGCACAAAAAGTATTCTCGTAGCTTCGTAAAGTTACGGTTGAAACATACGTCACATGTAATTAATGAAAGAGTTTTCATTTATGGGTGAACTATCCCTTTAAGGCTTAATCTCTAGCGACCTTTTAGTGACCTTAACATGTTCGGTACAATTTGTCATTAATATTTCTACCTTATTCGCAATTAGGCCGTAAATCAGGTAAGGGCTGCTACATCTACCAGCCTGGACTTAAACGCAGGGATGTGAACACAGAAGCTCTGGAGATTTTGGAGTCATACAAGCTTACGCCAAATGCTGCTATGTAAGTTGTTCAGACTCTTTAGCTCCAATTCAAAGGACAGATGCAGTGTTATTGTTCTGTATTAGGGTAATTTATCGTTTTTCATCCAAGAAGAAAAATTTTTGTCATCACTGCAGCTTTCTGTCTCTCCACCCAGATCTTCAGACTCAGATATTCAGTACAGGTTGGTGTCCCGTTTTGTGAATGAGGCTGTTCTGTGTTTGCAAGAGGGAATCCTTGCCAATCCAGTGGAGGGTGACATTGGGGCCGTGTTCGGTCTCGGCTTTCCACCCTGCCTTGGAGGTGAGAGTCCAAAGTCTAGATTTACTTTGATATGAACTTATCCTTAAACTGTACACAAAATCTTAAAGAATAATGTGCATTCAGTCCCATCATGATGTGAATGATCTAATTGCAGGACCCTTCAGGTTTGTGGACAGCTTTGGTGCAGACAAACTTGTGGAGAAGATGAGAAAGTTTGAGGAGGTCTTCGGGAACCAGTTTACGCCTTGTCAGCTTCTGCTCGATCACGCCAAGGATCCGAGCAAGAAATTTCACAAGTGACTTTAGCCGTCATGTGCCATTACTACTTCTTTGAAGTTTCAGAGATTCACGTGAACAAGTGATCGCGATTGTGCACTTAAAGCGAAAATACAGATTGTGAAGAGCCTTTGTGTTCCTTAAAACAGACATAATACGTTAAAATATGAAAAATCACTTTTCCCGTAAGATGCCATGTGCGTGACTAATATTCAGGTAGACTTTGGCCAAGCGATAGCCTTTCACTGAATTAAATGAATTCGTTTTTGAGTTGTTTTTGTATATTAATGAACTCTTTAGGTGAAATTGTTTTCTAATGATTGTGTACAAACTGTACAGGCAAAGACATCAGGCGCATTCCAGTACAGCCCAGGTGTCAAAATCAAAACCTAATGCTCTTCCTCATGTTTTTGCAGGATATAGTCCAAAAGCAGTTGTCTGTAAAATAACTCTTTTAATTTCAGTGAGCTTTGATGCTCAGTCTGTCTCTCTGGACACAGAACGTGGCCTACATAAAAAATGAATGTCAGTGAATTAAATGAAATGTTCACATCTTTTGTGATTATGGTGTTTTTATTGAGCCCAAATGTTTTTTTTACAAATGGGACAATTTAGGTCATGTCAGCTTCTCGTGTTATAAGCATGATGTAGACATGCAGAGCTGTTATGATACATTTCAAACAGGGTGATAATGTTAACTACCTACTGTCATAAAAATGTCTATGAAACACACATTACATTTTATAATGACAAACTTGATTATTAAAAACAGGATGCATATTCAAATTTAAATGAACAATAGCTGTACAGCAACTTTATATTAACTTGAATACAACTATAAGAATAATAGTATAAGACCATTTAATTTAGATCAGTAGCATAATATGTCCCTGTCTTCAAGAATCGGTGAAGTGCAGTCAATAAACTAAATTGAGTGGAAAGGTAAATGTTCTTGATATTGTCTTTTTCTTATAATGAGAAAACGTTCTCTCCAGAAGGGGGCGCTCGGTGGCTCAGTAACATAAATAAATAAAAATATACACCTTTTCCGGTGTAATTTGATAATTAAATCAACTTTGGTGGTGTTTATTTAGTGACAGTCATCAGCTGACTACATTATTCCACTTATCGCACTGATATTTGAAATAAATACATTTATGGACAAGTGTTATTTTACGTATCATTTATATACTATTATAGCATTTCTTAATATTTTTTAAAATAGTTTTTTTCATTTTAGTTTTAGTTTAGTTTAAATTATATTTTACATTTTTTATTTTTTTTTGTAAACAACATTATTGATTTAATTTGCAGTTCGACATTATTTTCTACATTATTTTAAAGGAAATTGTACATAACAAAATAGACAACAACTGGTTTCAGTGACAACATTATTTGATTAACTGATTTATGAAAGAAATTAAATTTCTCCTGTAATTTAGTTCCTGCCAACAGAGATTATTATCATTTACCAACGAACTTGGTTAGAACCTCAAAATGATCAAGCAATAGTTTAAATCGTTTTATTATTAATTTATTAACATCTTATGTATTCATATTAATTTGATGTATTTAATAACATGATTAATTAACCATGATTAATCGCATCCAAAATAAAGGTTTTTGTTTACATAATGTTTATGTACTCTGTATATTTATGTAGTCTGTATATTAATGTATAAACGCACCCACATCCAGTAACTTTTTTTTTTGTTGCTTAATCTACATAAGACAGGGAACCAACAATGTAAGACACTTCCATTGAGACCAACACAGAGTGTACATTAAAGAGGAAAAAAAACAAGGATGAAACTAAAGTTGTAGATGATGAAGACATTATAAAGAAAAAAATGACAATAATAGATATTTTGAAAAAGAGAAGCATAACTTTTCAGATTTTCTATAAAAAAAATTTAAGCATTTGAAGCTATGAAACATTTTAAAAAACTCACATTTTTTACATTTTTTACATTTACAAGTATGGATATGATATTTACCCATCAACAAAACAAAATTTACAACATCAGAGAAGGATGAATTTAAATCAAATTAAAAAAATTATTTAATATACAAACAATATTTTGTTATATATCTGAAATATATACATGCATGTGTGTCTATTTATCTATAAATTATAAATATACACAGTACACACGCATATATTATGTAAACAAAAACTTTTAATTTGAATGCGATTAATCGTTTGACAGCACTAATTATTTATAATATTTTTAATATTGTAAATGAAAAAAAAAAGTAACATTTCAAGTCGGTTAAGCGTAACTTCCGGGCCAAGACGAGCAGCATAGCTCCGCCCCCTTCGGCCTTATGTCTATGGTTTCCCCTTCCTTCAGTTTTATTTCTCCGGACAGGATCCTGTCACCCGGAAGTTTCTAATGGATGATGTTGGCGATTACAGCGCGTTGATTTGCTTGTCACTGAAGCGAGAGCAGGATGTGAGCTGTCGGAATCCCCATCAGTGTCCTCCAGCATGAAGAGGAGAAGCGCTTGACGGGATCTCGGTGAAGGCAGTGTGATCTCGGCAGGATGCTTCGGCTGTTCGCGGCTCTGGTGATTGTTGGGCTGCTGCTCGCCTGCTTCACTTCCTGGCTGTTTGACAGCTATGACAGCTCCCGGCACCCGAAGCGCAGTCTACACCCGTCCAGAGACACCGGCCCCCCGTACCCCGGCGGCCAGCGGGACAGGGTGTTCTGGTTTGTGCAGGTGAGAGACAGAGAGCTCATGTGTCACACTGTCATTAGTCCGTCAGTGGGCTCATCGTGTGATTGGTTGAGGACGGCTTTTATTTTGCGTTCTGCCATAATAATTAATTCATCGCGCGGTAAAGACGGCTGTTGTGTGAAATATTTAAGCAATGAAATGTTTAGGCGAGAATATTCTAACCTTTAACGTGACATTGTATAGTTTAGCTCTATTGAGTAACTTATATAACCGTGAATGCTCGATAAACTGGTTATGGTCACGACGAGACATGTATATATGTTACAAAAACTGAAAGGACTTTTTTTTCCCCTTGAGGACACGTCACACACTTCCACTGATAGTCTATTGTAATAAATCATATAGAGTTTACAGACAGTGTGCTGATTTCATTGATAAATATTAATATGTAACTCTTAATACAAAATACTGGGTAGACCTACAAGAGGTCTTTCCCACTAATGCATTTTTTTAATAGGGTCAAAAAAAACAACTATATATATATATGCATTATTTCTATTTGTGATAGAATAACTCCGTTTTTAAAAAAAATCCTGGGACAATACTTTGCCAGAAGAAATTGTTATATGTAATTTATTTTATAGTTAAATGTGTACATATAATATATTATTTTATAATAACCTTATTATTCTGCTGTTAGTAAATGATCAGTGAAAATATTTATTTTATATATATATATATATATATATATATATATAAAACATTTGTAAAGCTGTCTAATATGTGAAAAGGCCAACGATGAAAGCTAATAATTGGTTCTTTAAATATTAGTCTGTAAAAACATATTGACCTGGAAAGACACATGGAATAGTTATTTTTATTATAAGATTTCAAAATGAAAGACTTAATTAATGTGTGTGTGCATAACCCTTCCGATCACTATACTGTACAAGAAACTATGATTTAAAACATTGTAAAACATTCAAACGTAACCATCACAACAATTATTTGTCATAAAAATAATATATGTATAATATAGCATCATTCTTTAATTCACCTGCTTAGAAATGTTTGCGCACACTAAAAGGACAGTTTTATTAACATATACTGAGACTATTTGGTATTTTCAGTCTACACTATGTACAGTATGACATCCTGGACACAAAAAGCTTGTCACATCAGATATGTATTATACAGTGTGCATTAAGCCCCAGTGTCATAGTTTGGATGATAAAACATGCATCCTTCAGCTGACTCGCACCCAAGACTTGTCTCCTCTAATATCCCAGTGACACTTGTTCTATAAACAGGCGAGTTTTATGTGTGAGATTTCCAGCACTCACCATTAACTACAAGCATGCTTGTGTGAAACCTCATTATTAACTGATTTCTAAACACGCTGCTTCCTCTGTGCAGGTTTCTGACATCCATATCAGTCGTTTCCGCGATCCCAGGCGCATTCCAGACTTCGAGAAGTTCTGTAGTGACACTATTGATGTGATCAAACCTGACCTCGTGCTGGCCACAGGTGAGATGCCATACATTGCTTACTGTATATGAAGTCAAATGAGATTTTATACATGCATGCAACATAAACCCACATTTTGACTTTATTTAACAGGGGACTTAACAGATGCAAAGACTGAGAATAAAATGGGCTCTCTTCAGCATGAAGTGGAGTGGCAGGCCTACCACAATGTCCTGAAAAGATCACGAGTGCTGGAACGAACTAAATGGATTGACATTCGAGGAAACCATGGTGAGTATTATTATTATTATTATTATTTTAAAGGATGATTTTCAAGGCTGGAGATTAGAAAATATCGATCATTTTCAAACAGGCTTACCCAAACAATCCAACCCGAATTTGAGGTAAAATATAACTATTAAAGGGTAGAAAGGTAGTTATTTAAAAATATATATATATATATATTTATTAATTTGTATGATGAAAAGGTAAAATATGAAAGATAAAAAAAAATAACCTTGCATATGAAAGGTAACGGTTTTTAGAAAAAGTAAGCATGAAAATCCACCTTTAAACTTAAACTGGAGCAGAAGCAGATTGTCCAGAAATCCAGAGATCATTATGAAAGTGTCTGAAGGTTTGGGTGGGAGATCTAAAATAAAGAGCAGAAATAAGCTTCCTCTTTGCATGTCACTGTTGGTCAGGGACAAATAATTGTTTGTCTTTGTCCCAGTGTCTGTTGGCAGTAAAACAAGTAAATGACATTGAGTGAAGACAGCTGGACACTCTTATGTCACACTAATGACTTGAAATGAAGCCTACTCTATTAAACAGGATATTGCCGCTTGTTGTGACTCAGAACAAACTTTAGTGGTTAATAACAACTTTGCAATCACAAGGCTGTTTATCATTACTCCTCCAGATTCCTATCTTTATTTAAAGTGATAGTTTACCCCAAAATATATTTCTGCAGTGTTATTTTAGTTATATACACAGTACAGACCAAAAATTTGGACACACCTTCTCATTCAAAGAGTTTTCTTTATTTTCATGACTATGATAATTGTAGATTCACACTGAAGGCATCAAAACTATGAATTAACATATGTGGAATTATATATGGAATTATATACATAACAAAAAAGTGTGAAACAACTGAAAATATGTCATATTCTAGGTTCTTCAAAGTAGCCACCTTTTGCTTTGATTACTGCTTTGCACACTCTTGGCATTCTCTTGATGAGCTTCAAGAGGTAGTCACCTGAAATGGTCTTCCAACAGTCTTGAAGGAGTTCCCCGAGAGATGCTTAGCACTTGTTGGCCCTTTTGCCTTCTGTCTGCGGTCCAGCTCACCCCTAAACCATCTCGATTGGGTTCAGGTCCGGTGACTGTGGAGGCCAGGTCATCTGGCGCAGCACCCCATCACTCTCCTTCTTGGTCAAATAGCCCTTGATGCCTTCAGTGTGACTCTACAATTTTCATAGTCATGAAAATAAAGAAAACTCTTTGAATGAGAAGGTGTGTCCAAACTTTTGGTCTGTACTGTATATATATATATATATATATATATATATAGATAGATAGATAGATACACACACACACACACACACACACACACACATATATATATACTGTTATAGTATTTATACATATTTTGAATTAGCTGAATTAGCAAATGTTTTCGTAATTTTGTTTGTGCTTATGTCATTTAAAAATTTATATATTTCTATTTAGCTTTAAATTCTTTTATTTCTTGTAATTTTAGTACTTCAACTTTTTAAAGTTCCATTTAAGCCTCTTTTTACAACCAGATGGGTGTGAAACTTTAAGTTTCCAATGATAAATCCACGCTAAAACAAAGTGCATTGCAGCACAACAGAATCGCAGCCAATCAAAACACATTTGATAATTAATATCCAGTTAAATGGAAAAGGATTTGGACCATTGAGATTTACTATGAACAGATAAAATTTACATAAATCTATCTGTGCAGCAGCTGTGTTTCATCTGATATTATTATTATTAATATTTAGCTAAGCAGGGCTCTAGACTGTGACCAAATGCTCGCATTTTGGACCTTTTTTTCTGCCGGTGCGGCTACATTTTGTGAACGGTCGCAGTAGTGTGACCGCCACCACAGTGACACACTTCCATATGAGAAACATCAAACGGCAAACGAAACAAAAGCGTGAAACAAAATCCCGCTACTCATTTGAGCTGCTAAGCGCAGAGCGTTTATCAGCTTGGACCACAATGAAAACAAACTGGTCCAAACTCAAAACTGCTTTACCTCGGAAACAAACAGCACAGCGCTGCGAGATCCAGTGAAAAGCGTCTGAATTCGCCGCAGGATGAATAAAGATTGCTGCGGGATCTGGTGAGATGCGTTCAAATTTTCAATGACTTTCAAGCATTTCATCCAACTGTTTCCAGCACTTTAAAGCTCCATAGTGATCCGATTTCGATGTTATTTTTAATGGGATGACCAAAATATACTGTGGTGAACAAACACTAATGTAAAATTTAAAAAATACATCAATCACCATTATAACCTGTAAGTGGCAGCAGATTTGTATTTTGAAATGATAAAATCACAATTATAAACTGTTCTAAAATATCAAATCATCAAGAAATCCTGAATTTTGCACTTATTTGTGTATGAAGTACAGTACAGTTATAGTATTGCGTTGCAGGCTGATTTAAAGGTGTGCCCCTAAATTTTCTGCTTGTGCTCCTAAAAATGTTCAGTCAGGGGTTACAGTGCTCCTAGTACAAATAGTTAGTCTGGAGCCCTGCTATGAAGAATGCATGGACTTTGGTGGTGGCTAATGAACATCTCTAATGAACTCCCATATCTCGCATATCATTTTTCCTCTATTCCCGTTATCCCATTTCCCCACAGGTCCTGTAACTGGTGTTACATTACGAAAACTGCCAGACCTGTAATAAGAGCTCCATTACCAGTTATTTTGTCCGTGCTCTTCTTTCATTTCCAGGAAATCTTGCCTTATATTTTCTTCTTGTCTCCTCAGATGCCTTTAATATTATTTCACTGGAGAGCGTGAACAATTATTACAGGTCTGTACAAATATTACAAATGCAGAACATAATGACTATAAAGCTACAAGAAGGTTCCAATATTAAAGTCGACAATAATGCGCACTTAATGGTCTTATTGGGAAGAAATGTTGTCTTCTTTTTCTCCATTCCTGAATACTTAGGAAATACTCTGCCAATCAGAAAGTTGGATCCTTCCACTACATACACAGAACTCCTTTTGGGAACTACTCTTTCATTTGTGCCGATGCCACTCTGACCCCTGGACCCAAACGACCCTATAACTTCTATGGAATTATCAATCAGGTATAAGAGATTATTTTAGCTTTGCTTCTGTAAATGTGATGACAACTCTTCCCTGTGGCTGAAATGTGATGTTCCCCGTAGACTCAGATGGACATGTTGGCGACCTTTAGAGAGGAGAGTCTGAGCAGTAACAACTCCATCTGGTTTGGACATTATACCACATCCACTGTCATCTCCCCCTTCCCAGGAATCCGAGAGCTCATGAGGTTTGGAAAAATCTTGCGTTGACACTGTCAACCAATCTGATATTTTTCCCTACTGACCGCCAATAATGGCCCACTTAGCCAGGAAGAGAGCATGTGACCAGCATATAAAGTGACCAGTAACTGTTCTGTTAAGTGTTGATTTATCTGAGATGAGATTACATTACAATAAAGGACCAGCATGAACAAAAAAAAAAAAATTAAATAACAGTGCAAAATATCTATATATTACTCTACTGAAAACATTAGAAAACAACTTAAAATGTTTTTAGAGTTTGTGAGGTTTAGTCCATATAAAAATTATAATACAATAATATACAATTTTTGATTGGTGGTGTAGATTAATAGAATTAAATATTGTTACTTACAGCATCAAGTCTCTAAAAATATTGTAATGGAAACACAAGAAAAACAATGATTGACTTATAAACTTTATATAAAGACCATATGGACTTTTGTTTCTGTCTGTACAAAAGTAATAATACCAATTATTTCAAATACATAACTCAAAAAATCAGAGTGTGTGTGTGTGTGTATATGTGTGTGTATATATATATATATATATATATTAGTATTAGTGCTGTCAAATTATTAATATCGCATCTTAAAGTTTTTGTTTACATAATATATGGGCAGGCACTGTGTATATATTTTGTATATATAAATACACACATACACACAAATATGTTATGTCTATATATTCAATATATTTTTATATAATATAAAATATAAATATATAAATGTATATACGGTACATGTAAATATTTTCAAAATATATACTGTATGTGTGTATATTTATAGGTACATAATAAATAAATACAGTACACACACATATTATGCAAACAAAAACTTTTAGTTTGAATGCGTTTGACAGCACTAATATACATACATATATTTATACATACACTTTTTAATTAATTTATTAATTTTTATTTTTTCAAATATTTCTTTTTATTAACCTGTTAAACTTTCCAGTGTTTATTTAAACCTTGTAGCCACTCGTTTCTTTATTTAAAAATATCTTGATTTAAAAAAACTAAATCCCTCTATGTTGCAAAAGTGCTTACAAATTTTGTGTGCAATATGAATCAGAATCCGTTAGTGACCTGTAAGTGGCCTGTGACTGTGCCATCTGAGGCTGCGACTTTTCAAATGTCATTCTAAATCTGATCTGAGACCGTGCCATCTGACCTACATCTGAACCCTAGAACATGAATTCTGGTCTGAAATGCTGTAATATTCAGTGCTGTTAAACACTTGTAGGGAATAATGCTAAAGAGCTAACAAGCGGCATTCGATTCAGTCTTATAACATTCATCATATTCTGCTGAGTCTCAAATTTGATCCATTGTTTTTTTTACAGTACAGCCGTGGCGTATTTGTGTGGGCACCTACATACACTAGGAGGCTTCATGCAGGTACTGCACAGTCGACATCAAGGAGGCACGCTGGAGTTAGAGCTGGGAGACTGGATGGACAACCGCAGGTAGGTTCCCACGCTCAAGGGAATGCTGCATGATGAACATAGCTGACTATGATAACAAATACAAGAACAACAGCTGATATACGAGGAAGACATAGCTTACCTTGCACTGACACAAAGTTTCTCCCTTGGTTCAGGTACAGGATATTGGCTTTCGACCATGACCTGCTTAGTTTCACTGACATGACGTTTGAGGACTGGCCAGCTGTGCTCATCACCAATCCCAAAGACGCCCAGTACCTGCACCCAGGAGTGGAGCCTCTGGGTCGTATCCGCAGGTCCACGCACATCAGGTGTCTCTCTGTGTGTCCTCTTGAAACTCCAAGCGCTCAGAAACATTATCGTCTCTCATCCAAACCTCACGTTTATGTCTATTCTCTGCATGCTTGTCTTGTTCTGTCCTACGAAGAAATGTCATAGTTTGAGATTGCACTAATTGCTCAATGTGCCGTGTGTCACTTCTACAGGCTCCTGGCTTTCTCTGAATCTCCAATCACAGCTGTGCATGTGAATGTGGATGGAGTTTCACTGGGGAAAGCGTTTAGCGCAGGGGGTCCTTTATACGTGCTGCAATGGGACCCAACGCTATATACTACTGGACTGCACACGATCAGAGTTAAAGTGAAGGTAGGTAATGATTTGAACAAACCCCTGTCCTGTAGACTTTATAAGAGTAATATCTGGAGACCAGAATATTATAGAGATGGATGTGACGAGTGGGGCGGGGCCGAGGGACATGGGAGCGAGGCCGGGGGAGTGATTGGAGATGAACTACACCTGTTCGTCCCACCGGTCTCGAGGCCCATGGAGGAGATGGAAGGATATAAAACTGGAGCGACGACAGTGAAGGACGAGAGAGGACCAGGCCTGGGATTTTAGTTGTGTTTTGGTTTTATTTTGCGCGCATCAGTCGTCCGTGAGGGGCTGATGCGCTGCTTTGTGTTTATTTTGATCATTAAAGTTTTCTGTTGATTGTCCGCCGGTTCCCGCCTCCTTCTTCCGGATGAATATGAAGGTTGATTCATTACAGTGGTGCCGAAGCCCGGGAGAAGGAGGGACGCGCTGCTGAAGATCCCTCGCCGCTGTGGTGAATCCGCGGTGCCATCGAGCTGGCGAGGAGTGTGCCGCCATGGACGCTCGAGGCGGTGGACTGGAGCGAGTTGCCGGGGACGGGCGAGCTCGCTACCGGCCGCCCACGATGTGGAGAGACGGCTGCCGTCCGTGAGGGAGCGGAGGAGTCGGCGCCGTTCGCCAGGTGGCCGGAGCCTGCTGCCTCCGCCGGAACGGGGAGGAGCAGGGAACGGGGGACTCCTGCCGGCTGCCCAAAACCGGAGGAGCCGTCGCCGTCCACCGGGCGGCGGAGGAGTGTCGTGCCGTCCGCCGAGGGCCGTCCAGTGCCACCGCCAGGCACCGCGGAGGAGATCACCCAGCTGGTGGAGGGCCGAGCAGCGGTGCGTCTGGGAACCGGAATTTTTTTTTTTTTTTTTTTTTTCCTCTCTCCCCTCTCTCGTCTCTGTCGCTCCTCCTTCCATCTCCTTTTCTCTCGCCTCGCCTGTCCTACCCCCAGGTTCCCGCAGGTCCCCGGGAGCGGCCCCCCCGGAGGGAGGGGGGGGGGGGAGTAGAGCGCAGTCTCGGGAGTACCCCCCGGCCTGCGAGGGGCGATGGGGGTATGTGACGAGTGGGGCGGGGCCGAGGGACATGGGAGCGAGGCCGGGGGAGTGATTGGAGATGAACTACACCTGTTCGTCCCACCGGTCTCGAGGCCCATGGAGGAGATGGAAGGATATAAAACTGGAGCGACGACAGTGAAGGACGAGAGAGGACCAGGCCTGGGCTTTTAGTTGTGTTTTGGTTTTTATTTTATGCGCACCAGTCGTCCGTGAGGGGCTGGTGCGCTGTTTTGTGTTTATTTTGTTATTAAAATGTTTTTGATTGTCCGCCGGTTCCCGCCTCCTTCTTCCGGATGAATATGAAGGTTGATTCATTACAATGGACTTCAGCAACCAACAAGAAAACACAGGAGAACAACATGCCATGAAAACCTTAGCAACTGCCTAGCAATTGTTTATTTGAATATAAAGAAATGGCTGTATTGTTACTGTAAGAAAATGGTACAGTGTGAGCTTTTCTCATTTGTTCTCTGGCTCCGTGTCCCAGGACTCTGCAGGACGCTCAAAAGTGCGAGAGCAGCAATTCACACTGGAGGAAGGCCTCACTCCTAGCTTTGGCTTCATGCAGTCCTTCATCCTCCTCACAGACCACTACATACTGGTACAAAAATGAAACCAAGTCATCGTGTGGTGAAGAAAAATTGATCTCAATAAATATTGAAATGGCTGTTTACTCTATTCTTCAGTTAGGGATGGAGATAAAATGAAATGAGATAAAAAGGGATAAAATGAGATAAAAAGGGATAAAATGAAAATTCTGTCATTAATGACTCACCCGCATGTCATTCCAAACCTGTAAGAGCTTTGTTTTTTGTGAATAATGGCATTTTCATTTTTGGGTGAACTATCCCTTTAAAAATTATCATAGCTTTAAACATGGCATAATTAATTATATTATAGTGGATTTGTATAGTGTGTCAGGGATAAGGATTCAACAGTAAATACTCTGCATAAAACACATTTATCACAAAAGTACATCAAAAGTTTATAGTTAATAGTTTGCTGTTAATGAATATTATATGCATGTCAATGACTGTGTGTTTTCACAGGCACGGATTGCCTTTGTGGGCATAGTTTTACTAAACCTTGCTGGGCTTGTGCTCTTCAGATTTATGCCTGTATCTTCTATAAGAGGTATTTCTGTTGTCCTGTCATTATAACTGAATATAAATGGTCTTCATGAGCATAATTGACACTTAACACTATATACTCTTATAATCCATCAGGATTGTCCTCTCAAGCGTGGACATCTGTGCATCTTGTCAGTAAAAGCAACACGTTCTTCTATTCTCTGTTGCTGTTCAACCTGTGTACAGCATTAGGTAAGTCACCGCCTGACATTAGTTTCACAAATTGATGGAACATAATGACGTAAACTGCCTCTGCAGAAGGCCTGTAATATTTTTTTATACAGCTAGTATTTTTCAAAAAGAGAGAATGAGTGATAATGACACAATTATTATATTATAGATAATTGCCTTTTAGTTTTTATGAATGCTCATAACCAACCCTTGACCTTAAGGCTACATAGGTAATCTAATAAAATTAGAAACTAAAAATAAAATTCAAATAAAATAGTGAAAGTGCCAACTGCAGTATTCAATACAAGTCAACTTCTGTTGCAGCAAAATATGCATATTTACAGCTTTTTCTTTTTGAGATTTGTAACCAATAACAGACATGAGAGCAATGGTTAATCAGGAATGTTAAAATAGTCTATATACTAATCAATATCCTCAACCAGTCTAAATCAACGAGTTTTAATCCTCATGTTCGGTCCACAAAACAGGTGTTTTTTTTCTTTTTTTATATGCCTTTGATGAGCCTATGACTGTTATGAATAGGGATGGGTGTTGTTTACATTTTACCGATACCGATACTTATCGATACTGATATCGATACTATTTGGTGCAAATATTTGGTGCAAAGATATTAACTTGATGAAAACTTCTAGTTATTTTATTACTGCTGAACTTTATTAACTGTATTAATGTTAGTCAGTCAAGAGCAACTGTTTGCTTACCCATATTCTTCAAAATATATTATTTTGTGTTCAGCACAAGAATAAATACAAATTAATACATGTTTTGTACAACATGACTGAGTAAATAATGACAGAATTACAATTTTTGGGTGAACTATCCCTTAAATGACAGGCTGCATTATATTTAGTACTGTCCTTTTAAGAGATGCACGCACCATTTCTCTCTTGCCTATTTACTTTCACTTTATACATAATTCATTAACTGTGTTTATATGTAAACCTTATTAGTTTTTGACAGTATTAGCACAATCAGATGATAACTAATATAACTTAATAATCGGGTGCTGTTTGACTGGCATTTTAGTGTATGGACGCTTCGGGTGGACGCATTCTGAAAAAGCACATGTTAGAACAGCACTTGAATAACACGTTTCATCGGCATGGCCTTAAAGCACATGCAAATCATGTACTTTTGTGATTGCAAATAAGTGCCGTGGCTCATATCTGATCGCATCTGACACTGGTGTCGCTTAGTTTTGTAACGATAGCCCATACTCTTGAACGTTTCACTCTTGCCGTGATGACTGACTGTACACACACACATAGCACATGCGCATGGATATCACGCGCACGTCGAGCAAACCTCGGCCACATATTTCAGTGAAGGGAAATGACAGGCAGCAGCTTCTAATTCGTTGTTAACATTGAAGTATACAGAGATAAAACAACGCAAGTATCAATAACAGTCTCGTTTGTACTGAAGCTTATCAGTACTTTGGTATCGTCCTAATTACGCACCGGTCCAAAAAAATACCGGTTCTCGGTACCCATCCCTAGTTATGAAAAGATCTAGATAAACAAATACAAATTTTCATGTACAAAATCCATAGAAGAGTCTGGAGTAGGGCTGTTACTAACGATTATTTTGGTAATCGAGTAATCTGTCAATTATTTTGACATAATCGGATAATCATTAGAATTTTTTTAGTAGTAATAAAAATAGACTTAAGTTAACAATAGCTTTTAAAATTTCCTAAAATACATATATAATTGCAATGAGGCAATAATATTTAGTTCAAATAAAATATAAAATCAAGTAATCATATGGTTTTATTGAACAAAATGCATAATGTATTATAAACAAGAGCTAACGTACATTAAGCATTATAAAAAATGACCACAGAGAGCACCAACGGCCTGACGATTGTTTTTACACTTTAATGTTGACTAATATTTAATTCAAGTGTCCACCTTATCTTTAATATTTGGCCGGAAATGTTTTATTTTGTAATCGCAATTGACAGTTAGCATATTGGGAAAGATATTGATGTATTCTCTTGTACTTGCATAGGTTTATAAATGATTTACCTTATAAATCTGAGGAAATGGTGCACATTACGTTCCCAGATGAACGTTATAACAAAACAATATGCAGAGACGGAGTCTGAGACGCTCCCCACATGTAAATGATAACAGTTTGTGTTGAGCAGCATTTACTGTGAACCGAGCCACTCCGAGACATATGAACTCGACCTGCAGTACACGCTTGTAAATAATTAAAGCACGTATATTAAACCTGCATCAAATACATTTAATTAAATCACAGTTATTTAATTAAATCACAGTGTTTGACACTTTCACAATAACATTATGCTTTATTATGATTTTTAAATGGGTTTAATATATCATGGAGTCTTGGAAAATGGTCTAATAATGCATTTATGGATTCACCTCTGGGGAATTTGCCACTTCCGGTATTTTGCCGGTTAGTAGGCACGGGCAAAATGCAGTCAAGGAATTTTTTTAAATTGAGCACTTGAATCGAGGAATCCTGACAGCCCAAGCCTAGTAGGAATTTACATTCAACTCTATATTGATTTAGAGGGATCGTTCACCCAAATGAAAATTTAGCTGAAAATTTACTCATCCTCATGTTGTCACATTCTAAATTATATTTATTATAACAAGTTGTTCTGTGGAACACAAAGATAGATTAAACTGAAAAAATAAAAGATTATTGAGCCCCATTGACTTTCATCGTATGAACAAAAAATACAAATGTGTTTTTCTTCAAAATATCTCCACAAAATAAAGAAAGTCATACAGGTTTGGAATGACATGAGGGTGAGTAAATGTTGACGCTGACAGAAACAGAATTTTTAAGGTGTCACTTGTTTGGATCCTCATAAGGTTACACTGCGAAATGAATAATCATGATTACAATATCAAGGGAAATTATGAAATTGTGTAGCCCTTCTTAGTGAAGATTTTTCAGGATGAACTTGGTCACAACATGTCCTTGCAATTACTGTGAAGAAAGAACAGAGCATTTTATCTTCTGGTTTTTCAGGTCCATGGTTCATTGGCGAAGTCATTGATGGACACAATGGAGCCTGCTTTGCTTTTGGCGTGTTTGTGGATGGCCATTTCCTTCAAGGCAGTCTTTCCTATGTCGTGGGAGTCACACAGGTAATTCAAGACCTACAGTAGGTGCAGATCATACTTATCGTAACGACCGGGTCCTAACATGCCGTCTGTCATTCACAGGTGCTCTTCTTCAATATGCCTCTCACTTATTACCTCTGCTGGAGTCTTCACCACAGGTCTCGCGGTACCAGCTTCCGCTCGCATTTCTGCCGGCCAGGCAGCCGCTGGAGGAATCTGGCCATGCACATAGGCATGCTGGTCCTCATGATTTGGCAGGCTTATTCTTGCTACTTCCTGCTGGAGACCTACGGGCTGCTGGCATTCTTCCTCTCTCCCGTACGTACCTGGGCCCTGCTCATGGGTCTGCTGTTGGTGTACAGGGCATGGTGGGGAACACCTCCTAACTTCTTCAGTGGCAGCAAGACCAAGCGGCCATCATGACGGTGACAGCTGAAGAGAGGCCTTCACCTGCATCATGTTTTGTGCCAAGCTCTTCCCTCCATTCACTGCGGTCTTCATGGTTACTGGATTGCCAATCATTGCCATTACACATTAGGATAGAGCAAATAGTCTTCAGTTAATATGGAGTGATGATGGCTTCACTCTTGGATGACAGAGCCATTTAAACCTGGTTCTGATCCACCTTTGACACTAAGACACATTGGTAGTTTTTTCATAGCCAGTTCCTGCTCATGAGAAGCCAAGCAGTGTTGAAGTCCAGATGTGTGTGGTTAAACATACCTATTACTTTGATAAACTGCACATTATGTACAGTACTCGTCCAATTATGTTTGTTTTTATTTGTGAGGAGCAATCAAGAAAGGGATAAGACTGCCTGATATTCTTACTGTTTCTGCATGAAACTGCCACCGATCAGTCAATATGGATACTCATATTGTTTTAATGCATATAAACTACACCGTAAAGAGGGGATTATATCATTTTTTTTTTACACCTGTAGACAAGGTATAATACATGAAGGATGATTTAAGGGATGAAGCCAGTCATTATGGGCTATAAATGATTTTATCTACCAATTTACCAAAGTAGTTTCAAAAGAAGCCAAAGCATCAAGCTTTGCATGTCACCAAGCAACACACAGATTTAAACTGTGTATGGAATGCTGCGCAGCCAATCAGATTAGACCAGGGGTGTCCAATCCTGCTCTTGGAGAGCTAATATCAGTTTCTCTCTAGGGCTGTCACTAACAATTATTTTAGTAATCAAGTATTTAGTCGATTATTCTGACGATTAATCGTGTAATCGGATTACTGTATTTCATTTTTTTGTAGTAAAAAATTAGCCCTAAGCGAACAATAGCCTTTAAAATTACTTCAAATGTATATACACTAGTCAACATTTGAAGTGGATCAACTATTTAAATCAAAGTTGTCCTTAAACCTAAAAGCAAAATGAGTTCTTGTCTTAGGAAAACTTTGAACTTTTTTATCCACTTCAAATGTTGACTACTGTATAATAGCAATGAGGCAATAATAATTAGTTCAAAAAAAGTATCAAAAGCAAGTAATCATATGGTTTTCTTGAACAAAACTGTTAAAATGCATAATGTATTAGAAACCAGCTAACGTACATTACGCATTATAACAAATGCCTGCAGAGGGTGCCACTCACAACATTTAATTCAATGATCCACTTAATCTTTCAGTTTCTTTATGACAGTTTCTTGAATACGTGTACATCAAATCTCAGAGCAAGGGTTTAAACTTTTATTTTTAATTGTGATTGACAGTTATCATATTGAGAAAGTAATGTATTCTCCAGTGTATGCGTAAGTTTATAAATGATTATCCTTACAAATCTGATTCTGATTCTGATCTAACTGAATCTTGTGCACATTGCAATCCCAGATGAACGTTATAGTAAACTCAAACTCACAGCAGTATGCAGAAATGGAGTTTGAGATGCTCCACGCATGTAAATTATTACAGTTTGTGTGGAGCAGCATTTACTGCTAACTGAACCACTCTGACATGCACTTATGTAACCTACACGCATGTTAATAAAGCAGATATATTTAATTGAATCATAGCATTTGTGAATTCACAGTAGCATTATGCTTTATTATAATTTTTAAATGCTTATTATTTATCATGCAGCCTTGGTAAACGGTCTTATAATGCATCTTGTCAGATTCTCGTCCGTGGAATGTGCCACTTTGCCGTTTACTCGACAATGGCAAAATGCAATTTTTAAAAACTGAGTACTCAAATTAAATTGAGGAATTGTGACAGCCCTATTTCACTCCAACACACTTGCCTGGAAGTTTGTAGTGAGTTTGAAGACCCTGATTACTATGGTTCAGGTGTGTTAAATTAGGGTGAGACCTAAACTCTGCAGGACAGAGGCACTCCAGGAACTGAATTTGACACCCCTGGATTAGGCGATCAGGACTCTATAATGACTAGATGACTGTACATTATCCCACTTATTACACCGCTACTTAACAAAATAAATATTGAATTTGAGCTCTTTTCATTTTATTGCAACAAGAAATTGCCTTGAACAGTGTCCAATTACATGGTTTAGAAGTCATTGTACAAAATTACTTGACACAGAATGCCAACATTGACTAGAATGTGTCGGCATTAAAGGGATAGTTCACCCGAAAATTACATCAGTTACTCAATTAATTCCATACCTGTAGGACTTTCGTTCATGATTCATCAAAACACAAATGAAGATGTTTTAAGAGAAGCTCAACCATACTTGCTTGATTCATGAGAACAAACCAAACTTTTCCAAGCAGGAAAGGGGCAGAAATATTTCAGTAATCATTAAAACATCTTTATTTGTGTTTCAAAGACTTTCATGTATTTCTAAGAGTTATGTATTATGTTTTGACATCATTTTTAACAACAACTAACTGATTATACATATTGCAATACATATTACAAATGATGAAACCACTATATTTATCTAGATGAGCATGAATGTAGAAATTTTTTGTTGCATAGTCACAGTTAATACACTTAATAATGTCCACTTCAACACATGCTGAGGATTAAAGCCAGACATTTTGGACTGCTGAAGGAAACATCCCAATATAGCACATAAAAGAAGACACTGAACACATAGAAATGGTCAAATGTGCACAACTCTGTTAAATGTTTATTAGGGAAATGTTGTGTAGCAGCTCTTTTATAGTTGGTGTTTCACAGTTGCAGACCACACAAACACAATGGCCATCGGTTAGTTTGAAAAGCGGCTCTGTGTTGCCATTGAGGTCTGCCTTTTTTGCCCTCATAATCCACTTGACAGATGACAGAAAGAGCTGTGACAAGAGTTTCTGGTGGATTCACTGACATTCCCATTGTCTCTCAGGAAAGTAAAGACTTGAACAATAGACTGCTCTAGTTTGTCTTTCAATGCCCTGAATGTTATTTTTTTTAAAAAGAGTTTTGTTGCCATTTTAAGGTGCATAACAGTGAGAATGAACCTTTTTAGAAGATTCCACATTTACTCTCTATGTTAATCTAGATTTGTGGTGAACCAATAGGACTTTGAATGTTTGATGATGAAATATCTGCTTATATGTGATTTGGTTTGAATTACTGTATTTCTTTTTTTCATTATGTTATAGTATGCATCCACATTGATATTGTAATGTATATTCCTTCCAGCTGTTCTGCACTGTTTTATGGGCATTCTGGGTTTCTCTGGGTCACGTGGCTTTTGTAGTTCATGCCGGAAAGTGCTGTTCACATTTGTTTTGTGGAAGGCACAAAATAGTTTCTTTTCAGTGAATAATGAATACATATTTACTTGGAATTGAATCAGAATTCTATTTTAACAATTGGTTTCTCCACAAAATACGGCCAAAATAGATTCTTTATTCTGTTTTACACCTGACAATGTTGCTTTCCAACATGAAATTACCTCAATTTATATTTGCCATGTTGCTGCAACTCTGAATCATCTTTTATTGAAATTTATATTGTTTTTTTTATGTACAACAAATTAAAGGGGTTTCATATTGTGACATATTTTGTTGTTGCCTTTTTTTCCTTTGACACAGAAATGACTTGCAGGAATAAATTACATTTTTAAATATTTTTAAAAAATGGAAACAGTTATTTTAAATCATAAAGATTTTTGATCAAATAAATGCTTCCTTGGTGAACATAAGGGACTTCCCCAAATACTTGTGAACAAACTATATATGTGCATTTTCAGTGTCAAACCTCAAATGGTGCTTGAAACTATATATATTACCAAAAACTGACAGTAAATTTATTTTAAAATTAACACTTAGAGCAAGGCAAACATCATTACATTACACATTTTAATTTAAATGTTGGGTGAATTATTTCCTATAATTTTATTTTTTAACATGTTAGCTGATGCCTTTAGTTACCTTTCGGTTACCAGTCCAGATTTATAATGACTGCATCAGATGCAGATGTTTGACTCAGTCTGAAATTTTGACAACTTGTTTACTGATATTGCCTCTGGTCATCATGGAGCAGAACGCCTCTGAAATATGCATAGTGCATTCATGCATTAAAATAAACACAGTTCATGCAATATGCATGCAAAGTACACTTCAATACAAAAGAAAATAACAATAATAAACTCACACTTCCCATGTTTTCTATACCACTTACAACAGTTTCCAACACCTGTAAAATTAAGAGGAGAAATACAATGTACAAAAGGTTTATGTCATCTTTCATATGAGGAAACATGACTGGGGTAGATTTACCTTTATCTGGCCCGTCTTTAACCAGCGGCTGAGCTGCACAATACCTTCTTCATGCTTCTCCATGTAGTTCAACACAACAAACCTCTCCCTGTGAACATATTGTATTGCTTGCAAGTTGGTAATATGATACCATGTATACAATCAACAAAGTATGTTTGTAACCAGTATGTAACCACCGGGATTCATCTGCACAGGGAGAGTATTGCACGTGAACACAAATGACCCACAGAAACTGACATAAACACTGAGGGCAGGACATACTGTACCTGTGATATAACAGCATCGCTGATGGGACCCCCTACGTTGTCAAAGTATACATCAATGCCAGTGGGGCAGTGCTCCCTCAGCGCTGAGCTGATATCTCATTTTTTGTAGTTTATCCCTGCTGTAAAACCCAGCTCTGTTACCAAGGCCTGGCATTTCTGGTCAGAGCCGCAAATCCCCACGACTCTCTCACAACCATCCAGTCTGCCGATCTTAAACCACACAGAGCAAAATTCAAATCACGCATGGCACACTGAATATCTGATATAATATCATATAATATAATAAATACTTATAAGTATAATACAAAATTATGTACGGATTAATGTAGACATTCATTTTTTTAGTCATTCCGAATTATTTTCAAAATATGACACAATAAATAAATAAAGTTTTTTTTTCAATGTTAACTTACTTTTTAGTATTTGGTATTTTTATTATATTTATTTATATTTTATACAAAAAATCATGAAAAAATTAACAAAATATTATTATGTTCATGGGAGTCGCACCAGACACCATTTTTTTTATCTGTTTTATCATATGATGTCGGATTTTACAGGATCTGACTGATTATTAACTTTGACATACAGTACAGTCATGCAGGGGTCCTGTCTATGATATCATTTCATATTTTAGGTTGTTTTGTCATGTTGATAGCACCAAATGACTTTGATTGCTACACAAAATATTTTTGCTATTTTAACTGTTTCATTTTTTTCTGAGTAATAATAAATTTAATTATTTAATGAGTTCTCTGTTCTTTATTATTGAATCAGTTGTATTACCATGATAATTTTCACTTTATGCCCCCCCCCCCCAAAAAAAAAAAGAAATTACATATACATATATATGTATGTACATATAATTGATTGATTGATTTATTTGGTCACACTTTATTTTAAGTTTAAGTTTTAAGTTTTAAGTTTATTTTATTTTATTTTCGCTATTAACAAACCATTACATTACATTTACATTTATTCATTTAGCAGACGCTTTTATCCAAAGCGACTTACAGATGAGGACAGTGGAAGCAATCAAAAACAACAAAAAAAGCAATGATATATAAGTGCTATAACAAGTCTCAGTTAGGTTAACACAGTACACGTAGCATGGGATTTTAAATAATATAATAAAAAAAAATTTAAAAAAAAGAAAAAGAAAAAAAGAAAACCGATAGAATAAAAAAAGAATAGAGCAAGCTAGTGTTAGGGATCTTTTCACACACACACACACACACATACAATTGCATAATTAATGAAAGGTAGTTAGATTTTTTTAAAGAATAGAATTAGAATAGTGAGTGTTAAAGTTAGAGGGTCAAATAAAGATGGAAGAGATGGGTTTTAAGCCGATTCTTGAAGATGGCTAAGGACTCAGCTGTCCGGACTGAGTTGGGGAGGTCATTCCACCAGGAGGGAACATTTAATTTAAAAGTCCGTAAAAGTGACTTTGTGCTTCTTTGGGATGGCACAATCAAGCGACATTCACTTGCAGAATGCAAGCTTCTAGAGGGCACATAAGTCTGAAGTAACAAATTTAGGTAAATGGGTGCAGAGCCAGTGGTAGTTTTGTAGGAAAACATCAATGCCTTGAATTTTATGCGAGCAGCTATTGGAAGCCAGTGCAAATTGATAAACAGAGGTGTGACGTGTATTCTTTTTGGCTCATTAAAAATTTATCTTGCTGCCGCGTTCTGAATTAATTGTAAAGGTTTGATAGAATTGGCTGGAAGACCTGCCAAAAGAGGGCATTGCAATAGTCCAGCCTGGACAGAACAAGAGCTTGAACAAGGAGTTGTGAAGCATGTTTCGAAAGAAAGGGCTTGATCTTCTTGATGTTGAATAAAGCAAATCTGCAGGATCGGACAGTTTTAGCAATGTGGTCTGAGAAAGTCAGCTGATCATCAATCATAACTCCAAGGCTTCTAGCTGTTTTTGAAGAAGTTATGGTTGATGTGCCTAACTTGATGGTGAAATTGTGATGAAACGATGGGTTTGCTGGAATCACAAGAAGTTCTGTCTTGGCAAGGTTGAGATGAAGGTGACGGTCCATCATCCAGGAAGAAATGTCTGTTAGACAAGCTGAGATGCGAATAGCTACCGTCAGATCATCAGGATGGAATGAGATGTAGAGTTGAGTGTCATCAGCATAGCAGTGGTATGAAAAGCCATGTTTCTGAATGACAGAACCTAATGATGCCATGTAGACAGAGAAGAGAAGTGGTCCAAGAACTGAGCCCTGAGGCACCCCAGTAGTTGGATGTTGTGACTTGGACACCTCACCTCTCCAAGATACCATCTCCTGCTGGCTTCCTGGAGTCACATGACCTTTTTCTCTCACACCTAAAAGAGCAGTGAGTCAAATCATGCCCAGCGCTCATAGAACATATGACAGGTGACCATCGACCATCTCTGGGTCAACCTGCGAGAACCAGTACACCACACATCCACAAACCTGAAGACTATGACCAACCTTGCCAAAATGAGCACTGTACCTTTTGGAAAAGGCTGCCATCCATCACACTGTAGGTTTGCCAAGGCCAGTTGAATGAGGTGACAGTAGTGCCCAGATAATGCCTGACTTGCTGGCCTCAACTACACCAAATCGACCTCCATTCATCCACACACTCCCCTAATCTCCATGGCAACATTCATCTCCAGCATCATCGTTCATGCGACAGTGCTGCACTGAGTTTGGTGTTAATATTGTTTCATGCATGAGTAAATGAGTTAATGCACGGTGGTATATTGATTACAGGTTGAGTTTTCATGAAGGAAATGTTCACCATATGAATATAGTAAACTATACTATATTTCCCACATGAAATGAATGCATTTCGTGAAGTTCCTTTATGATACCTCAATAACAAACACCTGGTTGAGCGCGTAACACAACTCTTTTTACATTTAACATTTTCCCTTCTTCTACTACTTAATGTTTTTTTTATCAAATAATTCGTGTAGTTATTTATAATGCAAAGCTCAAAAAGTTTGCATGCAGCGACTCCTTCCTGAAATAATCATATTTGATTGGCTGCATGAGCTTTAAATATCTGTTCGCATATGTTGTGTTGATGGGAATTCAGACCCCCGAATCGGTTCATTTGAACAGTTAATTTAGAAGAACCAGTTCTTTTTATTACTAAATGCACATTAACATTTAAAAACATTTAAAAACATAATAACAATAATAAACAGACTCACTGTAATTTCGTGTTAGTTCCAAATTAGTTCTAAAATCGAATTATAAAACGGATAGTTCCGGTCCTTGATTCTGATTGGTTGAGCCATGTTCTTAGCTGTTTTAAATTAATCTATAAACATACACCTTTGTTTACTTCTGTGTGTTGCTTGGGAACCACTTTGTTGGAACCACAGCCTGTTTCTGAGGAACTACATTGTTCGGTGGAAGAATTATGTTTTTATTAATATCATTACACTTTATTTGCTCTGTTTTATTCTGTGAACTAATGTGAACTCTTAACTAGTGTGAAACCTTACTACGTATATGGAATAACCGTTTTATAAAAGCAATAAGCCCCGTGAATTTATAACAGCCAAGTGGTTTCCACTGTTGTGAGTTAAGTTTAAACAATCCTAGAAAACCATAGAATTCATTCCACGTTTTTGCTAGTTTTATTAAAATGATATGAGTCGAAGTTGACTCGAGATCGAGAACCTCTCGGACTGATTCAGTTCGATTCACAAACGAATCGTTCAGAAGGTTCTTTGACAAAGTTCGACTGATCCCTAAACGATTCACAAGAATGATTCGGGCATAACGTGTGTCCTTTACCTTGTACACTAGTGCGAATCTTTACCATGTGATTTCATATGGGATCGTTTAACAAATGTATTTTAATAGTAATCGCTTTTTAGCACACATTACTTTAGGATGATGAGTTGTATATATTTAAATGTAATCGTAAACTTGCCACAACGTTCACTAAAGGTGTCTCCTGAATTAAATGTGCAAGAGAAAAATTACATCACTGTGGAATTTGCAGCGGGTGGCGCTCTTGCTACGAACGAGGAAGTGACGCTACGATACATGAAAAGGCTTAAAGTTTTTTCTCCCTTTTTTTATTGAAAGCAACGCGAAAAAGATCTGGATCGCTGGAGCTACGTCGCAGATGTTTTAGAGGTAATGTAATGCGCAATGACTCCTTTCCAACTAGATCCAGTTTGAATCCACTCGTAAAGCATAGATTTATGATGAGTTTCTGCAGGACGTCGAAAGCAGTCCTTGTTCTTCTGGAGAATGAATTCGTTTGGGTGGTTCCGTACTTTTGACAGAAACAGTTAGATGCGTCTCTGTCAGTGTTGCGAGTGGCGAACTGTTTCATGTAAACACATTCATGCAGGAACACAGCAAGCGCTGCAGCTACACGTGAGCAACAGAAAGTGCTTTTTAGACGAACAGTTGTGTTGCAACAAATGTCTAACGATTTCTTCTCTCGTTAGTAAATACAAGTGTTCCCTTGAAATCAGTGACCGTGTTAGTAGCGCTGTACCTGCATTATGATGATGGATCATGTTACTGTTGTGCAACATTTGGTGGTGTTGCAACAACTGTGTCATATAAACTTGTGTCAGCCTCCCCCCTAAGCCATCACAGTGCAGTGCAGGGGTGCAAAAAAATATGTTTTGTTCTTCAAGTTTGATTTCTGGGTGGGAATCATGCGTGCGTTGTAACTATTAAATAGGCATGCATTTACGCGCACATCTGCATTTTATGATTAAGAATGCAAGAAGGCTGCATGCAATATGCACCTACTTACAGTAATGTCTGAGAATTATATTTTACACACGCGAATAGCATTCAAGGTATCAGATTGTTTACTGAGGCTGGTACAGCACATGCCATACACTGTGAATGGCTGGCCGCATGTCTGGTGGCTTTGCACTTTATTTTAAGGCACAGCAGAGAGAGAGAGTGACACGATGAGGCCTATGGGTGTCTCTTCACTCACGACAGCACATGCTCGACCATGTCCGTGCTGCTGAGCCTCTGCACGCATGCACAAATGCTCCCAGTTCTAGGCGTGATTAGTGTTACACAGAGTTCAGAAGTATCTCAAATACTGATGAAATAGGAGTCTGTCTTACAGCAGTTGCCTCGTCACTGCGCACTCTATCATAATCATATGTTCACAATGTTCCCTTGTAATATTGATAGCAATCCTATCAGTGAGAATGGATTTAGAGTAGGGCTGGACGATTATGGCCTAAAATCAAAACCTCGATTAATTGAAGATTTTACCTCGATTACGATTAATGAACGATTATTTTGTTTCGGTTTTGTTTGTTTTTTTGCCCTCATAGTTCACTGACAATGTTTGTACTGTAAATATAATTGACTATCAGTAGTTATTTTATCTATGTAAGTAACATTTCTTACTGGGGTTGGGTATCGTTTGAATTTTATCGATTCCTATTCTTATCGATTCCTAGCTTCGATTCCAATAAGATAAAAAATCTGATATAAAAAATTAAGTCAAACATTTAGATGTCAAACATTTTTACAAAGCATTCTGTTGCAGCTGAATAACATGAGCAAAAAAAAAAACATGAGCAGCAGCCTACAAAACACTGCAAGAGGAATTTTGCCTGTGATTAAAATCATAGCAAAAACAACTAGATTAATATAAATTTCAAATATTAAAGTGTTAAAGACAAGTAATAAGATAGGTCAATAATAAGAAAGGAACAAACAAATCAATTAGCAATATCATAAATAAATACAACTAAACTAAATTTCAGGTACAGAAACTGTAATTAAAAGTTTAAAAACACTGCATAGTTTTTTTTATAAACAAAATAAAGGATAATCAAGTAAAGTTATTAAATATATTCACAAATATATTCGCTACTCTCTGTTGCCGCGCTTGTGCTTCATGTGCGCTGCACACAAACATGCTATAATAAGTTTTGAGATTCTAAGCTACTTTAGTGATAAATCACAGGACAGCGCTGACAACTAGTTTCTGCGTTCCTCTGTGCACGCAATCTTCATAGCTACTGTTTATATGACTGTTCGTGCCACAATGCAGCTGCGCGAACATGGTAGCTCGATATAATAATACACATCCATTCATCTAATCGCTTGAATGTCCAAACCATAAAACAAATACAACTGACAAAGTTTAGTGAAGACGCAAGGCTCACCGCTCACGCGCCATCAGTATGTGTTGAACCGGCGTTCACCTCCGTGTTTTGCTTTTATGCCACTGACTGGAGAGTGGAGTCACGTGGCTACACACGCTAGTATGCTTTTAAGGGGGAAGTGTTAACAGGATTAAAAAACCGAAATAACTGACATGGGAAAATTACGTCGGTTAGAGGTTATGAATTTCGGTTTTGATTATTTTTCGATTAATCGTCCAGCCCTAATTGAGAGTGTGAGAGACTTTCTAGTTGTAAGGTTACATTCCGTATGGGAGAGTGGTGAGTGTTGACTGTTGTAACACTCTTTTTTTTCCAAGATTCTGAAATAATATTATTTTATTTGTCTGCTACATGTTAAAGTAGTTTAGGAATGCACAATTTAAACTGTGTAAATTAGTGTCAGGTACAAAGAGTTATGTTACAACCCACCTCACTAGTGAGCGTAGCAACCTGGACATTGAAGTGTTATGCATGATTTCTGCATAACACTTCAATTTCTGTTCATTTTGAATATTTTATTTTAAAATTTGATTTCAAAGCTGGAAACAGGCCAGTGAAACCTTTTCACATATCCGTTTTTTTTAAGAAGTGGAAGTTACCATAGTTAGGTAAACATCTATGGTGGTAAACAGAAACTAGAACACATTTTTTTTTTCATTCACTTTTTTTTCAGTACCTAAAGAAAAATCCATGATTGCATCGCTCGGGGAAGTCGTGGTCTAGTGGTTAGTGAGTTTGACTCCTAACCCCTAAGGTTGTGGGTTCGAGTCTCGGTCCATCAATACCTTGAGCAAGTCCCAACTGCTCCCCAGGCGCTGCAGCATAAATGGCTGCCCATTGCTTTGTGTGTGTTCACTGCTGTGTGTGTGCACTTAGGATGGGTTAAATGAAGAGCACAAATTTTGAGTATGGGTCACCATACTTGGCTGAATGTCATGTCACTTTCGCATTTCTATGACTTCACAGGGGGGGGGGGGTTGACGGTGCTGATAGCACCCTCAGTTCAAATCAGCAGACAATCAAAGGTGTTTCAATTTGAATCCAATCACCGGAGCAACACAAATCATCTTATGATAACAAAGTGTAGACCGGATGTAATGCAAATAAGAGATTCATTGTGCAGTGTAGAGACCTTCGTTGATTATAACGAAACTGTGAGATCGCAGTGAACTAGGATGAGAGACAGCTTTTTAGTAATTATAAAGGGAGTGCTCTTTGCGCCGTAGCAATGGGTGGCAAAAAAATACAAAATAAAATTATTTATATAAATATATATACACACACACACATATATATATATATATATATATATATATATATATATATTGACACCCTCACTAATTTAATAAGCAGCCTCAGTAATTTGATTCTGGAGCCGAGCCTGAGAGAGAAAAATGTCAAATTTGCCTTTGCACTCTCGGCCATCATAGTAGAAACATTCACGCAGCAGTGTTAACTAGCTTTCTGTAATTTAATGACAAAATATAATGTTAGAACCATTAAATTAATAAAAAATGAAAAATCATCATAACAGTCCATCAAAAAAAAAAAAACTAAAACATTGTGCTTGCAAGTCTGTGTTAGTCACTCTCACATGTATCCAGTAGAAGTGCACAGGATAGTGTTGCAACCCCTGCCACCTGCTCAGACATGATATTTCTAGTTCTTAAAAATTTAGATGAAAAGCTAATGCAGATGTTGTATGTCAAATTCAACTGCTGATTCAGACGACAATGATCACACATTAAAATACACATACTTGTCCTATATCTTGTGTATTTTAACATGATCTATATTGTCAAATCAGGAGAGTGTTGGTCATAGTGATTAGACCTCTGTAGCTCATTTCTTATTGGTTAAACTGTGTTAGTGTTACAACACACTTTGTGTTACACCACTCCCTGGTTTCCAATCCAAACAACCACACAGTTTAGCCCTTTTTTATTTTTATTTTGTTGTGATTAACACAATAACTGCCATGTCTGAATTGCTGGTTTTCAGTTTGAGCCTCATCTTTTTGCTCACTGACCACACATTTCTAATAAGTTCATTCACTGGATCCGGTGGGGATGTTTGGTACAAGCCATGATATTAAGAATGTTTCCCAGTGACGGAATTTCCCGCATGGCCCTTGCATTTGCAGTCATTTACAGCGCCCCGCATGGAAGGGGAAATGCCTTATATGGTAGCGGAAGTGGGTGTGGCCAACGGGACAGTAAGGGATCACAAGACTTCAGCTGAAAGAGAATGTGTTGTTTCATACTTCATGTACGAGTGAACTACACTCTTTGGGCGTTTTGATTCGCATGCGCGTGCAATAATAACGAAATCGCGTGCAATTGTTTTGAAAAACGCCACGCCATTTTGTCAAAGAAGCCCTCCATTTCCATTTCTCAGTGGTTACGTTTGCACAATGATCTACCTCTTGACTTGAATATTACTGGAGTGAGGTCAGCATTGCATGACTCAATCGTGGATAAGCATGCAGTCATTTCTCTACTATTGCATTGGACACTGCAGTTGTTCTTAGGGCGACCTGGAAACAAACGTAGAAGACAACAAGCACGGTAAGGATGCTTTTTAAACTCTTAATATTAAATGTTTAGGACTGTTCAGCAAATCGAAATCATGTAGTGGATATCATTATTAAGTTATAGGAGAATATTAGTCGAATTCGTACGTGCGTTACGTGTGGCTCTTACTCCATACTGAAAGCATGAAACTAACTTGCGCACAAATTACATTCATCGAGAGTTGACAACTAGGAAGAGAACGAATGGGGGGCTTGTCATATACCACGTTTATTATCTTGCTGCTCAAGCATGCTTCATAGGGTGTATTGTTGTCTCACTTTGTTGCAGACTGCAGTGTGACACGGAATTAGTGACTGGATAATCCCTTTTCTGCAACAAAGAACTTCTGGTAAATAGCGCTGAGCTGGCTTCCCTGAGAAGTGGGGTCCAGGGAGGGCACCCAGTATGCAAACACTCTGTCTGTGTCTCAAAATATAATGAGCTGTTTACCCAGACAGCTTTTTGAGGGGCTTGAATGCGCTTTTCGAACATTCGAACGCAACGCGTCCGTCCTGCGTCGCGTAAATAAAACGCGTTGAAGTTAAAGGGATAGTAGCACAAAATGAGAGCTCTGTCGTTTATTTACACGCATGTTGTTCCAAACCCGTACGGTTTGCTTATTTATGGCATACAAAACAAGATGTTAGTCAGTCTCAGTCACTATTCACTTTTTGCACAAAACGAAAGTGGCTGTCACGAATGGCTGTCATTCTGTTCAACATCTCCTTTTCCACGGAACAATTATAGTCATACAGGGTTGGAACAACACGAGAGTGAGTAAATGATGACCTCATTTTAATTCCTGGGTTAAATTGTAATTTAAAAGTAGATAAACTCTGTAAAACTAGATTAAATAGAGACCCCGTTCTGTGTCTACGCCCCTAAAATGCTGTATAGTGAAGCAGCAGACTAGGTCTTGAGCCACTAGCTTTCTCTCTGAGGGGAATTTTTGCTCATACCGCAGCACTTGAGGCTCTTCTTCATTCTTTGTGATTTAAATTAAGGACTAGGTACGATTAGGTAACCGTACTTGACGTTACAAGCTTATTAAACACGTTTTCTTGTCAGCTTTTATAACCGTGCGTTGCTGTGTCTTATGTTGTTTTGCCAATGTAATGACATTTATGTTTCATCAGTACGCCATGCGCTGGATTACGCCAAAAAAAAAAAAAAGTGATGCACTGAAATGTGTTGGGTAAGCTTAACCTGCAATATGGTCCTCGCACTTTAAGAGGACCCTGGTTTGGTTGATGCAACTGTTGTTTACATCCCCGCGCAGTTCACAACCCTGAATATACTGCAGCTTTAAATGGCTGCTTTGAGTACGCAGTATGTATACACTTTACCCTATGTTGATTTCACAGTATTTGTTATGTGAGTTGGCCAAACGTAATGTATTTGAATGATTGTTTATTTTAAACATTAAGAATGCTCAGTTATATCGTATGTATATATATATATATATATATATATATATATATATACAACCCGAATTCCGGAAAAGTTGGGACGTTTTTTAAATTTTAATAAAATGAAAACTAAAAGACTTTCAAATCACATGAGCCAATATTTTATTCACAATAGAGCATAGATAACATAGCAAATGTTTAAACTGAGAAAGTTTACAATTTTATGCACAAAATGAGCTCATTTCAATTTTGATTTCTGCTACAGGTCTCAAAATAGTTGGGACGGGGCATGTTTACCATGGTGTAGCATCTCCTTTTCTTTTCAAAACAGTTTGAAGACGTCTGGGCATTGAGGCTATGAGTTGCTGGAGTTTTGCTGTTGGAATTTGGTCCCATTCTTGCCTTATATAGATTTCCAGCTGCTGAAGAGTTCGTGGTCGTCTTTGACGTATTTTTCGTTTAATGATGCGCCAAATGTTCTCTATAGGTGAAAGATCTGGACTGCAGGCAGGCCAGGTTAGCACCCGGACTCTTCTACGACGAAGCCATGCTGTTGTTATAGCTGCAGTATGTGGTTTTGCATTGTCCTGCTGAAATAAACAAGGCCTTCCCTGAAATAGACGTTGTTTGGAGGGAAGCATATGTTGCTCTAAAACCTTTATATACCTTTCAGCATTCACAGAGCCTTCCAAAACATGCAAGCTGCCCATACCATATGCACTTATGCACCCCCATACCATCAGAGATGCTGGCTTTTGAACTGAACGCTGATAACATGCTGGAAGGTCTCCCTCCTCTTTAGCCCGGAGGACACGGCGTCCATGATTTCCAACAAGAATGTCAAATTTGGACTCGTCTGACCATAAAACACTATTCCACTTTGAAATAGTCCATTTTAAATGAGCCTTGGCCCACAGGACACGACGGCGCTTCTGGACCATGTTCACATATGGCTTCCTTTTGGCATGATAGAGCTTTAGTTGGCATCTGCTGATGGCACGGCGGATTGTGTTTACCGACAGTGGTTTCTGAAAGTATTCCTGGGCCCATTTAGTAATGTCATTGACACAATCATGCCGATGAGTGATGCAGTGTCGTCTGAGAGCCCGAAGACCACGGGCATCCAATAAAGGTCTCCGGCCTTGTCCCTTACGCACAGAGATTTCTCCAGTCTCTCTGAATCTTTTGATGATGTTATGCACTGTAGATGATGAGATTTGCAAAGCCTTTGCAATTTGACGTTGAGGAACATTGTTTTTAAAGTTTTCCACAATTTTTTTACGCAGTCTTTCACAGATTGGAGAGCCTCTGCCCATCTTTACTTCTGAGAGAATGTTCTGATGTTCTATTGTGAATAAAATATTGGCTCATGTGATTTGAAATTCCTTTAGTTTTCATTTTATTAAAATTTAAAAAACGTCCCAACTTTTCCGGAATTCGGGTTGTATATATATATATATATATATATATATTTTTTTTTTAACTTGAAGTTGGTTAATGTACATTTCCGTATAATCATGCAAAAAAAAACTGTATTTTTTTAGAATATCTTTTGAATCCTTCTTTTAGTTGTTTTAATAAAAACACCTTGTGTAAGAATGGCTGTTATGTATTTATTATGAAATTTAGCTAGTGATATATATGCTATAAGCAGACATCCCAACCTGCAAAAAGTCATTTCAGGGAGGTACCCCCCCCCCCCCCCCCCCCCAAAAAAAAGGAAGGAAATACATCTGAGCTGTAGTCACCTTCTCAGTGAGACTTTGCTGAATGGGAGAACTGAGATATATTGGAGCAGCCTTCCCTGCGCTTAGCCTCCCTAACATGTTGTGGTCCCTAACAGATAAAAAAGCATAAAATATTATTTCTATAAGCTATAGGCCTATGTAATTATTCGTTAATTATGTTTAAATATGTAGATTACTTTTACTATTTATATAATCTGCTTATACAATTTATGTAAACTGCTTTTATTTATTTTCCATTGCAACTTTAAACAGGTCTAAGGAGTTTGTTGTTTTCATGTAGCCTTGGCAACTAGCATGAATAATATGCAGATGAAATTAAACTTGTCAACTCACCTCAACATGCCTTTTGCAATCATATAACCCGCCATGGGCAATGCTTGAGCAAGACTGTCATTATGTTTGACACCTATAAGACAGGGGTACACTTTCGTGTAGTCTGCCGTAAAATGTGTCTTATACTTTTTTTGTTTTGTGGCACTCTCCCTCTGCCATGGTGCTCCTGTTTCTAGATAGACATAACTGATTAACTTTGTTCGGGAGAAGAAATAAAAGCCCGCCCACACTGACAATTGATTGGTTGATTTGCAGAAACAGGCCAATCAGGATGCTCTCTGTCTTACATGCGCTTCGCACACACGCACATTAGCACACACACACATGCAAGGTCTCTCGCTCCCTCTCCCTCTCTGCCGTGCGTGCGCTACACGGTTTGAAACACAGTATCTGTTTCGCATGCGCGCTTTGGCTCGCTCGGTCTAGATTCTGGGAGATTTTGACTAACTTGCGGGTCTCAGGGAGCCGCTTTCAATATGAGGGAGACTCCCAGAACTTCCGGGAGACTTGGGATGTCTGTATAAGTAATACAAAACACCTTTAGAAGGATTCAGGTGCACAAAGTTTAGACTTCAGTGCTATTTTATATTAAGCATAGAGCAAAAATGGTCGGTGTAATAGAGCAAAAAGCCATGTGAGATGTGCACTACTGTGATTTTAGCACAGGTAATCAGTGTTAGTAAAAGCAGAAACGCTAATGTACATTAAATAATTAAAGGACAATAAACCATTATTAAATATAGATCACAAAAGAAATATGTTAAATCATCAGGTAGAGTGCTTCGACCTTATAAGTGTAGGTTATGATTTGCTGGCCTTGCAGGAAGATTTATACTTCTTTAAATAAACCAAATGCAAGCCCTCCATGATTTATGAGAGGAGGGTATAGCTGATTAGTGATAGACTTTTATTGATTTTGATGTTAATATTTGGATGCTGATATGAGCTATGAGGGGAATTACCTTTAAACAATCTCATTGTGAAACTAGGCTAGTACAATTTCACACTCTCTGTGGGATTGTGTGTGCAACTGTACATCTCTTCTCATCTTACTCACTTTCCCTGATGCCCTCTCTGCTCACAATCTAGAAACATTATTTGCGGTAGTGTGCACATTTCCCCCCTACTCACACGTAGCATTTTCACATATGTGTCATCTTGGTTTGTTGGTTGCTAAGATTAGTCTTTTACTTTCTATGCATACTGAACAGATTACCTGCAGTTTGTTCAACATTGTTTTATTATGTGCACTAAACTGCTAATGTCACAGTTCCCCCAACCCTTTACAATCCACCTTTCCCTTTCAAATTCTTTTCTCTAGGGTTCTATTCATGAAATTGCTGAAATGGCTATTTCAATGAACCCCCACTAAGCCCCACTTCAACTGACTCTGAAGGCTAACCATAATATTTGTCATCACTTTCTTCTTAGGTTGTCTTCAATGAATGAGCAATAAGTTAACCTAAAGACTTCTCAACCCAGCTTGACATCCCATAAGTGGAAGAGTTGGCATTGAAGAAAAAAGCAAATGGACATGTTTGAGCTATATCATGTTTGAGCTATATCGTACTGAAACTACTATTTCTGAACAGGAGATGCTGCAGTGTTTTCTTTTAAAGCTTGCCTGCATTCCTACCATGCTGAGTAGGTTTGGATGACCATTAACTGTCATTAAACCAATCAAGGGTTCTTTGTCAAGGGCAATACTCTAAGACGCTTCATTAAAACTTTGTGTGGTTTGGGAATTTGAACTCTTGTCTCCTTAACCTCCCGCTCCACCACTCCCCAGAATTCATGAAAGTCATGAGTTTGCCACCTCAACAGAAACCAAACACAAAAAGAACGGGCAAGCGCATCACTTTCTTTAACGATCAGGGTGTGGCGATGAAAGAGGCCTCTCAGCATACAGAGCCCTACTATGGGATTGGGGTCCCTCCCTCAGGGCCAGGCCATAATGAGAGTGGAGGTGTGGAAAGCTTGAATACAGAAGCACCACATGCTTACCTCAATTCTGTCATTTTCAGCCCAGAGAAGAGTGATCAAAGCCGTGGGCACTACCAACAGATGATGCCCATGAAGTGGTCACACCAAGACCCACCTTTGCAGCCCCAACAGCGACCAAACAATTGGTCACAGGGTATGACTGCTTGGTCCCAGAACTTTGGCCCTTACTTGGGGGCACAGGCTACTTTTGCAAAGCAGATGCATGAGGGCATGTCAGTACAGCAACAGCAGCAGCAGCAGCAACCTGAGCCTTCGACTGTTAGGGCAACTGAAAAACAAGTGGCTAACATAAGTGGAGATAACTTTAGGGATACGACCAAACCTGGCCGGGGCATGGACTGGGAACAGCAGCAGGCCTTTCAGCAAACACAAAAGCCTGGAATGTTAAATCAGCAGCAGCATGGACAGTCCAACCCTGGGAATTCAGTGCTGCAACCCTTTCAGTTAGCTTTCGGACAGCCCAAGCAGAACTTGGTAGCGGGATACTATCAGGTAGTTCAGGGCAATCGGACCTTGCCAAATTTGAATTACAGTACACAAACAAATTCCCAACTACAGCAGCAACTTCAGCAAAAGGAGCAACAGCAAAAGTTGCAGCTGCAAATAATGTACCATCAGCGGCAACAGCAGATGCGACAACAGGTGCAACAGCAGCAGCAGCCGGTACTTCAGCATCAAAAACAGCCACAACAGATATCACAATCACAGTTGCAGCAACAAGCACAGCAGTTAAAACATACTCCGCAACAGCAACCGCCACAACAACATATGCCACAGATTCAACTGCAACAAGACTTGGTGCAGCAGCAACAAAAATCTGAGCAGCCTGTTCAGAACCAGCATGTATTGGAAAATTACTCTGATGGCCAGCAGCCATATGCTTCTTCACTTGATCAGCCTCAGCCCTCATTACCAGGACAGTCCCAAGAGACAACTGATCCCTCGTCAACTCAGACTCACGACTCCGTTCCTCAGCCTCCTTCCACTGCTCCCCAGCAATCCATCGAGACCCAACAGCCTGGGCCCCGGAGATCACGTCGGCTTTCAAAAGAGGGTGGAGGCCCTGCCTCGGATAACCCATTTGTCATGCCGACTGATCTCCACACCCAAGGCTCTCAGAATGGTGCTTCTGAGAACAGTGCAGTGCAAGACATCTGGGCCGCTCCAACAGGTGTAATCCAGAGCACACGACGTAAGAGGAGGGTGTCGCAAGAGGTCAACCTGGAAACCTTGGCTCAGAAGGCTTCGGAAAGGGAATCTCTTCCCTCACGTAGTACCAAGGTAAGACAACTGCCAGTTAAACAGTCAAAAATGTTGGAGAAATTAAAATGCGTTGTGGTTTTGCCAATTCATTGTTATGATGGAAATTTGGACTGTGACTTAAGGATGACAAATTACCCAAGGGTAGTTTGATGTCATTATCTGCTTAAAGCTGTGCAGTGAGGATGCATTACTTGTTTCAAATGCATACAGGTTCTGCAGGTTTCTCAGTTTATAGGGGAGTGTAAAGTTAGTAATGGCACCGAGTGTCACCGTTAGGTCACATGATCTCTTGAGCCAAAAAAAGGCTTTTTCATACCTCTATCTCCTGATGGACTCCACATACAAATACCAGCATGTGCATCCCACCCTCAGCCCACTGGCCCTCCTGAGGATGCCTAAACACTGACGTACATAAAGAGCTGCATTTTCTTTTGTCGAATTCCAGAAGCACATCTCTGTGTATAACTAATTTTGATTTTGCAGTGTCACTGAGTCACTTCTATTTTAGAATGGGAGATTAAGAGATTTCATCCTCTTTCAGTAGATGTTGCTTATATGGACTAGTGTTAATTGCTTGGTTTGTTCATTCTTTTACTGCGCACAGAGAATTAGTTCAATTAGCAGTCAAATTTAACGAGGGGATCTAAGTGTTTCTGGGCCACGCTATTTAGTTCACTCTGCTTTTCCTTGTTCTTCCTTTGAAAAGGACAGCAGCACTCCCTTAAGACATCCAACGGCTGATAACAAAGAAAGGGTGTGTGTGTACATATATATTGTTGATCTGTGGCCTAGATAACGTACAGAACAGAAAGAATGGTCCAGTAAAAAGCAAATCTCAGGTCAGCTGATTCAAGTTTCTCAAAAGGAGTAGGTACCATAAGTCAGTAAGTTTTATTTATATTTTTTTTTTGGTTGGTCTCGGGTGTCACTTTATGCCTCTAAACCTCCCCTGAAAAACAGCTCTTGCTCAATGGTGAGTGAGCTGCAAGGGCTTCATGTGCTAAGCTGAATACCTTAGAAGTGCCAGCAAGGCCGGAGTTCAGATAAGACAAGCCACATCCTCAGGGATTTCTAGATTTTCATGCAACTTCCAGTTAGACACATGGTAGTATTGACGCATGTTGCATTGCATTTTTCCAAAACATGTCAATGAATTTTCAGTAGTTTATTTTTTTATTTGCCCTCATCATTCTTTGCTAAGAGTTAGCAATAAGGAGAAACAGGAATCGCTCTCACAATAAGGGAAACATGGGTTTGGTGCTCCTCCCAATTTTCTGACTCAAAGATCTTTGTGATTTTTTTTTTTTTTTTCTTTATTTTTTTTTTTTTTAAATGAAGTTTCGAAATTTGCAAGCATTGTGAAATTGCTAAGAGTGCCACTGTTGTATCGTTTTTTTTTTAAGTTCCTGGAGAAGTGTGAATGCAGTTCAGTAAACCTAACATAGAAGGAACTCGTTCTCTAATCATTAACATACCCACAGGAGAGTCTGGTTATATGGAGGTATTGTCTTATGCTGGCATGCCATTGTTATTCACTTGTGACATATCTATGCATCCTCATGCAGTCTGTTGCTGTTCTGCAGGGCAAAATGTTTCTTCCTGGAGCAGAAATGAGGTCACAGTTGATTCATTAAGATGTTTTTGAAAATAGTCTTGAGCTAACCTCATTTCCTGTACTAATATATCTTTATCAGCTCTTAAACACTCTCTTGTTTCTTTCATGCATATAAATTATGTCTACAGAGCAGAGGGAGGATGCACTCCGCTGAGATTTAGGACTTTCGTTGAACCATTAATTTGACTGTGTTAATCATGTGTGTTTTCAGCAAGAGCCACACAGGCCCTGGAGCCCCCCTGTTGCCCCAACAGGTCCAGGTCGAGGGGCCGCTGAGGTGGATCAGGTGAGTGCCAAGCGTCCCAGAGATGACGGCCTCATGCCATTGGTCATTCCAGTCTCTGTGCCAGTGAAGCAGACTGAATCCTTGTCCCCGGATCATGAGAAAGCCTCCCTCTCAGCTAGTTGGCCTTCACGGCCTTTGAGCACCCATGACATGAGCTGCTCTGATTACAAGACTTCCGTGATTGTCACTCGACGACGTTCATTGAGGAACTCTCTGTCTGAGAGCACAGGCCAGGTGAGTTCACAAATCTTATCAAAACATTAAAGGGGTCATGAACTGCCTTTTATCAGTTCTCTGAGGTCCAGTTATAACGTTATCAAGATTTTAACATCAAAAACCATAATTTAGAAGATTTAGGTAATTTTCTATCCTGTTTTGAATTTGAATAGGCGTGGCGGATTGTAAACTCTGAAGTAAACGCTCACTGCTATGATTGGCTAACATTTGTGTATGTTTGACAGCCTACATAATTCATAATTCACATTAACTGCTGTGATTTAGGTTAAAACCAAGCGGCAACCTCTGGCTGTCTCTCGTGAAGCCCATACAGAAGTGACTTAAACTGTAATTTGTCAACTGGCCACTGGAGGCAGGCTGCAAAAGGGAGTCAATCCCTTAGACTCCCCATGTTAAAATGCAGAAATTTACAGAAGAAAAAAACATGTTTACAGCCTGTTTCAAAAAATTATTTTGGTCTATATAGCTAATTTTGCCCTTCATGACAACTGTGAAGGGGTGAATTTTTGTATAAGTCATCTCATCTGTTTAAATTATATTAAGCCTTAAAACTGCATAATTAAGAGGGTGGCCACTTGAGTGACAGGTGGATTGCCGCTGCTGTCCCCACCATCGAGCTAGGTGGGCGTTGTTTCCGCAACCAGCTCCTGCCTTTCTGCCAATTTTCGATTATCCGGGAGTGATGCGCTGACAAGATGGCAACGGCCGTCTCCGCCTACTTTTGGCTTTGAAAAAACTCTCTTCGGAAAACTATGGGTGATGTCATAGACACTGCGTCCATGTTTTTATACAGTCTATGGTTAAAACACATAAATAAATATTCGGTTCATATTAGGGCTGGGCAAAAAAAAAAATTCCGGTTAATCTTTTTTTTTTTTTTTTTTCAATGTTTAAAAACTATAAACTGCGAATCTGTCTTTTCTGGTATTAATTTAAGCAATCATTTAACAAAAGATCTGATTAACGTGAATCTTATCTTTAGTCTTCTCCACTAGATGATTCTTATTTACCTTGTGTGATGTTACAACGGAAAGCCTGTCATTCATTCAGTGCTTGGAAATCATGGTGGAAATATAAATAAAAATACTACAAATCTGCAGAAGCATTTGACATCACTTATACGGCAAAATGATTTTGCCATTGAATGAATGGTGGATAGGGCAGATGCACTGTTTTGTTTACTACTTGCATATGGATGTGTGCAATGTTTTCAGCCACTGCCACTGCTGATATGAACACACCGATATAATCTCCAGCTGCTCTGAGAGTCACTTCATTTGCATTTTACCGTTTAAATTGACTACCGTCAAATCACATACATAACAGCTGCAAGTTCTTCAAGGCAGCCTATCAAAATAAAAGTTTGGTTTAACTTGAAGAAACTGTGACAGAAATATATATCTATTGCGCAGCCATAAGACTCTGAAGCAACAGCATTACTATTGCTAATAATTATTAATAAAACTTTATTTTTAAAGGAAAAATCAAATTTGTTTTATTTTTTATTTTAACAGCAAACCTCTTTTGTGCAACACTTTGTTTGCCAAAAAATGTTTCATTTTCAATTGATTAGAATAATTTAAATGTATATTTTATGCCTTCATTTGACTACCAGAAAAATTAAGAAAAACATTTCATAGGGTCCTGTTTTTAGACTTACGAGAAAGTTCTGAGTTCGGAAACTTACAGGAAGTTTTAATGGTACAGTGACCTCCTTATATGTCAAAAGATAAAGGGAATTTTGGATTCTCAGGTCATGTCCCCTTTAAATATACCTCTGTATGCCCATGATCTCTCTCTCTCTCTCTCTCTCTCTCTCTCTCTGTCTTTGACTACTTGTATATTTCATCCCCTTCTGTTAAAACCTAGATTAAAATTCTCCAATAATCCGCAAATTTCTGCCGACCCCCCTGTCTGTTCTCTACACCCTAATCCAACCTTCCCCCACCCCATTTCACTACCACATTTATGAGATCTGACAAGACTCACCAAGATCATCCAGATTGCATATGGTGTATGTTAGCGCTGCACGATTATGACAAAAATCAAAATTTTCGATTATTGCCTTGAAATTGTAATTGCGATTACTAATTACGATTATCACAATTTACATTGAATGATGTTTATACCATTGTTTGATGCAACTGCATGCCGTATTTTTATATGAAAATAAACAAGCTGAAAACGCTCTAACTGAAAAACCTTTAGTGCTTTTCAGTATTAAGCCTACATATTAAGTATACATAGGATTGGTTTCTTCTTTAAATTATAAAAAAGATCTTAAGTGTGCAGAATAACATGTGGATTTTTTTGTGGCATCCATAATTGTAATCGCAATTAGAAATACATTTTTTTGTGCAGCCCTAGTATATGTATTTTAGAGGGGTTTTTGCACTACCTGGCTTGCCAACATCTAGTTTTATTTTTTACAGAATGGTGGAGCAGAGAGTGGAAGTGAAGCTGACGGCAAATCGGCCAAAGCCAAACGACGTCCTCGCCCAGAACCGCTCTTTATACCCCCACCCAAACTCGGAACTTTCATTGCCCCACCAGTCTACTCCACTATCACACCTTACCAGAGCCACTTACGTTCACCTGTCCGATTGATGGACAACCCCCTCAACATGCCGCCTTACACTCCCCCGCCAATCCTCAGCCCAGTTCGAGAGGGTTCGGGTCTTTACTTTTCCACCTTCCTGTCAGCCGCCGCTGCAGCCGCCGCAGCGAATAATCAGGGGCTGCCCCCGCCTGCCACTCCAAAATCTGCCACCCGTAGCCTCCTGCGCTCCAGTGAGTTCGTTTTACTCTCTACAAAGAGCATTGATAAAATAAGTAAAATACAACCTTGAATAGAATTCTGGTTTAGATTCATTGTTTAGAATTGAATGACTTAAACTGACAACCAAAAACCTAAACTTAAGTACTGTTCCAAAACCTAGTAGGTTGCCTAGCCAGCTACCTTATAAAACAGTGTCCTAACTTTAATACAATCTCAAAAGGAACTCCATGTGCATCACACATGTAGCACTCCACATCTAACTTGATGAACAGTTGATTCCAATAATGCTAAACTAAAGACTTGATATTCTAATAACTCAGTAATGGATTGAGTTTTCAAGGACATATTCTCTGAAAATCTGTCCACCTTCTTATGTTCATTTTGTCTCCTAAGCTCCTCCTAATGCGTGCTAGGGCTGCCTGATTAGCAAAGGAGACATGCTATGCTGCCTTAGAATTTGCTACCCAAAATATTAAGGAAAATGAAGTAGAATGAGCTGCCTACTGTTTGTAACAGCTTAAAGTGCTGTAAGTAGGTACCTCATTAGGCTTTGGAACAGACTTAGTATACCTAAGGTATATGGATACATGTAATTAGACATAATTGATGTGCATATCATGACTCGGAGGACATATAATAAGAAACACTGTTTACTTTGCATCTAAGTACAGTCCTTTTGTTTGTATATGTCCAGACAGCAGTGATATAACTCCTCCAGTTCTCTCTGCTATGAGTGAGGCTACACCTGTCAGTATTGAGCCGTAAGTACATAAACTATTCAAATAACACCCCCACATATTATGCTTCACAAGATTCCTTAATTAGCTTACGCTTCTGGCTGAAAGATCACTTACTTTACTTGGTTAACCTTGCCTTTTTTATTTTGCTACTTTCTTACTAGGTTTCATTAAGCTGGCTGAAAGTCAGTTGTCAGAATAGCTGTTTCCTCACATATATTAGACAATACTCAATGGAGCAGCCCAGAAATCACTTTATTTTCTGGACAGAGCTGCAGCTTTACACAGCATAAATGTTGACGATGTGAAAGCACAATGTGAGCCTGCTGTTGAAGATTCTGCTGATTCATTTACACTGCTAATGCATGTTGTGTAAACAGGCCTTACAGTGCTGTTATGTTGCTTTTACTTGATTGTAAGTTGTAGACTGCTGACTGCAGATGCAAAATTCATGCATTTAGCTTGTATGTTAACAGTGGAGCTGGTTGGGGAGCTGTTATGTCATGCACAAGTGGAGCTGGTAGTATGTTTAAGGGAAATGACATCTCAGTGGGTTTCTTGGTTCATACATGGGGTATTTCTGAGCTCTGTTTTCAAGAACCGAGTAGGTGGGGGATGGTGGTAGAAACAGAGGGAATTATGGGATATCTTCTATGACTGATACCAGCTGGTTTATCTAATGGTCAGGTTGAAATTCTTTCTCTCTTACATACACAGCGAATGGCTGCAGATCCCTTCATTTTGGAGTTGGCCATTGCACCATGAAAGCACATCCTGGAACAAAATAATAAAACACAATCTGTCTTGCCTTATCCCCAGATCTTGGCAGTCAGATACTGGAACATTTGGCTTTGGGAACATGGGGTGTTAATTCTATGCAAATACCCATGGTCAAAATCTACTCTTGTGTATGCGAGTGTGAGTTTAAAAAAAAAAAAAAAAAAGGAGCTGACAATGAGATGAGCAATAAATGAATTGAAAGGGCAGTCTGAAACAACTTTAATTGTCCTTAAATTGTTCTGATTAATGAACAAGACACCTTTTAAAAACAACACAAACTACCTGTGGACTGACCTGAAGTGGAATTTCTCATTACATAGACATGTTTCAGTAGCAGCACTGAGTTTGAACCACAAATATTCTCCTTTAGCCAGCAGTTCTTGTGACCCCTGTCCATAAAGGCTTTTGGAGATTTTTCTCAAATAATGCTCATTAGGTTTTGCACAAACTTCATGTTAATCTTTTACTCAAATTGTTAAAAGGATAGTTTACCTAAAAATGAAAATTCTTTTATTAATAACTTGCCCTCGTGTTATTCCAAACCCGTAAGAAGTTCGTTCATCTTCAGAACACAAATTAAGATGTTTTTGAGGAAATCCAAGAGCTTTCTGTCCCTCCCATAGACAGCAACAGTTCTATAACGTTCAAGACCTAGAAAGGTAGTAAGTACAATGTTGAAATAGTCCATGTGACATCAGTGATTCAACCGAAATTTTCTGAAGCTACGAGAATACTTTTTTTGTACAAAAAGACAAAATAACTTTATGAAACAATTTATTCTCTTCCGTGTTATTTTTTGACACGCATTCACTAAAGTACCATGACAAAGGTGTTTTTTTTTTTTTTTTTGCATTTCTTTGTGCACAAAAATGTATTCCATAGTTTCATGAAATTTAAGGTTGAACCATTTATGCCACACTATTTTAACAATGTCCTTAATACCTTTCTGGGTCTTGAACATGTCAGTTGTGTTGCTGTCTATGCAGGGTTAGAAACTCTCAGACTTTATTAAAAATATCTTAATTTTTGGTTGCGAAGATAAAAAAAAAAAAGGTCTACGGGTTTGGAACAACTTGAGGGTGGGTAATTAAAGGGATAGTTCACCCAAAAATTTACATTTTTGTCACTCTCATGTCGTTCCAAACGTGTATGAGTTTCTTTCTTATGTTGAACATAAGATATATTGAAGAATGCTGGTAATCAAACAGTTGATGGGACCCATTGACTTCCATAGTATTTCTTTCCCCATTATGGAAGTCATTGGGGACCAACAGCTGTTTGGTTACCAGCATTCTTCTTTTAGAAGTTCTAAAAGAACTTTAAGCTACTAATATAATAAATTCAAATAAATATATATTTGATTAAAAAGTATCAACGTATGAATGAAAGTATTTAAAAAGATACAATTATTTTTGCTAGTGGCCTGATGCGTTTGGACGAATCATTTAGTTTAGATTGCTACAGCAACCTATTTATGTTCTCTCTCTCTCTCGCAGTCGGATAAACATTGGATTGCGGTATCAGGCGGAGGTCCCGGAGCTGAGAGAGCGCTGGGCAGCGCAGCACGACCTACACAAGGCTGAACTGGTGTGGGCACCACTGCCTGACCTGGAGGCCAACACTGAGCAAAAGCAAAGAGGTTTACAACTTACACAATACCGCATTAACTTCTCTCTTTTTGAATTCATTAAACTGAATGAAAGGAAATTGCAGGAACATGCTGCTTATTTAAGTGAAATCCGCATGACCATATGTTTAAATCTGTGTCTTTCCTGGACCTTCTGTGTTCCTGCAGTGGATGACCTCATGCACTTGGCGTGCTCGAGTGCGTTGCATGGAGGAGGGACCAATCAGGAACTGGCCATGCATTGCCTGTATGAATGCAAGGGTGACGTCATGGTGAGTGTCATGCAGTAGCAAACTGACATATTTTAAGTGCACTTCCTGCTGTATTGTGTGCCAAACATACCTGTTTACGCCCGACTGCTCCTTTTCTTAAACTGCTGATCACTGAGAGCGATAGATGTAGGGTTTGTCATACGAGTAGACTATATCTGTATGAGCAGTTTGTTTTTGAGTCATTTAGTCATTGGTGACATCTGTGAGAGGAAATATCAGTTTAGGGATCATCTTTCTGACTTAAAATGAAATTATGTGGAATTATGTATTGCAGGGACTGAAAAAATGTTGATGCGACTGATGCGTGCAAATGCATTACACGCACATGGTACACATTACACGCACATGGAAAGTGTGTATGGAAATGAAATGGTCTGTAGTTTTTCTTCCAGCAGCATTTTACATGGCAGCATGCATATGAAAAGCTTAGGGCCCTTTGAAATCTGTTTGATTTTTTTTCCCCAAATTCAGTTTTATCCATTCTTCAAATTTCATTTTCATTATTCTAGTCTGTTTTAATTGTTAAATTAAGTTGTGTTAAAAAAAAACATGCCTAATTAATTTAAATCATGAAACTTTCACAATTAAACAGCAATTTATTAAAAAAAAATTTCTAATTTAGTTTTATTTTAACCAAATTCAGTGGTTTCCATTCATTTTCTCTGGCTTTCATTTCAGTGGTTCTTTAATTTTTAAGTCTGTAGCACCCCCCCCCCCCTTTTTCAGAAATACTGTGTTGTGTATTTTATTTTTCTAGTAAATATTCCTTGAAAATAATGCTTTAATAATAATTTATTAGTAGTAGTTCTGTCACAGTTTCTTCAAGTTAGACCAAACTCTTACTTTGACGAGTTGCTGCAAAGACCTTTAATTTTCAGTTTGCATATTCTGATGAAAATAGCAAAATTTCAGGTCAAGAAAAATTTAATTGTACATTTTGGTAGTAATTCACAAGTTCAGTTTATTAGCTACTGCATTAGGAATCAAGAATTAACAATGAATAACAATTCTTGCAGCATTTGTTAATCTAAGTGAATGCTAATTTATGAATATACATTTGTTCATTGTTAATTCATGTTCATCCATAATAGATTGTCTAATGATAATTTATACACAAATACTACCCTAAATGAACAATTGCTATAATACTTTTATGTATAATTTTTTTTTTAAATTAAAATTACTAAACTAAATTCTCTCTAAGACTGCTGTAATGTAACAAGTCCAAATGGATACGTTTTTTTTTATCAAGTTTCTTTTTAAGTTAATATGAGTATTGTTTTTCCCCCAAAACAAATAATTCCAAAGCAACTATATCCAACTATATATACCTTATGGACCATGGCTAGTAATTATGACTGTGTGAGTGTAAGTACTGTACATTGTAAAATTCATCTTTTCATGCAAAATGCTGCTTTTTTCCTATAATACAGATACATACTATTTATTTAGATTCTCTTGACAATTGTCTTTTTTCTAAATAGCATTTCATGTTATCAAATCAGTTTTTTCATCAGTTGGCAGACCTAGTTTATTTATTTATGATAACTGAAACCCATGCATCCTGCTAATTGATGACCCCTGTTTTATGAAAACACAAATGGTGCATGTGTTTTGATACGACTCTTTTCAACATTCGCTCAGCTGAGCCAGCAGCTGCAACAACCCAACAGCCAGCCACTTACTGCTGAGCTGTCACTCCGCCGCCATAGCAAACCCCTGTTTATCACAGGCTCATGTCCAGAACGACACACTGAAGATGACTAAATCATGTGCATTCTGCTTCTGAGCCAATTACACTGCAAAATAAAAAGTGATCTGTTGCTTTGTGGTTCGTATCACTCGTGAAGCACTTCTGCAGAACCTGAAAGTCAGCTCAACTCTCTGTGAAGTCTCTGTGAGGTTTGTGGTGTTTATTGAGTCTCCGTGATCAGAGAGATACACTGACAATTGGTTTCACTTTGTTGCCTTTAATAGTTTAATCTTGTTGCATCTTATGTTTTATAATTGCAAGTTGTTTGTTGCTTTGTGTGTCATGCAAATGAGGAATTTGTTTTAACCACTAGCCATCATGCTCTTGATGTAGATATTTTAACACATTAATAGTCAGATGGGTTCAGCAGCAAAATTAAATCCCAAACAGATTGGCCCTGGGATGAGATCTTTCATGTTGTGTGTTTTGAGTTATAACAATGATTAATTTTTTTTCCCAGACATAACTTTGATTTAGAGTTTGAGTTAGACTAGTTTGAGTATAAACGCATCGAGTCTGTAAATGCCAACTAGATGCATTTCCTGCTCCGTGTCGTGACATTTAATGTCTCCGACAACCTCTATAGTCCAAATGTTATTAAAGGATAAGTTCACTTCCAGAATATACATTCCCTGGTAATTTACTCACCCCCATGTCATCCAAAATATCTTTCTTTCTTCATTTGAAAAGAAATTAAGGTTTTTGAGGAAAACATTCGAGGATTTTTCTTCACGTTGGAAAGTTCACGTGTGATGTGGGCGAAGTACCGACCCAATGTTTACTAGGCGAACGTGCAAAGAAAGACATCTGCCCTTTACAAAATAATGTAAAATAATGATTTCGGGTGATTTTAGAGTTGGAGGAAAAAATGAGATGGAGTTTTTTGTCCTACCCTAGATTAGCTTTTTGAACCGGAGTACACGGACGAAGAACTTATGATATGTGACCTTTCCAGAGTGATTACGTAATTCGTGAAGTCATGGGACGTGTGTCGCACAATAGTGCTAGATGACTATTCGTGGTTAAAAGTATATCAATTAGTTTTTTGTTTTTTTTTTTACTTGAAAAGAATATTGTGGAAGTGAACTTGTCCTTTAATGACCTTTCTCAGGACATGTACAAGCTTAAAATAATTATTGTATTGTATGTCCTACGATACAGCTAAATGAGAAAATATCTAACATCAGAACTTATTTCAGGCATTTAACCAAAAACAGTAAAAAAAAAAAAAAAATATATATATATATATATATAAAAATCTCGCATTCAAGCTCGATGACCCAGAAAAGACTATGATGTCCTCAATTTATCGTACCCTGAGAGAGTGCATGGTGGAGAAAGGCAGCGAGAACAAGAGGGATTATCCAGCGACTTGCACAGCTGGGTTAAACGCCTTCAGCAAAAGCCTTTTACACATGTTGTTAAGGATATAGTGATGGTCTTGCAGAATTGCATCTCTCCTGTCCTCATTAATCTCTTCATATCCATTCTAGGGCATAACATGCCCTGACGTGTGTTTCTCTAACCTGACTACATCTCACACACTGCAGTCGATCTTGTTTCCTCGACCATGCTAATTTCACTTTCTTTTTCAGGGTGCCCTCACACTTCTGTTGTTAAAAAACCCTATCTTTCCCAAAGCGCACCCTTTGGCTGGCTACCACTACTCTGGTAAGTCCCCTTCACTATCAAGCACACTTTCCTTTTTTTATTTTATTGGCTGAGGTGATGCGAGTAAATCTGTAGAGCATGTGGTACCCTATCACCCCCTCTGCTGGCATTCCTCACCACGCTCTGTGTCTCAGTTATAAACAAAAGCAGTTGAGGAGTGGAGGGGAGGGGAGGGGTTCGACTGAGAGATTGCCGGGTGACCGAGTGGGTTGCTGGGTAGAGTACGGGAGGAGAGGAGGGGGAGTGTGTCTGTGGCATGTTGTTAAATCCTAGGAGAAGACAGCAGCATCATTGTTTGTCTGGACATGTGTGTGCTGGCTGTTCGCTCCCTCTCTGTCTTTTGTGTGCTGATATGTTTTTGTTAGCGGGTGGGGGTGCTATATAAGAGAGCTAAATGACTAAACGGACAGCAGCCTCTATCTGATTCTGTGCACCGCTTGTCTGTCCCGCACAGGCTCTGACAGCTGGACGCCAGGGGAACGACGTTTCTTCAACAAAGGCATTACTGCCTACAAGAAGGACTTTTTCATGGTCCAGAAACTGGTATGTACAGCTTTGAACAAAAACCTCACAATGAGTGTCAATCCCCCACACAAATCAAATGATGTGGCATGAAGAAAAAATGGGTTTGAACATTGTAGCAACACTTTAACATCGAACTACAACTCCCTAGCCAATCACATAGCAATGCACTAAAAACTCTTAAAACATTCTAGCTTGGGCCTAATATCCACATGTAACATCCTAGCAACATCTTAACACTTCCATCTGAAAAACCCTGGCAGTTAGGAATGTCTTAAAAATATGTAAAATATGTTAGGAATGTCTTGGCAACAGCAACAAATAGAACACTCTAGAAGCCACATTGCAACATTCTAGCAATATCCAAAAATGCTGGGTGGATTGCTTACAAATTGTAATCAATTACTTATTCCATTACACATTTTAGGTATTATAATTTGAATACTATTAGAATACTTTTGATCTAACTTGTTTATCTCGATTTAGTTCTGGTAATATTGTACCATATTGTATACCATATTATACAAAGAGAAAGAAAAGAAATTCCAGTTGTTGTTATAAATGAATTGTAATGCATTATTACATTTTATATATATATATATATATATATATATATATATATATATATATATATATATATATATATATAAAATATGCATTTAGCAGACGCTTTTATACAAAGCGACTTACAGTGCATTCAGGCTATCAATTTTTACCTATCATGTGTTCCCGGGGAATTGAACCCCCAACCTTGCGCTTGATAGTGCAATGCTCTACAAATTGAGCTACATTACATTACAAGCTGGGGTCTTTGAAGGAACTGCAGGGAAATCATGAGTTTAATAAAAGTTAATAATTGATCAAATCATGAAAATGCGAAATTAGAAGTCAGAAATCATTTTTAAAATAATAATAAAGCTTCTTGCAAAAATGCTTGCAAAATAAATCATCCTTTCATCCTAGCAGACAAATAGATCACTCTAGCAACCAGTGAGATAATTTTCAAATGAATATAAATCACTCAGAACACCTTCTAGCTCTAGTGAATTCTGGTAATGACGGATTGTGTTGATGCTTGACTTGAAGGTGAGCTCCAAGACCGTGGCTCAGTGTGTGGAGTTCTACTACACGTATAAGAAGCAGGTGAAGATCGGCAGAAACGGAACACTCCTATACGGAGAAGCAGAGCCACCAGAGACTAAACCCACGACAGAGGAGGAAGTGGACAACAAAGTGAGTTCCTGACTGTGGCTTTGTGTCTACATTTAGCTGGGTGATTTAATGGCCTACAAACCAGTGATGCATCAAAATGTTTCTTCTCCTTCAGAGTTCACAGAAATTCGAATCGCGGAAAGAGGACGAGGAGAGCAGGAAGTGGGAACGGTCATGTGACAGGAAACAACAAAACAGCCCGGGCCGGGTGACACAATCTCTACAGGCCACGGAAAATGTGAGTTTGGGGAAATTTGATTTGCATGAGGTTGCAAAAATGCATGGTGCCTGCAGAAAAGGTTATCTGCAGTTCTCCAGTGTTCTTGCCCAGCTCTGGCCTACTTGAAATAATAAGAAAACAGGTCTGCAATAGACATTAGTCATGTGTAGCACAGTAGGGTATTCATAGCGCCATCTAGTGCATTACCTCATTACAAGCTTAAATGATTTATCCAATGCATAGTGCACTTAATATTGTCTATATATTAGAGACCATCCTGCTTGAGTGACCTGCAGTTAACTTGCTGAACTCTTACATGGGGTTTGAACCAGATCTCCTTCACTACACCACCTCTCATACATCACAGACAGGACGGTCCCTGTGTCTAATATCTGTCTGCATTCAGCTGTGGTTGCTTTATTAATCATCTGTTTCCTGTTAGACCGCTGCCATCTTGGTCTTAAGAAGTCAGGAGGACAGCACTAGAGATGCATCCACGTTGGGGGTCAGTCATCATCATCATCCTCCTCCTCCACAGCCAACATCTAAACCCCGCTCTGACACCACAGGCCAGAAAAGTACTGGCAATACAGGAAAGGGACAAACGAACCAAGAGGGTGAATTCCCCTGCAAGAAGTGTGGCAGGTTAGTTTTTGGGATACACATGGGATTCAACAATAGTGTTGCTGTCAGTCAGTTTTTAGTCATATAAATTAGGATGTTTTAACTTTGTACAAACACTTTTTTAAAATAAAAAAATAATAATTTTAAAACACTTTTTTTTGTGTGTGTTCCTGTGGCTCAAGGGGTAGAGCATTGCATAAGCAGCGCAAGGTTATGGGTTTGATTCCCAGGGAACACGTGTTAAATAAAAACTGTTAGCTTGAATGCACTGTAAGTCGCTTTGGATAAAAGCGTCTGCTAAATGCATAAATTTAATTTAATTTAAATTTAAATTTGTAATGTTTTTGAAAATAAAATAAGTTGTTGTATATGTTGTTATGTATGCTGCCTTTTCTAAAGCTAGCTTCCTCATCACTTGTGAGTTGTGCATGTCACTAGACGCATGCTCAGGCGGTGTGGTCGTTTCACACAGCTGATATATAGCTGCTCATAAAAACACCGGGGGTCTTACGAGGAGTCAGTAAAGCTCGTCAGCTCCGAGGTGTTACATGCGTCAGGGATCAGTCTTGTAGTAAGCAGTAAAAAGGCAACATCTGATTCTGATTGGAGATTTTAACCATGGCAACAGTCGGCTTGTTAAAATCAACAGTCTCTTAGCAACCAAGTCCATGGAGATGTTGAATGCCACGTTCCCTGATCCGTTCACATCAGCGTCTGTGTGGTTTGAATACACACGTATGCTCTTTTATTTTTTTTACTAATGAGTACTGTGGCAGTATCTGGATTATCACCATATTCATATTCAATAGTACTAACATGGTACTATTGGCGTATAAGGATACAATTGTATTAGCATGGATCCAGTGTTTATGGAAATTTAATGTACAAATTATTTATTTGTAGTTGTGTAACTTGAGGTCATCAAAAATGACTTGTATCATTCCAAACCTTTATGACTCTCTTTTTCTTAAACACAAAGACAAATACCACAAAAAAGTGGCTGAATTACAAGTTATCTGACTGAAGTCATTTTATAGCTTTCCATAAGAAACGAGCCAAATTTAGGTCATTATTCACTGAACATTTTGAACGGCTCATGACTATCCTTGGCAGCATGTTTGATTAATGTACAAATGATTCATTTGATTTGATCCAGTTCACAAATCCAGCTGATTTGGTTCTCATGTTCAATTTATTGAATAAATAATCTGCTTCGCTGATTTTATGAACAAAACAATTACTTTTAGTCAGATCTTTGCAATGAATCAGTTGATCAAGTTTACAAAACCAGTTTGAGTGATTCATTCATGAGTCCGGCTGATCTGGTTCTTGGGTGCAACTTTGTGATCTGCATGTCTGATTTGTGAAGAAATCATTCCTTTTACTTGTATTTTTGCAATGAGTATGTTTAATGCATCCACAAACCGGTTCTTTGATATAGCTTACTGACTGATGATGATCAGCTGGTCTGATTCGGGAATGACTCATTTTTTTGACTCCAAGATTCTAAAATTAAAAAATGCGCATAAAAAAAACTTCTGTGCACAATTGAGTACAATAAACTTTATATCTGTTAAGAAAAAATGTGCATTAACTACGATGGAAACACATTTACCGAATAAATTCCACCAAGCTGCGCATTAAAAAAAACTCATGTGAGGAGAAGGGTTAACTTGACCACCCAGCAGACCGATCTCATTACACTGCATCTGAAATTTTGTTTTGGTCGTTCTGAAATGCCTGAGCAAAGTCTGTAATCATAGTATTTCTGTATAATTGTTGTACACGATTGCGTTCCCAGACAGCACACATGCATCTCCGAAAGTTATGATAGCATTTATTGTGTTTCGTCTGTTTGCTCTAAAGCGCAAGTAATTCATTATAACCCTAACCCTATTATATAAAGAACTTCTCCTTCTTTTGTTGGTGATACGATTTTGTTTTCTTTGACTCGTTAGATGGAAACAGTGCTTTATCCCCAAATGTTAAATGCGATATTAAAGTTACTGTAAATTCGAATCTTTGGATGCAAACAATGAGCTGCATGTCTGATTCTTGAATTAATCTTTCTTTTAAGTTTCTTTTAATCTCACTCCCTGAATTTGAGCATTGTGTTTTCAAGCGTTGCCTTTCTCAGTGCCTTCAAAATAAAAGTCCTGTCACGAACGCAGCGGCCAAACAGAAAAACTTATCGGCCGATATATCGGTCGACTCACTATTGCAGTTAATCTGTTGATTCAGTTTAAACATCATTCTTTTGAGTTGGGTCTTTGCAATAAATGGGTAGAACTGGTCCACTGGTCACTGGTCTGATCTGGTTCAGTTAATCTAGTTCACAAAATCTGATCTGGTTCTTGAGTTCAAATCACTGACCTAAAGATCTGAACACTGTGTTTTCTTCAGGATCTTCTATAAAGTGAAGAGCCGCAGTGCCCACATGAAGAGCCACGCCGAGGCGGAGAAAAAGGCAGCTGCGCTCCGGCAGAGGGAGGCTGAGGAGCGGGCGGCAGCCGCCTTGTTGGCCGCCCAGCAGAACAGAGCGATGGGGGATCAGAGCAGAACGAGGAGAGCCAGCAGCGACGACGAATCAGAGGAAGAGGAGGATGCAGATGATGAAGACTGGCACTAGCTATCACTCTCTTTTGTATGGCCGAGAAAAAAACTATTTATTTTTATTTTACCAGCCAACAAGACCCATCCCAAAAGAACAGTTTCAGGGACTGGCTCACTCCCGTAGAGTGTGTGTGTGTGTGTGTGTGTTATGTTTACATGAGACGGACAAAGATGGAGACCGATGCTGTAGAAGCATTCAGGGGTTAAATGTTCAGATATAGGGCTATTGGGAGTGTAAGCCATGCCATCTCAGTGTGAATGTGTGTGTGTGTCTATAATATGCACTTTCGGACTCATCCTACACACCATGATCTGACCGCAGCACATCAATCCAGTGTCTGTGCACAGAACTCACTCCCTGTTCTCCTGTGAAATGAACCATTATGGATTCAGTGCTGCGGAAATAGAAGGACACAGAAGCAAGTATGCGTGTGTTTAGTTTTTTCCTCCTTTTTTGAAATGAAAACGACGGTATCTTTCTCTTCCACGTGACTGCCAATTGCTTGCACAACTGTGCTTGTACGCCTGATCTTGATCTCCAGTGCTGTAATTTTGGGCTTTCTGTTTTGAGTATTTAAAAGGTGAAGTTCATCCGGAATGGAAAATTCTGTCATTTTCTCACCCTCGTGTCATTCCAAATTGCCTTTCTTCCTTCTTCTTCAGAACACAAAGTGAGACGTTTAGCAGAATGTTCATGCTGTTCTTTCACAAATGTTGCCTAAGGGGTTTCAATCTTTAAAAAGAACATGTTAAAAAATACACCAAAGAACTATTATGCTATATTCCAAGTCTTATGAATAGGTTGGTCAAAGAAACAGAATAAAATCTTGACACATGACATTGTTATTTTAAACAAAAACTAAAAAAAAATATTTTCTTTAAGTGATATAAAGTAGGGCTGTCAAATTGATTAATCACAAGTATTATAAAAGTTTGTTTACACAATGTGTGTGTGTGTACACTATGTATATTTATATGCATATATAAATACACGCACATACATGTATATATTTTAGATGCGATTCATTGTGAATAATCGATTTGAAAGCCGTAATTTAAAGCTAAAATAAAATACATATTAGAATAAAAAACATAAAAATTGCATAAATAGAAAAAAAAAGATGAAGTACAATTTTTTTTTACCTGAAATTAAAAGTTTTAGCTTTATATATTTATATTTATTATCATTATATAACTAATCATTACAAAAACCATGTAACAAAAGTATTGCACTTTAATTGAAGAAGTAATTCAGAATATTCATAAATACAATACTTGCACAGTATTATAATATTTACAATAGTATATAAGTTATGCTACAATAACACTGCAGAGTACCAACTTTAAACATGGATATAGTCAAATGCTAGGTAGTTTTAGTGAATAATGAATTATAAAAAAATATATAATAATTGTATGACATCAAAAGACTGTATACAGTGCATGAGTTGTATGGACATTTTCTGGTGTTTTTTTAACTTATTAAAGCTTGACAGCTGCCATATTGCTACTATATACTTTAATTTAGTGAAAATGATCAGCTTGAATATTCTACTTAACATCTCCTTTTGGTGTTCATTGTACAGAAAGTCCTACAGGTTTGGAAAGACAAGTGTGAGTAAATGATGCCAGCGTTTTTCATTTTGAATGAACTCTTGCTTTCATTAAAACGGTGACCACGCTGATGCCTTCAGTGTTTTTGACACTTTCTATCTTTACATGACAATCGCTTTTACAAAGGTTCTTTTTTTATACTCCGCAGATTATAATGGTTGTGCTTGATATATCATTTTTGTTATTATTATCATTACTGTTACTATTAACTTTGTACTGTTTTATTATAGTTATGTTGTTTTTTTCGGGGCGAGGGAAGGGGTGCAGTTCTTTTTCTCGTTTGACTTTTAGTTTTAGACATTTGCTACCTGTGTTTAAGTGAAGATTGCATATATTTGCTGAAAGCGTGATCATAAAATCACACTGTAAGTGCAATAGCAATTGTGGGACTTTGGAGTTCCCTCCCACTTTGAACAAAAGTATTAGATAATCAACTTATATTTTAGTGTAAGAACAAATGTGAGTTTAAGGGCAGTTGCGAGCAGCTTGGGTTTCTTTCTCGCTACTGGCCAAACACTTAAGCACTTGGCTTTGTCTCTGTTGCAACAAAGCGTCTTCTTTTAAAGGATAGGCACACGGGGGATTCACAGCCAACAGTAACGGCTCCAATTATTGCTAATAACACTGAAGTCTTCTATGCAGCGCGTGTGTGTGTGAATGCATGTGTGTTTGTGTTTATTTGCATGGGTGTGCATGTGTGGTTGTGTCTAGTTGATGCACCAATATTCAGAACTGTTTCAAACTCAAAGCCAAGTGAGAAAAAGAAGCTTCCTAGGCTATTTAATGTTTTTTTTTTCCAAATATATATATATTATATATACTTGTTCATATATGTGAAAAGACTGATTTGATCCAATATGAAGATATGGGCATTTGTCAATGATTTAGTGAAGCTTTTTGTTATTCTCGTCATTGTTGTTGATGTTGTTGAGATGAATATTGAAATTTATTTGGGGAATGTCATAAGTGTGCACCTCCTGTTTCTGTCTTTCATTCAGCCGAGGGAAATTCTTCTGTAGAGGAATATAAAATATGAAAAAGGCTTCTAAAACTGTATGCACACTTTCTATGCTATTTTCATAGGGGCTTGTACACTAATGATGGCTGTGGAAAGAACTCTGAACTGCTTTTTACTACAGTATAACTTATTGTATTTCAGTTGTGTTTTTATCATGTGTTTTAGAATAATAAATAAGGAAAAAAAACAAGAAACATGAGCATATTTATAACAGTATTTGGGGAGGATGAGTGTTTTAATTGGTCAAATGATGGCTAGAGCAACAATAAAAATAACAATAATAAAATATAATATTTTTATTCAGATTTATTTCTTCTGAAGTTGTATGGATCACACTGAATGTCCACACGGTGGCATTGTTGTCTACAGTATTTTTTACACTAGAAAAGCTAATGACTATGAAAATCTGCAGTATAGAAATCTTACAAATATATATATATATATTTTTTATAGATTTTTTATATATTTTTTATATATTCAAATCTAAATCGTTGGGTCATTAAATTAAACTAAGCCAGAGTGATTTTATTTTTACTAATTTTACAAATCAAATAATTTTTTGACCAGACTTTGATACGCTAAACTGTGTCTAAACAAACATTTTATTTATTTATTTATTTTAATTAAATGCAAGATATGTAAAACAGCACAGATGTCAATTTACAACTAAAAACTGACATTCAAGGGTCAACGCATCAAAATCAGATTCAAGGCAAAAATTAAAAATTATTGCTTTTTGACTTAATTTTTGTAAAGGATTAATTAATTAATTAATTAATATAACAAGAAGAAGAGGGGACTACACTTAATCTACCTTTAAGTAAACAATATTAACACATTTATTTTTTATTTTTTTGCCTGCCATTGGGTGGCGCCAACATCTGCCAAACAATCCGCCATGACGAGCTCTTGCAATGCAGTTATGTTTTTAGCGTCCATGTAGATGGAAGATAATTATGTTATTTTGTCCAGAACTTTCAGATAGACAAATAAAGATTCATCTAGCTAAATATGGGCAACCAATTCAGATTAACACTAACAATATGGCATTTTACACATTCAAATGAAAGGCTAGGCCTGTGTCTCAGAGTTGTATTTAGCGATGCGAAGCATATGCAAACTACAAATGTCAGAACAAACTTAACGATTTGTCTTGACAAAGAATTGTTTAGAGCATGTAAAGCCACATACACACCACTCATTTACTGACCAGAGCCAGCAGTCACACATTTACCACGTACTGTGGTCTGTGGATGAAGTGTGTTGACTGTTGATGTAGGTGAAGAACCAGAACCCCCTGATGTATTTCAAAGTGAGCAGCAGGGGATTTTGGGAGAGACGGACAAGAACAGACGAGGTGGTTATGTGCACATCCTCACTCCCTTCTCCTCCCACTTGGAAGAGATGCTGAGATAAAATGGCCAACACAATCTCTGTTGAGAGAATATTGTATTTTTTTACAGTCTTAGACAACATATGGAAACAATCAGAGATCAGAGGAGATCTGTTTTGTCTTCTAGAAGGACACACAAAGGACTGAGTTTGCACAAGCTGCAATGCAAACTCCAGTAAAGTGTGTTTGGAGGAAATTCCAGCAGGCCGTTTGTAACACATGTGATAGGTTTGTTCATTCATCAATGGAAAGCCAGCGAATCATGAGCGCCGTTGGTTGGCCCTGATGTCCCTCTGGGCGAAACAGGAGAGATGTGTACAGGTTTAAGATTTACTGTCCCTGCGATTAACCGTAAAGTTAAGGAATCACGTTTGAAATGTATGTGTTATATAAGGAACTTGATACAGATTCACCTAACAGATGTTTGACTGGATGAACCTCACGGAAATGTGTTCAGGTCACATTTCAGGCTGAAATCAAAAAGAAAAAAAAACATTGAGATTGAATCATAACTGTTAAGATTGATTGATCTTTTAATCGGATTTTTGAAATAAAAATATTTGTACCGTATTTATTTTCAGTTGTAATTCTATCATTTACATTACATTAACTTGCTAAAAACTCTATATAAAACTCTATATAAAGGACATAATGAGACTCTTAATTTTCACGTATATCAAGATGCCTGTCATGAAAGTAAATAAATAATAATAATTTAAGAACAAACAAAAAAAAATGTCCCTACATAAAAATAATATTTTTTATATACTGTAAAAACAGAAGATATTGAACCAGAGGCAAAGCCTTACAGTTAAATCCCATATATATTTACAAGTAGAGCCATTTTTTTTATTACTATCTTATATACGGGCTGTGTAAAAGACAATGGGCGGCCTGCAGGGGAGCAGTTCTGACTTTCTCTGCTCTCTTCTGTATGGTTTCTGTAATATACATATTGTGTATGAGAGTTTTCAATACCTAGATACTATACTACTGTATCCCACAAAGCAATGCACTTGAATCGATCTCTTCCAGTCTAATGGACCCTTTTCACAGACTGTGATGACACATTTCTACTGTTATTAACACCACAAATCTAGCAAAGTTTTTTTTTAATTAGTATTATTTTCATTTATATATATATATATATATATATTATAAATGTATTATGTACATTTATAAAACTGTGCAATAAACTACAGAAAACTATAATGCTGCTGCATGTGTGTTTAATACAATGGCTGGAGGAGTGATAGGAAATTTGTCTCTTAAATTTCTCTCTTACGACAAACATAAAAAATCTCTTTTTCTTTACCCCTTTTGTAAAGTCTATATTAAAAAAAAAAAATTCTAGATGAACATGAGAATGCAAAAAATCCATTCGATTCACCATACAGATGTTTAACAACTATCACCCTCCACATGTGAAAGAGTCTGACAACCACAATTTCTAACGCCTCTTTTCAATTATTTACCAAACTGACAGAAGTTAAGATAATTCTACACAAAATAAAATGCATAATAACTTCAACAATATTCTATTTCATTTAGTAACAGCCGAATGTATTAGTTTTTACATATTTTTTTTATTATATTTATAATTTTATTTAAACCTGACTTTGTGATTTAATATTAATCAAACATATTTATTTTCCTAAAACATTTTTTTTTCTTTGTATGAATTTTATTTATTATGAAGACCACATACATATACTTTGATATATAGTTTTTGTAAACATAAACCAAAATTGTACTTTTCCAACCCCAGGAAAAGCAAGAACTGAACTATAAAAAATGTAACTGTGAAAATGTGTAAAATCGTCTGGAAAATGCTTCAATGTAAATATGGTCGATATAATAATTTGTTGGATTTAATATTAAATTAAAAATATTTTGCTGTCAATGTTTAATTTAGTTTAGATACTATAAATAAAGACGACTTCAAAATGGTGTTATGTAGTAGCTAGTCGGTTATGTACTAAAAAAGCCACAGTAGTTTTGTTCAACCTGAAAACCATGATTTTCATTTAGACCAATATAAAAATGCACTCTGAATAAATGACACGGTTGTTTCAAGGCTACAATTTTGTTTAAAAAACAGCAGTGTATGGTGTATACTGTGCTGTATAGAGGTATCCTATTTCAAACATAGCCAAGCACTGCATGGTTATTATCACATCCGGCCTCTGGGATTTAGCAGGAAGCCGCCCTGTTCGCTAATCAACACAGTATAACAGAGACAGATGTGCAGGTGCTCGGAGCTCCGATCGGCCTTCTTCCTGTCTCTCCCTCCACTCTTATTAGCACACACTGACTTTCTCATTAAACACGAAGAGAAATGTGCATTTCATCACAGCAGATTGCTTCCAGAATTGCTTTGCCTTTCGTGAGGACAGACCAGTGAGTGAGTGAGGGTGGATAGAACGAGATGGGACCGACGGGACTGAAAATTTAATTCAACAAATATTATGTACTGCCAAAAGAGATGAGGACCAGATTCAATGGAAGACCACAGCTTCTCCCTCATGTCACATTCTGGCAGGGCTGTTTACTATGAATAGACCTCTGTTGCACTTTCTTGGACAAATTTATGTACTTGAAAGATTTATTTAGATAACTTTTTGGAAAATTCTTTCCATTTTTAATGAAGTTCTGTTGATTTTGTTACAGCTTGTCAAAGCTCTACACAATGAAAAAAAATCACAATATTAATTCAGGCCTTGAATCTTACTGTTAGAGATTAAGATTTAAATAACCTCATTCTCATGATCCCTACATCCCTATATATATATATATATATATAGTACATATATAGTATATATATCCTAAAAATTCAGCTTTGCATCACAGAAATAAATGATAATTTAAACTATAATAAATTTAAAAACAATTATTTTAAATAGTAATAATATATCACAATATTAAATTTTTTTCTGTATTTTTGATCAAATAAATGCAGGCTTGATGAGCAGAAGAAACTTCTTTCAAAAACATAAAAAATAGTAATGTTTCCAAACTTTTGGTCTGTACTGTATATATATATATATATATATATATATATATATATATATATATATATATATATATAACTTTCTTTGTATATATGTTATGCTCTTAATTCGTTGTAATAACATAATTGCTATAAATAATAAACTTGGACATGATGATTCAGTCATGCGCTTTGTTGAGAAGATTTAGTTTTAGTAGCTTAAATATACATTTTTCATGTTTTCATGTGATAACAGCCATCCAAAATCCACTTTTTTTATTGGTTATTTTTATTCTATACTACAACCATGGTGCCTCAAACCATTAGATGAATCTGTGTAGAGCAGACCAACTCACCTTATTACAAATAGCCTACCATGTTCTGCAACAAGTTATTTGGGAGTTTTCTGCTTCAAGTTGTGCTACAGATCTTTCTAGACTGTCTAAGCAGGTTTCATTTAACAAAAAGACATTTGTAGGAAAAAAAAACTTTGTGAAAAGGTCCATTTGAGAAGCTTAAATGAAAATAAGCAGTGCAGTGGTTAAAATGTCATTTTTAAAATAGAGCGGATGAACTGGAATCTGCTGGAAATGGTATGTACAATTACTTGTACCATGTATTTGGCTACAAACTTTATATGAATTTTGTAACTCAATGACTCTGAGCATCTTAAAAACATATAAAACCACTGTGTTATTCTTCGGCAAATGTAATTATCCCCTTTGGTCCGTAACAGTGTATCACTTGCCCATTTAATGTCAGTGGGAGCTTGACAAATATCCTGTTATATGACTGTTGAAGGAAAGTGTACTGCCTTTGCAACTCTACGGAGTGAAAAAATGAGAGATTGATAAACCTTTACCACTTTAACCAAAGAGGACGAGGCCATGCAAATATAGATTGCTTGGCAGTTTCTGTATTTGAGTAGGTTTACTCAGGTTCATCTCTGGTGCAAGATCCACAGAAGCTTCAGTTCTGGTATTATTGCATCTGAAAATGACAAACAGCCTTGATTCAGTCAGAAAAATCCTTCCTGTGTGAGAAAGTTCCAAGTGTGAGGGGATGGAAGCGGTACAGCTGCGTGAACTCAATTATACTGCTATAAAAATAGTCGCATTTCATCATGTGTGTGCTCAATGCTTCTTTCTTTGAAAAATATTTTAAATAGCAAACCGGGGAACAACCCTGTCTGTCTCATTCTCTCATTCCAGATCGCACCATGATAAAGGATCTTTGTTCAGGGGCAAATGGTGGGCTGAGCGTTGGCCAAGTCACTGTTGGGTCTTGTTTATGTCTGTTACGATAGTAACCGCTGTCCTCTGACCCGCCGGCAGCCGTTCTGTGTTGGGCGGTGAGAAGGAGTTGAAGGGATGTAGGCAGGCACTCATGTCAAACACAGACACAGAGTGGAAGTTACACTCCCTTTTGAATCAGTCCCCTCGAAATGTATGTGGGATCCAGCATGTGTTCATTCGGGTATGTTACCATATAAGGGTATTCTAAATAAACTCTTGAATCAATAGTTATCAATGAATCCCTCTGGCAGATTGTTTCATAGTCTGCATTTAGTTAGAAGTGGTTGTGCTCTGTGGCATTACTCAAAATTAACACTGCCTGCTCATGTCTGACTCATGCATCTGGAATCTGGAACCATGCCAGTAATAATTAGCTTTTCAATATAAATCTCAAGATCTTTTGGCATCACCTTCTCTAAAAGTGGAAATTGTTCTGTTATGGAGCCATTTTTCTCCTCCATGTGGAATATTTCTCTCATTGACGCCAGTAACGTGCAGCGACAAAGTGACATGATCCCTTTGATTGCAACAGAGTTGAAGATTTCCAACAACACAAGTGACATTTTATTGGAGACTGTGTGTGTTCGAAATCGCATACTCTCTTGCGTATGTACTTATTTTGAATAAGTAATTATTACTTTGTGACCACTGAAAAGTATGTTCTGTGTCATGTGACCTACCAGCAAAAGTTGCATCACTTTACTGGCATTCACACAATCCTCTCCCACGGCTTTAAGAGATAGGAACTTCACTTCCGAATCTTGCTGGATGTACAGTAGTAAATCATCCGAGTACTTTTTACCTACTCTTTTATAAATACCCATGAATTTGGACATACTTTATATGTCACATACTGGTTTTGCTTCCTATTTAGTAGAGAAGTGTGCAATTTTGGATCCAGCCAGGATTTAGATGTGTCCAGCGAGACAACAGAGTTGAAAAATACTCAACATTAATCAAATGCAGAGTGACTTTTAGAAGTGACAACCATAAGGAGAGAAGACTGTATCAGTGGAGCTCATGTCATCCGTCTTGGTTACACTTTATTTCGATAGTAAACTTTAGACTAACTGTAAGTAACTTTCCGCCTACATGTCAACAACTACATGTTTACTAACTCTAATTAGGTAGCCTATTAGATATTAAGCAGACTGCCTATTAATATAATGACAGCCTATAATACTTTTAATGACTGGTAGTTGCAAAGTTACTTTGTTAAATTGGACTATCAAAACAAAGTGTTACTATCGCCTGATTGCAGGCAAAATAGGACAGAGAATTTATGGAGCGATTTTACTATTCTGTATGATTTATGATTTGTATCCAAAATGACGAATGGAAATGAAACCGGTGGCAGTCACGGTGAGTTTGATTCATTGATAGTTCTTGTTGATGACATGATGCAGTAAAGCAGTATCCTCTGTATAGTGTTCATTATTACACACAATAAAACAATTTAGCTGTCAGATTCATATGACATTTTGACATTTTTGGCCAGTATAAATGAGTTTAAATTGCATCATAATAGACTGTTCATCTAGTTAATGATTTATTACACTAACACTGCTGTAGTTTATACAAAAACACTCCCCAACAACAGCATGGTACTCCTTTAGCAACAAGAACACAATTCCCTAGTCAAATTAGAACAATTTCTAAGATTTTGCATCTATATATATAATTTGTGATTATATATATTTATAGCTAGTACATTTGATTAATTCATATATGAGAAAAAAGTGTGAAGGACAAGCATAGGGAGGTTTAAATCATACATTTAATGTATAAAATGTTCAGTTTAATTAAAAAAGGGTCTTTGACTGGTGCCTCTAATGAAAAATCAGTGTGTGCTGCTATAGCAGACACCATCTTAAAAACAGATTATACAAATTGGTACTTTCTAAAACATTGCATGGTTTGGTCATTTTGTCCTTGGTTTAACAATATGTGGCTAAAAATAGTGGCAAATAAACAAAAAATAAGCTCCACTAAAACAAGCTTATATAGTGTGTAAACCTGTAAATAGAAAAGAAAAATATAGTTAGTGCATGTTACATGTCATCTACTGTAAGTGTAGGTAAAATTGATCATTTATATATGGTGAGCTCACTTGTGCAATGACCTATTTGAATGTGTGGCTCTCAGTACCGCCACGTCCAAAACCTGAGGAAAAAGACAGAGAATTACTTGTAATTATACAAACAGTCATTCGTTTTCAATAGAAAATACAGTATAACCAAGTCCAGCTGACCATATGGTATGAAACTGAATGTTTTGGCATAATTTTTTGAAGTAACTTGCACTGATGTGTTAGCTTAGCACACTAAATGATTAGCATGCTAACTGAAAACACAAAAGTCTTGACGCTGTCTAAGTATACAGTATGTAGCATTGATGCAAAATTCAATTATTTAACAACTGACAGTAAGATATTTAGATTAGGTGCCACTGGATAATTAAGAAATTTGAATAAATTCCCTGGGTGAATGAGTGTGAAACAATTTTATAGTGGTCAAGTACTGTCCCACAGCAGTCAGTCCATGTGTTTATGAGGTGAAGCACTAATCTGTGCCATGTGGTGGTGTAGTTGAACAGTAAACCTCCAGCACAGTAAAACAGAGCTGTTTGCACACTGGAGAAACTTTACCTTTGGGACCGAAGAGTGCTGAGTAGCATGGGTTGTTACAATAAGGCTTCCCATCATGCTGTGGGGTGAAACACATTAGTCAGTATGCAGTACATTAATGGATTTGAACAGGGCTGTTATGCAAGACCTTCCTCAAGACATATTACTCTGACAGACTAACCCCCTGAAGTGTTTATGTAAGGTAAAAATATGCCAAAGTTAACTGGACTCCATTAAGTCTGCCTGGTAAATGAATCTGTGCTCTGTCTCAGTAAGAGGTTGGCAGGCCGTGTGTATTTCTGTGACTTACCTCTGCATGTGAGCCAGCCGACAGGGTCTTGTTGCATTTCTCACACTTCAGACAGGGTCTATGCCAGTCTTTGCCAAGTGACGACACTCTCTCAGCTGAAACAACAACGATAGTTATCATTAATTCAAATAAATATGAAAACCACATATAAGTAGTCTAACATGGATTGATTAATGCAGAATTGCAAGGCACATTATTCACAAAATTCCCTATTTATTTATTTGTTTTCTTATGCACTTTTGTAAATTCTTAGCCACAATATCTCAATATAAATTACAAATTTAAAGGGACAGTTCACCTCAAATTGATTATTTTAATTTCAATTACTTGTCCTCGTGTTGTTCAGAACCTAACTTTTTTCAGTTTTTCACACCAAAAAATGTGCTTCGTATTTTAAAAGTTGACTTTTTCTTCCCTCACTATATTAAAAAAAATAAAATAAAATGAAGTTCAATGCTGTTTTGGACCACACTGTCTGTCATTGTATGGACAAAAATATCTTCTCTTGCATTTTGCAGGAAGAAAGAAAGTCATGCAGGTTTGGAACAACACAAGGTGAGTATATAATGACCAAGTAAAAAAAAAAAAAAAAAAAAAAAATATATATATATATATATATATATATATATATATGTGTGTGTGTGTGTGTGTGTGTGTGTGTGTATTATTTTTTTTTTTGGGGGGGGGGGGGGGGGGGTGAACTATCTCTTTAATTTTTTTAGAAATATTTTGGTTAAGAACTTGTGTAATGAGAAAAGGAGCCTAATTTAATGCTTTTAACTATGATTTCCTCCAGAAAAAGTCAGAAAATGGTTGAAGAGAAACATTTAGTTCCATCTGGGCCTGTTTATAACCCTCATTAGCCTTTAAGTTGTTTTTATAAAGGAGTCAGAGCAATATAAAGTCAATCACGCATGGGAAAATTAGTTGATTTGCAGCCATTATGTAGTTAATTAAAGCCATGATGAACTTTTCATGTCAACAATGCGTAAGCTGAAACCTCAAGTCTGTCAGATTGCCTCCACAGCCCAGCATGCTGCAAATCTTATCAGATCATTGTGTTCTCCACTCAACGCAGATAAAGTCATGACAGCGAGAACATGGGAGGGAGTGGACGCTACATGCAGGACACTCCCAAAGGAATTCATCCCTCCCTTCCCTTATAAAAGGGCCATAAAGAAGTCTTTATCTACAGCCCTCAGCAGAAAGATTTCTCCAAACAACCCTCATGATGAACATCGTAAAAGAAGTGGGAAGGGAGACAAAGTCATGTGTGCTTGGGCGTCTCCAGTAGGGGAGGTGCTTTTTACAAGGGAGGTTTTGGGCAAGCGTCTACATCTCATGGATGCCAAAGACTGTCTGAAAGCATGACCACTATAAAAGATGTCAGATTTATGGCTTCAAGAGAAGATTCGTTTGAGCTTTTTGGCATGCAGAAGCCAAAGGATGGACAAAGGGCAGATTAACAGTTCCCATCTGTGACGTAAATCTGAAAAATGTGATGAGGTGTTAGCAAAGACCCCAGACACCAAATAATGCTTCATCTTTTATCTAGTAAGCAGAGTGTTGAAGGATAGCACATACACTACATTATTCCCAATGTTATGGACTATTAATTGCTTACAACAGCTGTAATACAAGTCATACTTAACCCAGCTGTTAGTCATGTCACACTACAGTGGATGCCACAGGAAGCTCTTTTGTTTAGTACTAGACTGTGAACATATGATCCAGACATGCTGGGAGAGTTAGATTGTAGAATCAATGATCCATGTGAGAAAGAACATTTCCAAAGGACAAACTAGGCAGAAAGGAATTCACTTAAATGGGTTTGGGCTCTTGGGATACTGCCAAGAAATAGTTTGGTCATCTGAGCCACACCTAAGACCGTAATTACTTAACTACCCTCAGCCAAATACACAGAGGACACACTAATCTCTCTCTTAATGGACTTTATCAATATAAAATGTCCTTGACTGGGTGTCAAATCTACAACAGAGATTTGTAATCTGAAGCTGATTTATTCTGCATAGCATGGGTTTCCCCATAACACCGCAACAAGTAATACACACACACACACACACACACACACACACACACACACACACACACACACACACACACATATATATATATATATATATATATGTGTGTGTGTGTGTGTGTGTGTGTGTGTGTATGTATATATATATATATATATATATATATATATATATATATATATATATATATATATATAATTAATATTTTGATTATGCCATTATCTAATCTGTATCTTATAACTTGATTGTGGAACTTTTTATTTTATTTTTTTGTCTCTTTCCATGTCTGATGGGCTGCGTTTGTTATATTACTTCCATTCGAACATTAAATAAGACCAGCACCAGGCACGAGAGGCAATTTTGCATGATGGAAAAGATACAGGTTTAGAGAAGCACTGTAAGAGCAAAAGCAGAATGTGTCATTGTGTGAGATGTCGAATGAGGACCATATGATGGAATCTTTATTGTTAATTCAGAGGATATGTGCTCATAAGTTCTGTAAATAATAGATAAAACTTTCAGTGAACTGCTGATTATTATTTTTTCATACTGAGAAGATATGATGCTATACAGACTTTGTGGTTCAAACCTGCCCAAAACTGTCCGGCATGTTTATATTGGCAAAGAATGTACAGTAAATTAGCAAAGAAGAAAAAAGAGTGGTGGAACAAATGGTCAGTTAACTGAAAGGACGAAACCCAAGCCCAGACTTGCAGTAAAGACAAAGTCTCAAAGGAGATGCTTATGAATTAATTAAGGCTCTGCTCAGAAACTTGAGAAATGTACACATTCGTATTTATTTTCCACAAATATATTTTACCGATTACTCCGTTTGAATATGAGCCAAATAGTAAAGTTCTTTAAAGAACCATCTTCTCTTGTTGCCTTCATGGTACTGAAAATATTTAAATAATTTGGCTGAATACACAATGCAAATATCACTTCACAATGTAAAGCATTGACATTATGATTTGCATTATTAGTCACTGTTGTACTATCTGCAATTTATGTTCTTTCTATATTATTATAAATAGAATTAATAAATTACACATTTATAGTATTATATATATATTTTTTCTTTATTTTTTTCTAAGCAAACATAAGCGTTCCTCTAAGGCCAAAGGTGCAATTCTCCATTAAGTCTAAAAATCTTAATGCAAACGTTTTTTCTATAATATACTGTATAATTTTTTTTTTTTTGCTGTAAATGCTTGTCTGCACAAGTTATGCATACAAGCTGTTTTGCAAGTTTCCAGCAGGAAACACGGTCTCATGCATTAGTTGACAGCTCCCTTCCTGGCTATTCCCTCGTGCTGTTGCCCATTCAAACCAGTTTACATTATTTCGATCGAATATTAATAAATTGTATAACAGTGTACTTTGACTTTCTTTTCGTTCTTTTCCTACTTAATATAAGTAGCATGTATAAGAATATGAATAATTTCACACGAGTCTTACCAAAGTAAACTTCCTTCTCGCACTTGGGACATTTAGGCATGTTTGCGGTGATTTAGTTCCTCGGAGGAGAAAGTCCTGCTTGAAGAAAGTTGAGATGGAGAGCAGCAGCGGTCCACCTGCACACAGCCACGCCTTTGGTTTGAGCCCATGCACTCTGCAGCCTTATTTATAGTACTGTGGAAATAGTTTGCACACGGTGGTGGGAAGAGAAAGAGAGAGAGAGAGAGCGGGTGTGCGCGTACACGAGAACGCGCATTGCTTCATTATAAGTATGCTGATTTTTCTGCGGTTTTCCCGCTTTGTATTCTGGGCTTTTTGATTAGTTTGCAGACAGGTCTACAAACACTGGAGGCCCATTGTTTGTGGGAATAACCTTTTGCACGGGATGCAGGTTGAGTTCTGCTTGTTTGAAAGGGACAGAAATATGAAGCTGAACTCGGTACAAACTCATTCACAGATCAAAGAGCCTCGTGACGTGGAATCTGATGTCATCAAACACTAATGTGCCAAACACGCTGGTCATCACTGCTTTGTGTTTTTAATTTTTTTTAAATTCAACCCTTTCACAATCATGAATATGGATCTGGCGCATTGCACGCACCTAGAGAACTCTGTGCAGGTGTTTGAGTGACTGTTTGTGAGCGGCTGTTGTAAATGTCTCTGTGTATTTACGTTTAGTAAACAGCATCAGCACTTGACAGATCAAACATTTCTAGGGAGTATAGGTGTGTCTCAGCCCAACCCTTGGATTGATAAATGTACCATGGCAACTGCTCAACATGTTTTCAAGTGTAGTGAAATACATCAATGATGTACGCGGATCCACACACACACACACACACACACTCACACACACACACACACACACTTGTTTCCTTGTTTTATGGGGATATTCATAGACGTAATGGTTTTTATATTGTCCAAATTGTATTTTTTAATCCACTTTCCCTTATCCCCAGATAAAATTCTGCTATTTTAGATTTTTATAACACTTCTTTCTGTATGATTTCTAAGCTTGTTTCCTCCGGGGGGGGTTTGGGGGGTGCGTTGGTTAAGGGGGTAGGCCTATTCCTACTGGTAGGCCTATTACTTTTCTTGAGGAGACAATTGGTCATAATAACTAAGAGAAAACTAAGTACACATACAGATATTAATGTTATTTTATGGCTGTTTAACCAGGTAATATTTTAATAAATAACATGACACCTTTGTCCGGATTTAATCATTGATTTACACACACACACACACACACACACACACACACACACACACACACACACACACACACACACACACACACACACACACACAAACACACACACACACACACACAAAGCAAAATTCTCTCCTGTTCTATTTCTCTTTCTCAGTTTCTGAATTTAGATATTTTTTTCTCATATGATGCAATGCCATGATTCAAATGTCCTGATTTCATTATAAAGAAAAGTCTCATTAAAAGAATTTCATTTTTAAAAGAAAGTCTTACCTTATATTTTATTATTTATAACTCTCCCGACTGTGTGTCAAGATCAGTAAATTTAGTTTTTCTATTATGTTTTGTAAAAATGTATGGTATTTGTAGTATATATATCCATCCATCTTCTACCGCTTATCCGGGGCCGGGTCGCGGGGGCAGCAGTCTAAGCAGAGAACCCCAGACTTCCCTCTCCCTAGACACTTCCTCCAGCTCTTCTGGGGGGACACCGAGGCGTTCCCAGGCCAGCCGGGAGACATAGTCTCTCCAGCGTGTCCTAGGTCTCCCCCGGGGTCTCCTCCCAGTGGGATGTGCCCGGAACACCTTCCCGGGAAGGCGTCCAGGAGGCATCCGGAACAGATGCCCGAGCCACCTCAGCTGACCCCTCTCGATGTGGAGGAGCAGCGGCTCTACTCTGAGCTCCTCCCGGGTGACTGAGCTTCTCACCCTATCTCTAAGGGATCGCCCAGCCACCCTGCGGAGAAAGCACATTTCGGCCGCCTGTATCCGGGATCTTGTCCTTTCGGTCATGACCCAAAGCTCATGACCATAGGTGAGAGTAGGAACGTAGATTGACCGGTAAATCGAGAGCTTCGCCTTGCGGCTCAGCTCTTTCTTCACCACGACAGACCGGTACATCGACCGCATTACTGCAGAAGCTGCACCGATCCGTCTGTCAATCTCCCGTTCCATCCTTCCCTCACTCGTGAACAAGACCCCAAGATACTTAAACTCCTCCACTTGAGGCAGGAACTCTCCACCAACCTGAAGTGGGCAAGCCACCCTTTTCCGACTGAGGACCATGGCCTCAGATTTGGAGGTGCTGATTCTCATCCCAGCCGCTTCACACTCGGCTGCAAACCGTCCCAGTGCATGCTGAAGGTCCTGGCCTGATGAGGCCAACACGACAACATCATCCGCAAAGAGCAGAGACGAAATCGTGTTATCACCAAACCTGACCCCCTCCGGCCCCTGGCTGCGCCTAGAAATTCTGTCCATAAAAATCATGAACAGAACCGGCGACAAAGGGCAGCCCTGCCGGAGTCCAACACGCACCGGGAACAAGTCTGACTTACAGCTGGCAATACGAACCAAGCTCCTGCTCCGTTCGTACAGGGACCGGATAGCCCTTAGCAAAGGGCCCCAGACCCCATACTCCCGGAGAACCCTCCACAGGCCGCCGCGAGGGACACAGTCGAATGCCTTCTCCAAATCCACAAAGCACATGTGGACTGGTTGGGCATACTCCCATGAACCCTCCAGCACCCTGTAGAGGGTATAGAGCTGGTCCAGTGTTCCACGGCCTGGACGAAAACCACACTGTTCCTCCTGAATCCGAGGTTCTACTATCGGTTCTACAGGGAGGCTGAGAAGTGTGATCCTCCTGTAGTTGGAACACACCCTCCGGTCCCCCTTCTTAAAAAGAGGGACCACCACCCCGGTCTGCCATCCCAGAGGCACCGTCCCCGACTGCCACGCGATGCTGCAGAGGCGTGTCAGCCAAGACAGCCCCACAACATCCAGAGACTTGAGGTACTCAGGGCGGATCTCATCCACCCCCGGTGCCTTGCCACCGAGGAGTTTCTTGACTACCTCGGTGACTTCAGCTTGGGTTATGGACGAGTCCACATCTGAGCCCTCAGCCTCTGCTTCCTCAATGGAAGACGTGACACCGGGATTGAGGAGATCCTCGAAGTATTCCTTCCACCGTCCAACGACATCCCCAGTTGAGGTCAACAGCTCCCCACCTCTACTGTAAACAGCGTTGGTAGGGCACTGCTTCCCTCTCCTGAGGCGCCGGACGGTTTGCCAGAATCTCTTCGAGGCTGACCGATAGTCCTTCTCCATGGCCTCACCGAACTCCTCCCAGGCCCGAGTTTTTGCCTCCACAACCACCCGGGCTGTAGTCCGCTTGGCCTGCCGGTACCTGTCAGCTGCCTCTGGAGTCCCACAAGCCAACCAGGCCCGATAGGACTCCTTCTTCAGCTTGACGGCATCCCTTACTTCCGGTGTCCACCACCGGGTTCGGGGATTGCCGCCTCGACAGGCACCGGAAACCTTACGGCCACAGCTCCGAGCGGCCGCTTCGACAATGGAGGTGGAGAACATGGTCCACTCGGACTCAATATCTCCAGCCTCCCTCGGGATCCAGTCGAAGCTCTGCCGGAGGTGGGAGTTGAAGATCTCTCTGACAGGAGACTCGGCCAAACGTTCCCAGCAGACCCTCACAGTACGTTTGGGTCTGCCGAGTCTGTCCAGCTTCCTCCCCCGCCATCGGATCCAACTCACCACCAGGTGGTGATCGGTTGACAGCTCCGCCCCTCTCTTCACCCGAGTGTCCAAGACATACGGCCGGAGGTCGGATGAAACGACCACAAAGTCGATCATCGACCTACGGCCTAGGGTGTCCTGGTGCCACGTGTACTAATGGACACCCTTATGCTTGAACATGGTGTTCGTTATGGACAAGCTGTAACTAGCACAGAAGTCCAATAACTGAACACCGCTCGGGTTCAGATCAGGGGGGCCGTTCCTCCCAATCACGCCCCTCCAGGTGTCACTGTCGTTGCCCACGTGGGCGTTGAAGTCCCCCAGTAAAACGACGGAGTCCCCAGTCGGAGCACTTTCCAGCACCCCTCCCAGAGACTCCAAGAAGGCTGGGTACTCTGCATTGCCGTTCGGCCCGTAGGCACAAACGACAGTGAGAGACCTATCCCCGACCCGAAGGCGCAGGGAAGCGACCCTCTCGTTCACCGGGGTAAACTCCAACACATGGCAGCTGAGCTGGGGGGCTATAAGCAAACCCACACCAGCCCGCCGCCTCTCACCATGGGCAACTCCAGAGTGGTGAAGAGTCCATCCTCTCTCGAGGAGTGTGGTACCAGAGCCCAAGCTGTGCGTAGAGGTGAGTCCGACTATCGCTAGTCGGAACCTCTCTACCTCACGCACAATCTCGGGCTCCTTCCCCGCCAGTGAGGTGACGTTCCACGTCCCTAGAGCTAGTTTCCGTGTCCAGGGATCGGGCTGTCGAGGCCCCCGCCTTCGACTGCCACCCGATTGTCTAAGCACCGGCCCCTTACGGTCCCTCCTGTAGGTGGTGAGCCCACGGGAAGGCGGCCCCACGTCGCTCCTTCGGGCTGAGCCCGGCCGGACCCCGTGGGGGGAGGCCCGGCCACCAGGCGCTCGCATACGAGCCCCAACCCCGGGCCTGGCTCCAGGGTGGGGCCCCGGCTGCGCCATACCGGGCGAGTTCACCGTCCTTTGATTTATTCTTCTCATAAGGGGTTTTGAACCGCTCTTAGTCTGACCCGTCGCCTATATATATATATATATATAGGGCTGCTCAGATGCGCAAATAAACGCTGAAAATGAAGTGGATTTGCGCATCTTCTCAGTTAACAACGGCTCAGTGTAGTAGCCTGCTCTGCACCTGAGGGAATTTACCGCTGATTAGAGAACCGGCTTTACTGACGAGATGCTCATAACGATCGGCCGATAATATATATATATATATATATATATATATATATATATATATTACAAATATATACTACTAGAAAAAAAATGTATTGAGCATTAATGGAGCAACAGATTTTGTGTGAAAATAATTTTGTTTAAAAATCTTATAAATGTTTGAGGTGTCTATTAGGGCACCTCAAGCATGGGGCAAAAGACAGTGCTGACACAAACACTTCAGCTAAAATTTATTTTTTATTTATTTTTTTTAAGTTAATACTTATGAGTTATAGTTATATAGTTATAATTTTAGTACAGTTGTACTATTTTCTGCTTATTTTGAAAAATAAAAGAATAGCCTACATTTTATTTCAATAAATATACTCTCATTAAAATATGTTAATATAAAAAATATATTTTACAATACAGAAACAAAATCATTTTAAAAAGTAAAGATTCTGAAAGCATTTAAGGGGATCGCATAATAATTTAATATATATTTACAGCTGTAACAACAAATACTATTTTATTATATGATATGATTAATACCAAGTTTTTAAATATGATGGTTTCATTCTAAACATGGTGATCATCTCTAATATGGACACCCAATGTAATATAAGATAGTTAACCTCTGAATCTAATCATGTCATGTCAACAATTGAAAAAGTGAGTCATCACGTGCGTTTAACCCCAAAACCAGGGGCGCTGTTTACCCCAATGGGCTATTCTTTCGTTGTTGTTTTTTAATTTGATCGCTTCTTACTTGCTTTTTAAATCTACAACATTTAAAATAATCATAATAATAATAATATTAAAATATTAAATATATAAATAAATATTAGATCAAGTAAGCACAGAATCAACTTTGCGCTGCAGTCCTCGATCGCATCAAGGATCAGACAAAGATCAAACAAATATGCACGTGTATCTTACAAATCACGTGTATAATATCAAAGGCGCCTTTAGCCATGTCATATATCAACATTTTTAACGATTAAATTAATGATTTTTTTAAATGAATAATAATTGTGATGAAAGCATGTTGTGTACATTTTACAGAAAACTACTTAATTTTCAGCATGCACATGAAAAACAATGTGTTCACAGACTGTTGCTGTACAGTGTATATGTTTGTGCACTGAATATAAATATATATTTGATGCATGATGAACATGAACGATTAATGTGCCACATGTGCTCTGTATTTGGCTGCGCCCCTCGCTCTGTCCTGTGTTTGATTTATCTTGACAGCTCTACCCACAGCTGATCCATCAGCAATCTCCTAATGCTATCGTGCCACCCATGTTTACCCAGTCATGCCAGGCCACAGTTTCATCTCAGCAGACTTCAACTGCCAGCAAACAGCCCACCCGCTGTTTCATCTGGAGCGGTGTAACTGCAGTCCTGTTCACTGGGCTCTTCCCCATGTAGACACTGTGAGGTTCACCATCAAGGATTTTCCACTGATCTTTATTTCCTCCCTCTGTTGACAGTAGATCCAGCAATCCGTGCTGAAAGATAATTTTCCCTGCCCGTCTCTTCCAGCTCTGTTATCATTGCCTGCTTACCAGCACCAAAAGCATTATCTTATCTAAGCACCCGCAGTACACACTTCCTCTAACTGGTTGTATTTAAACAAAATGAAAGAATAAACCTTTAAAGTTTGTAGATTAGAAGCCTGGCTTAATAATGTTTGGTTTCAGTGTTGGGGAAGCTGCTTTAAACCTGTAGCGTGCCAAGCTACAAACTCATATTTTAAAATAGCTCAGCTATGGTCAAACTACTCTTCTGAGGACGTAGATAGCTACGCTACCCAGATAGTGACATACTGTGCGTCTCCAAGAGTTCTTCATCTGGAAAACATCTGTTGTGTACAAACATCTGATAAACATATTTAAAAAGCAGTTTTACATAACCATAGACATTTGAAAGACATTTTCTAAATGTCTTTTTAACATCTTTCAGGAAAAGTCTTGGAGGCAGACGAGCCTCCAGATGATTGTCCTCGCAATGTCTACGCAATTTATGTGTGCTGTCAGAATACAAATTCAAAAACCAACACAAATAGCTAAGCAAAAGTATTTAACATCTTAATCATTTATGCGTCTGTGGCTCTCTGGAGTACTTGATTCTGAGTGGCATTGGTGGCGTCCATGTCGCCGCTCATTTAGTTAGAGAGCATAGACTGTAAAAAAGTTGGACGACGTGTCGCCACTACCTTCCAATGTAGAGAAGTGAAGTCAAAATGTTTCAAGTATGGCTGCACCAATCGTGCACCAATGACATCATTTAGAACCTGATTTTGCACAGTAATAGTGATCATGAGCTGGAGCCGCAGTATTAAAATCCTGCCCAAACTTCCACAGAACCAATCACAAGCAAGCAATTACGCTTACTAACTAAAAGCAAACTTACTAGAAAGGCGAACAGTTGAAAGCATGATAAGAACTTCCCAAAATGACGGACCCCATCTTAGGGAAGTGTAATTTATTTATTATATTTTTTTTGGTTTATTTGTTTACATGGGGTTCATGAACTATACTGCAGCCAGCCACCAGGGGGTCAAAATATAAAAAAATATTTGGCTTCAGTTTTCAGGAAGTGTGAGGCACACTTGGTAAAAAGTTAGGCTACTTCATGAAATTTTACGCTAACACTCAAATTTGGTGCACACCCAGGTTCGTTTAATATCGAAATTCAGTTTGTTATTTGGATAATGTGAATGCTTTCTTCTGAACGCAGGTTTGTATCCATGAACTGTAGGTTTGTCTGGGGGTTCATGTGAACCCCGGTACTGTTTGCTTCTGATGTGAACGTAACCGTACTAAATATGATATTAAGAATGTATAAATTGTCCAAACTGTGTATTTATGCATTTACTCACTCACTTGCCTCACAACTGTGACTGATATGCTACAATAGAGAGAATATACAGAAAAAAGATTCCCGCATCTTTTGAACCTTTGCATTACAGTCGTGACAAATAGACGCATATTCAGTGCTGTGTGCCTTTCTGTGTTTGGAAATTAATAAAAAAATTCAAAATCCGAAGGACAAAAATTAAGCAATCAATCATCCATTCATTTTGCGGTCTCTTGTAACTTTTGTTATTTTAATTATATTATTTTATTTAAAGTATTAACAATTTTTTTATGTATTAATAACAGAGTTTTCCCTGGTGGTGTGCTGATAGACATCTATAACGACTGTTCAAACAAGCTGATTCACGTACACGAATCAGATTTTCTAAAGCTGCTTGAGAACGAAGAGAGTTCACATGCACTTAAATTATTGACTCAGTTTGCTCAGAGCTACATTATTTTGTAAAGCCCTGAGCAAAAGCTAGCCTAGATATGTTTGTTGAGTTATTCTTTCATTCAGTTGCTCCACAACACTGCATCTGTCTATGGACAAAACATTCATACCTCTCCACGGGAGCACTACTGTAATTTGTTTGATAACAGATACTGTATTTGGCATTAGCAAACTGGCGTGGCTCAACAGTACATTACTTTAAAATGACGCTCTTATAAATATAATGACGCTCTTGATTCCTGTCATTATACTTTACAAAAGTAAAGTAGCATATCATCATTTTGTCATAATCACAGATTGTTTTGTAGGCTATTTGTGGGAGCCCATTGCCAGTGTGATAGATCAGGGTGTACAGAAGTGAAAGAGAGAAGGAGTGAGTAGCGAAAACAAACACAGACGTCTGTGATTAGGTAATCAGGGTCTGTGGAATAACAGTTTGTTGGACTGAACTCATCACTGCTGAAGACAGAGGGAGGGCTGGGAAGCAAAGCATTCTTTTTGTGAGCTGAGAACAGACAAAATGTTACAGTATGTCATTGAGTGAGGAAGAAACACACACACACAGTCTGCAATCCTTTTAATAGCCCTAACTGTTACATCACATGCACACATAACAATGATGATGTCAGTCATCTCTGGATGTCATTGAGCATTGGGTGGGAGGAGATGTTGCCAGGGTTACTCTGTTGTGGGCGAGTTTGTACCCTTCTGATGGACAGCTGAATGATGATTACAGTGTCACTCAACACACCTTAAAAGTTTGCCACAACTTGATGTCGAAAAATAAAATCACGGAAACGTTACTACATTTTACGTCACCAGTCTAGTCATCACAGGCTTACTGTACCAGCTAAAACACCTTCTCATGTACGACGCTTTTATCAGTTACATGTCAGTACAGTGAAAAATATTTATCTTGGAAAAGTATCAAAAGGTGAGAGATGGTTCACACAGTCACAGGAGTGTTTAACTCATACTTGTCAGCCCACGTTAACTGGAAGTAAAATTGCATTCCTCTTTGTAATGTAACATGTTTGAGTTTCAGCCACCAAGTATGTGTCTATTTAAGAAATTGTGGAAATAAAGCAAGATTCAGTTAGAATATAACAAATATTCCAAATATGCATAAGTGCCATAATCTCAAACGATAATCTTCATTTCTTTCGTGGCACAATACTGAAAAGAATGCAACAATTTTCTCAAAAAAGAGAAGGAGGGAGAGTAAAAAAAAAAAAAAAAGTTGTTTCCTTAGCAACCGGCGGTTATTTGTTATAGTTTACTTCCTGTGTCATGGCAACAAGAAATAAAACAGGATATGATGAGCTTGCATGTGTTTTACAGTGTTTAACAGTGTTGTGAACCGTTGCACCGGCGAGGCAATTGTATCATCCCATGTCAGCTGAGCCACAATACAAGCTAAACTCTTCTGTTTTATTGCCAGACAAATATTTATACCTGGACAGAGCAGTCTACAGTATTTGTTTAGCCGACTGTCATTCGTTAACTAAATTACAAGCGTATTTTCCAATATGATTTTTTTTATGCTGAAAAAAGAGAAAACTGACACCCTTTGTAGGAAAAAAATAGAGAAAGGCAGGAACTGCACATTTCCTTGCATTTCTTATGTAATTATTTTAGGATTTGTTGTAACTTATCAGTCGGTGCATCATTTTTTTTTTTTTTTTTTTGCTGTGCATAGTTGTGCAGTAGTTTCACTGCACAATATCCCTCTATTTTCTAGCACTATAAGTTTATGGCACAGAGCGGTTCATGATTTGGCACCAGTTTGGCATTAAACGCCCGTGTTTCACGCTGTGGTGTAATTGGCTTTATTTTTTTTCCAGAAGGTTGCTAGAATTTTTCCAGTATAATGGGCAAATGTTGAGAGAGCATGTCACATGAGGCTGAGAAGTGTGATATAATCACTGGAGACAGACACCAGCTGGGCGAGAGGCCAGTTATTAGGCATAAGTGCTTCACACAGCGCTTGAGTCAATGTAACTGGGTCTTCCTACAGAACGAGTGACTTTGGTGTCCCTTATGTATTATGTGTAGAAAAATGACTTTTCAACAGTATGAACAGTATACAGCCAATGCAAATGTTTTGCTCTCTCTGTGTTAACATGGCAATCACAAAACCACAATTGTATTTTATATTTAGATCTGTTTTTATCTTTAATTTTTATAGATTTTTGAATAAAGTCGTTATTTTTGTTTTCTTGCTCACAAAAAGTATTCTTGTAGCTTTATAACATTAGGGTTGTGGTTATTGTGCGACTATTTTAACAATGTTCTTAATATGTTCTTTAACGTGGTAGGTCCATTGCTATCTATACAGGGTCAGAAAACTCTAATTTAATCAAAAATCTCTTAATTTGTGTTCTGAAGATGAACTAAGGTCTTACAGGTTTGGAACGACATGAGGGTGTGTAATTAATGACAGAATTGTCATGTTTTGCTGAACTATCCCTTTAAAATCTCCTTTGAAATCCATTTATGTTTTGTCATGATTGTCCCCTACTGACAATATTAAAAGATCAACCCTGTGCTTTCGTATATTAAATTTGTATATTGTATTTAAAGTCTAAAACTGAAATGTACTTTAAAATACCCCCACTCAAAAGTCTAATTATTAAGTTAAAAATAATCATGATAACCTATGAATAAATGTATTTTATATCTGTGTACTGGAACCATTTTAAATAATTGCAAACTCAGTTAAGTGTGAAATTTGAACTCTGAATAAACTTCACAAGACTATAATTATATTAATCATTTGAAACATCTATTCGTGTATTTCAGCTATTGCAAACAAGCAGAAAGTGGAAAACAGTCAGATAGCTGATGAAAGTCAAGATTTCAATGCAATGTGCAATCATCAGACAAACCATCAGCTCCTTAAAGAGCCAAGTTTCCATGCACACTTTTCCAGTTTCTGTTTTCACTCACTTGATAGTCTAGGTAAATCAAAAGCAATCTGACCGACTTTACTTTGGCTGTAGTACTCTACAGCAGAGAAAATTACTCTCATATGCCAGAGAGCTCTAAAGTATCAAGCAACTGGTTGACAAGCCCTGTCCACTTAAGACAGACATGTTACATCTTACAGGATTTCAGTGGCAGCTCGATAAGCCTCAGACTGCATTTACTGCTGGTTTACAGGCACAAAAGGACCACAACCATCCACTCCACTGTGACACCGCCTTAACATTTATTCCATAGCCATATATACTGATGTCACAAGGTGACGATCTTTAGGGGCGGAACCAAAATTCGGGAAGTTTGGTTCCGCCCGGAAGTGTTTCCGCCCGGACCGGAAAAACAGAACACCGGAACTTCCGGTAGCGCCGTAAGAAGGAAAATCAGGGAATTCGATGCACCTGTGCCTAGTTAGGGACAGCGGTTGGTGATTGGAGGATACGCTGGACAAGGCAGTACTTAAGGCCAAGTTATTTTACAGTCTGGGAAGCTCTCTTTGGTGTGTGTGAAGCACTGGGTTGTGCCCGTCTTGGTACGCTGCTGGTAGCTGTCTAACTCTCTCTCTCCCTCAGGCTGGAATTGTATGATTGTGAAGACATCGCGAACCTTAAAGGTTGAGAAGTGAACAGATTATACGGCGAACTGAGACGACGTGAAAAAGGGGATTGGAAGTGGCATTGATGTGAGTACTAAGAGCCAGTCGAAAGTGCCCTGTATATTGACCTGGCGTTGTGTAGATCTCTCCAGGAGGAGGAGGGTGGCCCTACCCCTAATATAGTGTGGTGGGAGAGCCGAAGGAATACTTATTGAAGTAGTCGCAACGACGACATCACTAGCTAGGCCGCATATTCCATCGCCAGATCCGAACCAAGCGAAGTGAAGGAAGACGGGTGTCCTTTCCGTACACTGAGTGTGGTGGGTGAGTCTTCGTGCTGTGAAAACCTATAATTTTGACGTGGTGTTGTATATTGCTGTGGGCTGCTGTGTATTGCCGTGTGTCCTGTCAGATAAACCCCCGCCTTCACGCACTTCGGCGTGGGAGGACAAGGAGATTGCTGGTCCTGGCCTAGTTCAGTACAGTATATGTTGTGAGCGTGCTTCAGATCTCCGGAGATAGCACGGTACGCTGTGTCCAGCCCAGAGGTGAAAGCCATCCAAAGCAGAGTAACTGTGTTTTGTGTCTAAGTTGATACCTGTGGAGAGGAAAGGAAAGAGAGTGAGTAACACAAGGAGAAACAGAGGAAACCTGTACTTACAGTGCGCTGTGTTCAGCCCAGAGGTGAGAGCCATTCAAAGCAAACTAACGGTGCTATTGTGCCCAAGTTGATATCTGTGGAGAGAAAAGGAGAGAGAGGGAATAACACGAGGAGGAATAGAGCGAACCCTGTACTTACAGTACGCTGTGTCCAGCCCAGAGGTGAGAGCCATTCAAAGCAAACTAACTGTGCTATTGTGCCCAAGTTGATACCTGTGGAGAGAAAAGGAGAGAGAGTGAATAACACGAGGAGGAATAGAGCGAACCCTGTACTTACAGTACGCTGTGTCCAGCCCAGAGGTGAGAGCCATTCAAAGCAAACTAACTGTGCTATTGTGCCCAAGTTGATACCTGTGGAGAGGAAAGGAGAGAGAGAGTGAATAACACGAGGAGGAATAGAGCGAACCCTGTACTTACAGTACGCTGTGTCCAGCCCAGAGGTGAGAGCCATTCAAAGCAAACTAACTGTGCTATTGTGCCCAAGTTGATACCTGTGGAGAGAAAAGGAGAGAGAGTGGGTAACACGAGGAGAGACTGAGGGAACCTGTACTTACGCCGCTGCCTGTGGAGAAAGAGAAAGCGAGTGAGCACCCAAGGAACGAACTGTGTGAACCAGTACTTACTGTGAGCTGTAATCAGCGAAGAGGTGAGAGCAAAACCAAGCTGAACTAACTGTGCCTGTGTGTCCCAGCCGCTGCCTGTGGAGAAAGAGAAAGCGAGTGAGCACCCAAGGAACGAACTGTGTGAACCAGTACTTACTGTGAGCTGTAATCAGCGAAGAGGTGAGAGCAAAACCAAGCTGAACTAACTGTGCCTGTGTGTCCCAGCCGTTGCCTGTGGAGAAAGAGAAAGAGCGTGAGCACCCAAGGAACGAACTGGGTGAATCAGTACTTACTGTGAGCTGTAATCAGCGAAGAGCTGTTGCCTGTGGAGGAAGAGAAAGAGAGTGGGCACCTCGAGAACGAACTGAGTGAACCAGTACTTACCGTGAGCTGTATTCAGCGAAGAGGAGGAAGAAGGAGGGCGCTACGGATACCTAAGACTCAGGCCGGGGCCCGAGCCCCACGCCCCGGATCCCCGTGGCCCCCTTGCTCCCTGACCTCTTCCCGGCCATAGCCCATCTGGAGGGCCGAGTCAGAGTTTAGTTTTAATTGCCCTTTCCCTATTCCCTAAGCTATTTTTAAATATTTAAATAAAGATTGTTTTATCACTTACTTGTTCTCGTGTTGCTTGGCCATTGGGTCGGGTTTGGGGACCTCCTCGAGGTGGAAGTTGAGAAGGGGTGTGGCTTAGTTAAAGCATAGCCAGCCCCTGGGTGTGACAGATTTGGCGTAGTCGGCAGGGTTTCCACCTCGAGTTGAGTAACCAAGGTCGTCCAATGACCGACAACGCGGGGCTTTCAGCCCAACCCCGTGCCATGCCCGTTTTTATGGGGAGCCCCTGGATTCAAAAATATGGGGGGACAGAATCCGAGGTACGATTGTCTGAATGGAAGGCTCAACTAGAGTACTTGGCCGACCTACAGGGCCTTAGTGCAGCCCAGCGGCTTCAATTTGTGTTAAACTCCCTGGATGGAGAAGCGCGGCGAGAGGTGCATGCCGCCCCCGAAGCCGTTAGAGCCAACGCCCAAACCGTGTTCCAGTTCCTCACTGAACAGTATGGTGACCACACCCCCGTAGCTGTCCTTCGCTCCCAGTTCTTCAATTGTAAGCAGGGCCCCCGCCAACCGATTAGAGCTTTCGCCCTGAGGTTGCGAGAGCAATTCGCCCGACTACAGACCCGTCGGGACCACGGGTTGGGAGATGGAGAGACTCTATTGCGGGACCAGTTTCTTCTGGGGTTGAAGGAGGGTCCGGTGAGACAGAGCCTACGTATCCAGTTTCGAAGGGACCCGGGTCTTACGTTCGAAGATCTGAAGAAAGAGGCACTGGCCCTGGAAGGTGATGAGACTGAGGTGAGTGGTTCCCCAGTGTGTGCGGTTGTCAGTGAAGTAGCACCAGCACAACCCGGAGGCCCTGACTGGAAGCAAGCACTGAAGGCTGAACTTTTGAAAGATGTCCGCGATCAGATGTCTGAACTGTCTAAAGCCCTCGTAGGAGAATTGCGCCAAGGACGGGCGCGGGAGGAACCACGGCCGGCGCCCCGAGACCGAGTGTACTCAGAGGGAGGCCGAGAGCCGTTCAGGCGCCCGAACCACTTTAACCGGCCCCGTTTCGAATGGGACGAGCAAGGGCGACCCATCTGCAACCGCTGTGGCAAACCAGGTCACTATAGCCGCCAGTGTGGGCCCCGCAGGGCGTCAGAAGGGGGTTTTTAGGTCGGCCGGCCACTGTGGGTCGTGTGGCCGGGACCCCTCGAGAAGACCCTGGAAGAGGATATGGCTCTAGGAGCCAGATGATTGGGCGTAGCCCCGTGGCGAAGGTGAGAGTGTGCGGCAAGGAGATTCAATGCCTGGTAGACACAGGCTCCCAAGTGACGTTGTTTGCTGAGAGTTTATCCGAAGAAGTGTTTGGGAAACAAGGGGCACCAGGGGCGGAGGCCCCCTGGCTTACTCTGAAGGGCGCAAACGGCCTCGACATCCCATATATTGGCTACCGATTGACGGACCTAGAGGTTCACGGAGTGATGGTCCCCCAGAAAGGTGTGATTATCGTGCAAGACCATTGTCTGGGTGCACATCGAGCCCTGTTGGGCATGAATGTCCTCGCTGATTGCTGGGAAGAGCTATTTCGGGCTAGGCCCGTATCGAAGATACCACCTGCAGAGAGGCCCAAGTGGGAGTGTGTGGTAGCTGACTGTCGAAGGGTGCAAATGAGCCAAGTCCGCAGGGAACAGGAAGAGGTAGGAAGAGTGATGTGTCGTTTTGCTTTGTCTGTCCCCGCAAAAAGTGAGGCTGTTGTGTGGGCGCGAGTACCGCCCCGAAGAGCGGGCCCAGAAGAGTGGGTGCTGGTGGAGCCCCATGTGGATTGTCCACAAGTGGAAGTGGCACGAGGACTATCGACGGTCCGGCGGGGGAGAGTCCCCGTGAGGATACGGAATGTACATCCATACGCGGTGCAACTACATCGGCACCAACGATTAGCCCGTCTGACAACGGTTACATCCCACCAAGTAAGGGAAGAGAGGGATATTAGTTTTCGTCAGGTGTGCCCCACTGTCATCGAGGTGGCCCTGACACAAGTAGACACCCCATGGGGTGGTATGGAGAGGAGTGTGCCGAGCCACCTGGCGGGTGAGTCGTTACAAGGGGAGGATTTAGAGCAGGCACAGACACAGAAGTTACAGGCCCTCCTTCGGAGATGGCAGCATGTGTTCGCCACCCACGATGAAGACTACGGATGCACCCAGGTGGTACAACATCATATACCTACCGGGGATGCAGGGCCCAGCCGGGAGAGGTATCGCCCAATTCCGCCCACTTTGTATACCGAGGTACGTACACTCCTGCAAGGCATGCTGAAGCAAGGAGTTGTTAGGGAAAGCAGCAGCCCGTGGGCGGCCCCCATAGTGCTGGTGCAAAAGAAGACGGGGGCTTGGAGATTCTGCGTGGACTACCGTAAGCTGAACCTCGTGACTAAGAAAGACGCTTTCCCTTTGCCACGGATCGAAGATTCGCTTGCCAGCCTCACGCAGTCGGCATGGTACTCTACCCTAGATTTGGCCAGTGGCTACTGGCAGGTGCAGGTGGCCGAAGCAGACCGGGAGAAGACTGCCTTTACAACCCCGTTTGGACTATTTGAATGGGACCGGATGCCTTTCGGGCTCTGTAACGCTCCGGCCACCTTCCAGCGGCTGATGCAGCGGTGCTTGGGAGGTCAGTTAATGGAGTCAGTATTAGTTTACCTGGATGATGTGATTGTCTACTCCCCAGATTTTGATTCACACCTGAGGCACCTCGAGGAAGTCTTTCGGGCCATGGAGAAGTACGGATTGAAACTACAGCCCAATAAGTGTCACTTACTACGGAGAGAAGTCAACTTTCTGGGCCACGTGGTCAGTGCGGCTGGAGTGTCCGTAGATCCTGGAAAGGTATCGGCCGTGAAGGACTGGAAGGCCCTGAGGACAGTGAGGCAAGTGCGATCCTTTTTAGGATTTGTGGGATACTATAGGCGTTTCATAAAGGACTTTTCAAAAATTGCTAAACCCCTTAATCAGTTGCTGGTTGGCACAGGTCGTAACCGGGGCCGGGGGTCGCCCAACGTAGACTGGGATGCAAATTGTGAGTCGGCGTTCCAGACATTGAAGCAGGAGCTGCTACAGGCCCCTATCTTGGCATACGCAGATTTCACAAAACCATTCCTTTTGTATACAGATGCCAGCAATCTCGGGCTGGGAGCGGTGTTGGCTCAACGGCAGGACGGAGTTGAGAGGGTCATCGCGTACGCCAGCCGGAGCCTCCACCCAGCCGAGAGGAACGATGCGAACTATAGTTCTTTCAAATTGGAGCTGCTGGCGTTGAAGTGGGCCCTAAGTGAGAAATTTAAAGACTACCTCTGGGGTGCCAAGGTGACGATCATTACAGACAATAACCCATTAGTACACTTACAGACGGCGAAGCTGGGAGCCGTGGAGCAGCGGTGGGTGGCCCAACTGGCCAACTTTGACTATCAACTACAGTACCGACCAGGGCGTGAACACATGAACGCGGACGTCCTCTCAAGGCTGCCCGAAGCGGAAAGCCCCGGAGGGGCCAGCCCGGAGGAGGGCTATATGGTAGGAGCAGTAGAGGCACCAGGCAGCAGACAAGAGGCCGTGCCTGAGAACTGGGGATGGGATCCCCGTCGGTGGAGGGAGAGACAGGCCAGGGATCAAGATGTGCGGCTGGTAAGAGAATGGCTGGAACAGGGCCGACGGCTGACGCCAGCGGAGAGGTTAGCCCAGACGGATACTGGGAGGAGGCTGCTGGGGCAATGGGACAGGCTGGAGCTGAGAGATGGCGTTTTGTGCAGAAGGGTCAGTGACCCGAAGTTGGGCGAAGAAGTACGCCAGATCGTGGTACCCGCAGATGAGGTAACGGCTTTAGTTTCGGCGTACCACAACCAGTTGGGGCATCAGGGACAGGAGAGGACCGTGTCCCTGCTTAGGAGATTCTTCTTTTGGCCCGGGCTAGAGGCATCGGTGCACGCCCTAATTCAAGCTTGCCCGAGATGCATATTGTTTAAGTCCAGACGGGAGGTCCGAGCGCCAATGGTACCCATCCATGCGAAGGCCCCCCTTCATATCATGGCTATGGACTTCTTGACACTGGGCCGACCACGAGATCGCTACCAGAACATCTTGGTAATAACGGATTTGTTCACAAAGTACGCTTGGGCTATCCCCACCCTCGACCAGACTGCAACCACCACCGCTACAGTTTTATGGCGGGCCGTCTTCCAGACGTTTGGATGCCCGGAGTTTCTGCACTCCGATCAAGGAGCCAACTTTGAGTCCAGGGTAATTAGAGAACTATGCCAGTTGTACGGTTGCACGAAAACTCACACCACTTCGTATCATCCTCAGGGGAACGGCGGCTGTGAGAGATTCAATCAGACCCTATTGGGGCTGCTGGGGACCTTGGACCAACAACGGCAGGACGATTGGGTGAGTGCCTTGCCAAACCTCCTACAGGCCTATAACAACAGTATACATAGTACTACGGGTTACGCTCCCACTTACCTGATGTTTGGCAGACACATACGAATGCCTACTGACCTGGTCCTAGGAGTGATAGCCGACCAAGAGGAAGCAAGTGTAACGGAGTGGGTGGGGCGCCATCACCAGCGCTTGCATTTCGCCTACGAGCAGGTGTCGAAAAGGATACAGACGGCAGGAGAGAAAAGTAAGCGGTTGTATGATCGGACTGCTAGAGAAGCCCCTCTACTGCCAGGAGAGAGGGTGTTGGTGAGAGATAATCGGCGGCAGGGGAAGAGGAAACTGAGTGACCGTTGGGAGGCCACCCCTTATGTAGTCTGCCGGCAGCAGAGGCCGGGGCAGCCGGTCTATACCATCCGGCCAGAAGGGAAGTCAGGCCCCGACCGTGTGGTGCACCGGAACATGATTCGCCCATGCCCTAACTACCCTGAAGCCGTGGAAGAAGTCCCCACGGAACCTGTACCAGCGGCCCCCTGGATTGAAGGTTGGGCTGTGGTACCAGGGAGACCCGTGGTGGCACCACCCCCGATCGCCCCGAGAGAACCAGAAGCAGCCCCTGAACAAGCTGAGCCCGATTCACCAGTGAGACGATCCCAGCGAGAGAACCGAGGCCGATCCCCTGCCCGCTATGGGGAGTGGACAGCCCGAGGACGTTCTAGGGACTAGAACGGATTGGCGGGGGAGGATGTCACAAGGTGACGATCTTTAGGGGCGGAACCAAAATTCGGGAAGTTTGGTTCCGCCCGGAAGTGTTTCCGCCCGGACCGGAAAAACAGAACACCGGAACTTCCGGTAGCGCCGTAAGAAGGAAAATCAGGGAATTCGATGCACCTGTGCCTAGTTAGGGACAGCGGTTGGTGATTGGAGGATACGCTGGACAAGGCAGTACTTAAGGCCAAGTTATTTTACAGTCTGGGAAGCTCTCTTTGGTGTGTGTGAAGCACTGGGTTGTGCCCGTCTTGGTACGCTGCTGGTAGCTGTCTAACTCTCTCTCTCCCTCAGGCTGGAATTGTATGATTGTGAAGACATCGCGAACCTTAAAGGTTGAGAAGTGAACAGATTATACGGCGAACTGAGACGACGTGAAAAAGGGGATTGGAAGTGGCATTGATGTGAGTACTAAGAGCCAGTCGAAAGTGCCCTGTATATTGACCTGGCGTTGTGTAGATCTCTCCAGGAGGAGGAGGGTGGCCCTACCCCTAATATAGTGTGGTGGGAGAGCCGAAGGAATACTTATTGAAGTAGTCGCAACGACGACATCACTAGCTAGGCCGCATATTCCATCGCCAGATCCGAACCAAGCGAAGTGAAGGAAGACGGGTGTCCTTTCCGTACACTGAGTGTGGTGGGTGAGTCTTCGTGCTGTGAAAACCTATAATTTTGACGTGGTGTTGTATATTGCTGTGGGCTGCTGTGTATTGCCGTGTGTCCTGTCAGATAAACCCCCGCCTTCACGCACTTCGGCGTGGGAGGACAAGGAGATTGCTGGTCCTGGCCTAGTTCAGTACAGTATATGTTGTGAGCGTGCTTCAGATCTCCGGAGATAGCACGGTACGCTGTGTCCAGCCCAGAGGTGAAAGCCATCCAAAGCAGAGTAACTGTGTTTTGTGTCTAAGTTGATACCTGTGGAGAGGAAAGGAAAGAGAGTGAGTAACACAAGGAGAAACAGAGGAAACCTGTACTTACAGTGCGCTGTGTTCAGCCCAGAGGTGAGAGCCATTCAAAGCAAACTAACGGTGCTATTGTGCCCAAGTTGATATCTGTGGAGAGAAAAGGAGAGAGAGGGAATAACACGAGGAGGAATAGAGCGAACCCTGTACTTACAGTACGCTGTGTCCAGCCCAGAGGTGAGAGCCATTCAAAGCAAACTAACTGTGCTATTGTGCCCAAGTTGATACCTGTGGAGAGAAAAGGAGAGAGAGTGAATAACACGAGGAGGAATAGAGCGAACCCTGTACTTACAGTACGCTGTGTCCAGCCCAGAGGTGAGAGCCATTCAAAGCAAACTAACTGTGCTATTGTGCCCAAGTTGATACCTGTGGAGAGGAAAGGAGAGAGAGAGTGAATAACACGAGGAGGAATAGAGCGAACCCTGTACTTACAGTACGCTGTGTCCAGCCCAGAGGTGAGAGCCATTCAAAGCAAACTAACTGTGCTATTGTGCCCAAGTTGATACCTGTGGAGAGAAAAGGAGAGAGAGTGGGTAACACGAGGAGAGACTGAGGGAACCTGTACTTACGCCGCTGCCTGTGGAGAAAGAGAAAGCGAGTGAGCACCCAAGGAACGAACTGTGTGAACCAGTACTTACTGTGAGCTGTAATCAGCGAAGAGGTGAGAGCAAAACCAAGCTGAACTAACTGTGCCTGTGTGTCCCAGCCGCTGCCTGTGGAGAAAGAGAAAGCGAGTGAGCACCCAAGGAACGAACTGTGTGAACCAGTACTTACTGTGAGCTGTAATCAGCGAAGAGGTGAGAGCAAAACCAAGCTGAACTAACTGTGCCTGTGTGTCCCAGCCGTTGCCTGTGGAGAAAGAGAAAGAGCGTGAGCACCCAAGGAACGAACTGGGTGAATCAGTACTTACTGTGAGCTGTAATCAGCGAAGAGCTGTTGCCTGTGGAGGAAGAGAAAGAGAGTGGGCACCTCGAGAACGAACTGAGTGAACCAGTACTTACCGTGAGCTGTATTCAGCGAAGAGGAGGAAGAAGGAGGGCGCTACGGATACCTAAGACTCAGGCCGGGGCCCGAGCCCCACGCCCCGGATCCCCGTGGCCCCCTTGCTCCCTGACCTCTTCCCGGCCATAGCCCATCTGGAGGGCCGAGTCAGAGTTTAGTTTTAATTGCCCTTTCCCTATTCCCTAAGCTATTTTTAAATATTTAAATAAAGATTGTTTTATCACTTACTTGTTCTCGTGTTGCTTGGCCATTGGGTCGGGTTTGGGGACCTCCTCGAGGTGGAAGTTGAGAAGGGGTGTGGCTTAGTTAAAGCATAGCCAGCCCCTGGGTGTGACACTAACATAAATCCACTGGTACAAAATCAGACATAATATTTGGACAGACCACATATCCACACGGTTTCAATTATGAGGCCACCAAGCCACACATGGCATGGATCAGTAACACAAATTACCAAGAATACAGGTTTATTGGTGTCTTGGTATAGCTTTGAACTTGGGGATTTTCTTCACTGTGCACTTGCAATAGATCTCCAAGGCTCCTAGATTTTAGGGAGGCAGTTTCCATTTGTGTACTCTGGAGTCTTCATTAAACCAGTTTATCTGCACGGAAATGACTGTGGTTGCAATGGAGAGCGTTTGGCTGGGAAACGACGGGTTATGTCATAATGGAGTAGCAGGCTGAGGAAAGCAGAGCGGACAGGAAACGACTGTACGGTAACCAGGGTAACCTGCCACTGTTATACGGTATCCATTCCCAAAACCATAACTTTTAAGGATTTAACACCTACCTGTGCAATAAACCCGTAAGTAATAGAGTGAGAAAAGTGTCAGAGAGCTAAAGAAATACAGATTTCAGTTGAGTTAAGGACAGGGAAACTTTTATTTCAAGCCAGTACTCTGGCCAGCCTCAGTATAAACTAGAATGAATGGAAGTGGTTTTATATGGAAAATGTGCAATGAAGGAATCACAGACTGTCGGACAGCAGGAAAATGTCCTGTAGATCGAATCCTGGGGAAGCGATCATGCTCTTCTACTGTATCTGGCGCTGCTCCATCATTGTGACACATCCACGGCAACCAAAGGGAAATGTTTAAGTCATTATGTTGGAGAAGGTTTGATGTTGTTCTTCTCTAAAAGCCTCTTTGTGTTCAAATCATCTGTAAAATAAAATGGAATGGTCTATATTTGGAGGGCATAGTGGAAATGTTTATGCTGATAAGGCTACTAAAAGATTGTGGCATGTGTATAACGGATCGTAATATTATAGTGGTTAAGTAATCATTAAATATTAGGCTGGGGATCTTGTGGTCGCTTGTTTGTGAATATTGTTGTTCTTATAAAACTGGCCCATTAAATATGACATTACTGTGGAAACGGCTTGTAAATCTACGTCGTGAAATAAAGGACTCTATGGGGAACAGGAATGAGAAACACATTCGATTTTGGACTCTTAAAATCTTGCTGAATCTCTTCTTTCCCTGTCATTATGCCCTGTTAAAGTCCTCTGCAGTGACTCTGATTATTTAAACAAACCAGCGTTTTTTTGGCATTTTCAATGACTTTTTCCACATGTTACATAGTTGCACCAGTAGGTGGCGACAAGTGACTTTCTTAATGAAGTATAATGACCTACTGAATCATTCACTCAGCCAACTCAAGCATATATGAGTGAATCATAGAATCGTTTACTCAACTGATTGGCTTAAATACACTGATTAATTCAAGAAGCAAACACCACCTTGTTACTCTGAGACAGAAAACGTAATTCTGCTGTGGCTTTGTAACTATTTTCCCAGGAGGAGCAACTGTAAAAAAAAATCTAATGTAAATAACTTTTAGTTTAATGAAGCAGTAACACTTGCCATTTAACTGTTGATCTGAATATCAGCATGCAAGTGTGACATTGATTAAATGTAACATTATTAATATTGCAAAAATGTAATATAGAAATAAAACAACACAGTGCCTGGCTTACAGTAAAAGTATTAATAGTATCCTTTTTGCATTGTAAATGTGATGAAGGCACTTTTTGAAAAAAGCTAGCATTTGACAAGTTGAAAAACACTGTTACCACAGGGCGGATTACTTTCTACAACCAGCATCTCTGACTCATTGGAGCGCTGAATGGACTGACTGAGCCCTGATTGGGCGCCGTTCCCGCTGCTTGGCTTGAGTCAATCAAGTGTGGCTCAAATTATGGTCCACATGTTTGGGCATCTTCTGATCTGGTTCTTTGTTGGCTGCTGTTTTTTGTTGTTAATCAAGCGCTAATCACATGTTAGCCTACTAACGGATCAAGAGAGCTTTTCCGAGGTCAACATTTTGAGGTCCCATATGTCTTTTAAAATTAGAGTCTATGTTAAGACACCTCAATTTTTTAGTGGTCTCTAGATATTATTAGTCTAATCTATCTCCAAAATGAATTAAGGGGGATTTTAGTTAACATGCCTGTTTCATCAAAGAAAACAAATATATTAGAAGAAATATTCTGGAATGTTGAACGTCTGAGAACCTTCTGTCTCTATGGAAACCGTTGCTTAACACAAACAAATGCTGATTTGCTCTCCAGACCTGAAAAGAAAAGAAATTTTTTCCCAAAGGAAAGAGTTGGACCAAAGGGTTCCTCTGGTGGGTTCATGTGGGAGCTCTTTCAGACCACTGATGGAATCAGCCAAGTCAAAGAATAGCAGAGCAGCTGCTCTATCTATCGCAGGACATCACAGTCTGGCCATCAACTAAATTATCATTTTTTCTTGTTTTTTTTTGTGTGTAGCCCTAGCCTATTTATTGCTTCTACTGAACTGGACAGAGAGAGAGAGAGAGAGAGAGAGAGAGAGAGAGAGAGAGAGAGAGAGAGAGAGTGAGAGAGAGAGAGAGAGAGAGAGAGAGTGAGAGAGAGAGTATATTAAAGACTGACATTAGTTAATATTACTTAACATTACTCATGGCAAGACAAGGTCAGTTTAGGTTGTTAAATGGTATGACTCACCCAAAACTTAATGATACTTATATTAAATACTTTTTCCAGCTATATAAATTAAATTTATGCATTTAGCAGACACTTTTATCCAAAGCGACTTACAGTGCATTCAGGCTATACGTTTTTTACCAAACATGTGTTCCCTGGGAATCGAACCCACAACCTTTTGCGCTGCTAATGCAATGCTCTGCTGAGCCACAGAAACACAAGTTTCAAATTATTATCATTATTATTATTTACACAGAATCAAAATCATATTAAATAAACATGACATAAAGTGTTTGCTTCCATAGCTGTGTCAGTAGGTGGCGACTATTAAAAACATTCATAAAAAAAAATGCCACTTTATTCAGAGAACAAACATGTAAGTTATGACTTGCTAAATCATTCAACCGATTCACTGAGGAACAAAACACATATATGAGTGAGCTACAGAATCATTAACTCTACTAGTGTTTAATTCCACCATGGCTTTGTGGCTGTTTTCTCTGGAGGAGCAACTGTGTATAAATGTAAATATGAAATTTTCATTTATTAAACTGTTGCATTAAGCACTTGCAGTTTTGGTATTGCTCTGTGATTTTCATAACATCTGCATGATTGTGAGCGCGACCTTGCTTAAATATAATATAACATCATTAATGTTGCTTAAGAGTAATATCCTTTTGATAATCAGCCAAATGCAATATATTTACACCAAATCAAAATCATATGACATAAACATGAATACAAAAAGTGTTTGGGTGTTTTTGGGTGCTGTGATTCGGTCAATGGGACTGTAGGGTAAGCGTTGGGTGTAGCCTTTTTGGCCGCTGTACATTTATTGGTTTTGGCCTTGATGAAGAGTGCTGGTTTGGCATAGATTATGTCTTCCCATGATTTTGAGGTTATCCTACAAAAAATATATAGATGTCTTAAAAAGAAAAATGCCCATGAACTCCCGTTTGTCACTGTATTAGTGTGTCTTAATCAGTGTGTCGACCATTTCATTACGTAACTGAAAGGAACAGATGAAGAACATCAAACTATAAGACTACAGGAATGGAAAAGAGTCTGGGTTGGATTAATGGTGGGAATGCAGCCCAGTTTAGATGCTGGGATGTTTGGAACAAACACATAACAGGAAGTTCAGTGAAAAAAGAAAGGAAATATTGAGGGAGTCCTGACCTGACACACAATCAGTTTAACAGCTTTTCCTCATTTCTTCAGTGAAAGGAGGAAGTTACGACATGCTGGTTGTCTTCACCTGGATTGTTTTAATTTAAAATCCTGGTAGAGCTGTCTATCTTTACAATGATTAAGTTGCCTTCATAGTCTTTGATGTGCTTGCTTTTTCAACACTTCAGAATGTCACCCAATGTTGTTTTGTCTTTAGCTTGTCCAACCATCTACTACCAGTCTTGCAAAGTTATTCAAATGGTGTCAGAAAGTTCAGTTGTTGTAGGCTTAGTTGAGTATGCTTCACTGGACCGTGAAGGCCAGTCAAAGTGTCAGCATCTTTGTGTGCCTTCAGGAAATGTTTATTTCATAATGCAGGACATATAATTGATTCTGCATAGCACATGCCATGAATACGGTACACTTTGATGTCCCATTAGCATTAGAGAATATATTTATATATGTATATATTCAAAAACTCAAAAAACAATGGGCCTTGGTAAGCTTTGATTGTTAGATATTGTAGAGAAGGTCCTCTAAAGCTGGAGTGTGTTATTTTGACACATTTTTGACATTCAATTAAATGTAGCAAAGTTATTTTTAATTATGAACTCATTTGAATTCTCAGAAATATTTAGCAGTGTCCTGTATTTTGCATGCAACCATTTTACAGATTTTCTGCCCTCACAAAGGATGTACAGTGACATTCCTACAAACTGTGATGAAATAAGTCAGACCAAAAGAAGAGAAAATCCACTTTTTTGTTTTATTATTGTGTGTTCCCATGTTTCCTTTTTCCCACCTGTTATCCTTTGTGGATGTAGTTTTTCCATTGTTTTTTAAGTTTAACTTCCTAAGCTTGACAATACCCAAACAGTTCCCGCTTGAGAAATACAAGGACAAAGAGATCAGCATATGGAGGAGTCTTATGTCTGTCTTTACTGCAAAAAACAGTTCAGCATTCCTCTCAGATCTCTCAGTGTGGCCGTGTCTGTGTGAGACACATCCATTAGATAATTTATTCCCAACTAGGGATATATGTACCTCAGGGAGTAGCCTACTTGGAAATATTCTACATGTACATTTCATTCATATTTATACATTTAGGAGACAGTTTTATCCAAAGCAACTTTCAAAATGAAACAAAAGCAATTTTTGAAAGAATCACAGGTGTTTTAGACAACTAACTAGCTGAAGAAGTGGGGAAATGCAGAGAATAAATATATTTTTGTGTGTTTGTGTAAGTGCATTGCTTTAAAGGTGTGGGCTGGTTAAGTGCTTGTGGAAGAGGTGTGTCTGTTAGCTGCTTCTTGACTGATATGATGTTCTCATCAGTTTGGGCGGATGTTGGCATTTCACCAGTGAGGAGCAGAGAAGGCAAAGGTATTAGACAATGACTTTTTGCCTCGTTGTGAATTGGAACAAGAATATTTTGCTTGTTCAATGAATGAAAAAGGGTTTTTATGAGTGAATTGAGGTAGAGAGTTGCTGTTTCAATCGTAGTCCTCTACCAGCGTTAAAACCTTAAAGGTGACATATCATAAAAATTTGCCATTTCCAGGTTTTAAGTGCTATAATCAGGTCCGAGGTGCACACGGGTGTAGTTCTGGTTTCAACATTGGGGGTCATGGGGTTCAACATCATGGCAGAAGATTGAGCAAAACATGCTAACGTTAACTGTTAACTATTGCGCAATATTCAATCGATGCTCTAACCTGAGGCTATCGGTGAAGACTTCTGCTATTTATCACTGTCGTGAAATAAAATGACCCATATCGTGAAATAAGATTTTGGTCATATCGCCCACCATCATTGGTTTAAAGGTGGAAGGTTGGAAGGATAAGTTAGCTAGTCATTTTTGCTACCCTTAAACCCTGAAAAGATGATCAGGAAGCTGTGGCACAAAGTGGTGATTCAGTTACTCTTACACAGCCCTGAACAAAGACAACAATGAGTCAAACTCACAAACACGCAAACCCTCTGGCCTTTAGCCCTTCTTGTGGCAGGGCACCACATCTCAGATCTCCCCTTTATATTCATCAGCCTGAAACATCTGCAGCTCGATCACAATTGTTAGACGATGACGGCGGAAACGTGAGATAGGGGTTCAGTGTTTAGGTAATGCTGTCTAGGCACTTAAGGTATCAGGGCTGTTTGACTTGCATTCAGCTTTCTTTCATCATGCTGACATTATGGAAATCAGGGCTTGCAGTGCTAAACATCAGTAATGTGTTTTTCCTTACAGGCTTATATGACGAATACAGAAAGAAGGGGATTTCCCATGATGCGCCAAGCTTTCAAATCCTATTAACATGTGGCATCTAGGCTGTGCTTGCAAATTAAGAAAGAAATTGGACTTATAAAGAAGAAGTGTTTTCAGGCCAATGTGGATGCACATCTGTGTATCATTACAGGCGGAAAGAAAAGGAAAAATATCGAGCAGTGAAATAGACTTTGGATTTTTCAGTAGGATACAATAAAAGATTGTTTAGGCAGGTCAATGCTGAAGGCTTTGTAGTGTTTGACAGTGATGGATAGAGATATTGACACTCCATTGATTTTGCAGAGAGTCGGTGAATGCTTTATTTGTTGAATTTCAGTAGTTTGTTCAGATGCTGGAGAGTTTTTCTGTCATGTAAAGTGTTAAATGAAACTCGGCTACTTCGTAGGGAGCCGGCTATGTTTTATTAAAAGCAGACATTGCATCCAGCCTGTGCTAGTCTTGACATTTAACAGTTAAATTATCTGGGGTAAACACATGCAGTTAGTTAATGTGCAGATTTACAGGAGCCAAACGATGATTTCATTCAGGATAGGGAACATCCGTTTGGCTGTGTGTGGTTTAAAAACTCCAGGACTGTCATAAAGGCTAAAACTCATTTAGATTTTTTTTTGGGGTGCATATTAAAAATGTCAAGGTGATACAATATTTATTAATTTGATTAAAAAAAATTTACATTTCTATTAAAGTTTTCCTTTCGCTTAGGTAAACATTTTGTTTAATTCAATGTGTTATATTTAGTTATTTGTGAAATGTACAGCCTGATCTCACAGCAATTCGTACATTTTTAAGAGGTGGCTAAATCGTACGTATTTTACCAGTTGTACAATTCGTATGAATTTGTACAAATGATCTACACCTAACCCCGCCCCTAAATCACTGATGTGATCACTACACATCACTGGGGTGTAGACAAATCATACAAAATCATACGAGTGAGGCTGTACAAATTCGTACAAATTGGTTGTGAGATAGCATTGTAAATGTACTATTTCCGAGTGAAGATTGTTTCTACATCGATTTTTATTAGTTTGCATTTAAGTATAACTTTATTCATTGATAAGTATAAATACAGTTTTTTTTCTTTAAAAATATATAATAAAAATACAGATGCTTTGTGGGAGTGGGTTGACAGCAGTTCGTGTTTCGTGGTAAAAGCACCTTGTCTGATTGGTCCATTTCTCTTTAGAAGATTTATACTGTATATTACTGCTACAAAAGAATTGTTAATAAATCTTTCTGTGGAGAACCTGAATGAAGCCTCTCAGAGAGTTACAGTAAAACACTTGTGTAGTAGGAATCATATCTTATCATTCTGTTCAGTCTGTGGCTCCACTAAATGCTTAAGCAGGAATCTGTGAAATAATTCAGTTCAATGGAGACGACCTCACTAAACCCCAAGATGACATAATAGTTACTTTTAATACCAATTTTGGTCCTAGATGTAATTTAGTGACCTAATCAGACTCCACATATCACTGTCCCTTTATTTAGGTGAAAGCCATCTGGTGGATAAATCTATGGGCTGTATAGGAAAATCCCTGTTACAGAAATAAGACTAAGCAAACACTACTTCAGAGTGAGATTGTCTGATGAAAGACAATATTAAGATTAGGAAAATGATGTGCAAATTTTTGTTTCTTTTTTTCCCACCCATTCCACCCAATGCTGCCCATGTATGCGTCTGGCCCTTATTGCAGGGCAATGTGATGATAAACTATGTAAACCTACCTGACAACAGCCAAACTGTTCCAATTGGAGAAATAAAAAGCGCAGCAGATATTAGCCATCTGGTGCATGACTTCTACTTTTTCCACAAAACTAGGAGGAAACCGCAGCATTCTTGATTTAAAGAATGTTAAGCAAAAGTTTATTTAAATGTTAATTGAAGACAGCACTGTATTTTTTACAGTTAAAAGTACTTCAGTTTAACTCTAGTGAGTAGTACTTTTAAAAGATACGTTTAAATCATGCTCTATCTAACCAGACTGTGTTGGCACATTGGCTGTTTTTATTTTTTACTTCACAGAGGCAGTTTTTTTTGTTTGTTTCCAGTCATAGAGTTGAGTGAGTTTAAAGCGTTTGGGAATGGACCGGAAGTGTATCCAAGTAACCTAATTGCTCCCTTGTGTACGTCAGGAGCCACTGTCCAGTCGAGTTAGATGTTAGCAGTAGGATATTACCAAATTTGGAAGATGAAGGAAATAAATAGGAATGCTCTAAACAGTATTACATAATCAGTAGAAAGGGTCAACTGTTTGCATTGTACGAAAGAAGTTTAGACAGTAAAAAAATGTTTAAAGGAATTTACAACAGTGTTTTTGATTAGCACAGTGGGGCGATAGACCTCAGCCTTAGGGTGTTTTTTACCACCTTTACATGATGGATGCAATGCAGCATTACCTGTTCTCTGGGTGTTGGCAGAAAACTGAACTGGCTGCTTCACTTCGTTTATATTTCACAATGATGTCAGGATGAAACTTCACAGTCAGAACTCTCATTCAGAAACCATGTGTATACAATTATTACACTTCCTGTGGTTATTTACAGTGGCCCCAAAAAGTATCTGGACACACTTAAAATGTATGTACTGGATTGCATTTGATAACAAAATTGGCAAAGCGGTAGAATATTAAGTAGCATCTGCAAACAAACATTGTTTGTAGTTGTTGTACTAAATTCACTTTTCTGAACCATAACTTAAATGGTCATATTTTTAGTAGATGTATGTTTGAGAGAATGTTACCAGAACAACCTTCATTATTATATTTATTTCCTTTTTTATCCAGGTTTGTCACTGCCTGACATTTGAATATATATTTCATAACAAAATTTAACAAGCCTACAGTATTTCAGCTAGATGACAGCCTTCAGTGATACTGTATAAAAGGCATTTACGTGAATTGTGTTGCACTTTGATTGGTAAGCCATTAGCATTAAAAGGTGATTCTTTTATGGCGTTGAATGATGAAGGTGGTGTAAGATAAACATGCCACGGGTTCAGTCAGTGAGAAGATTTAAAAGAGTGTGAGTTTGACATTCATAGCTGTAAATACACTGAATATGAATATAGAGTTATCACAACATCATTAATCTTCTATTCTACATCTTTGATTTGTTTGCGGAGGATATCCGCTCATCTGTATGCATTGGGCTCGCGCAGCCACACTCCTTTTGTCTCCGAAAATGCTTAGAAAAGAAAATGTGCTCTAAATTGTATTTACAAAGAGAATGTCATGTAAGCACATGAAAATACACTCCTTAGATTTGCTGTCGGGCCTATCACACATCGGTCAGTCTGAACTGTGGGTGTTGGAAGCAGACGGCCCACCCTGTCCCATTGCTAACACATCACAGGACACATTTCCAGCTGTTTTGAGCTAGCTCTATTGTAAGCATCTGACGAAAAATCCAGTAAAGCTCTTCTTCCCGTCAGATGGGAAATGTTTAGACCTATGGTATGAGCGTGAGGTCATAGTTTGGGGTGTTTGGGGACACTTTAGAAAAACTGGTTTCTCTGAAGATGTTTTAATACACCATATGCTACAATTCATACAGGTAATACCTGCCAATACTGTAACACTGCAACATATGTATTGCTGCATTGATATACACAGCAGGTGTTTCACATTTGAGCTGTTGATATATATATATATATATATATATCAGGGGTGTCCAGTCCTGCTCCTGAAGGACCAACCAGCTCTAACTCTCTTAGCCTAGAAGATCATGATTAGCTAGTTCAGGTGTGTTCAAATAAGGCTGAAGCTAAACTCTGCAGAACAACAGCCCTTCAGGAGCAATTCACCACACTAGCTATGCTTCCATCCACCTATTTTTAAGTGCATTTTGGGATATTGCATAAAAAAAAAAATGTGACAATGCGCATAAATTCTAAAAATGTACTCAACTGTGTCTGATGATGATAACTGATTTACAAAATAAATTCCTCAATGTGCATCAAAAAGATAATGTGATTTTGTGCGATGGGACAGTGTGACTGGACCAAACTCGCTGCACAGAATCTGTTTTGGTCATTCTGAAATGCCTGAGCCATTGTCTGTCATCAGAGTGGTTCAGTATGATTACCTCCCAGAAATAAACACGACTGCACTCCCAAACAGCTGGTATCTGTCTCCGAAAGCAAAATAAAACATTGCCACATTTATTGCATTTCATTTGCATGCTCTAAGGTGCAAGTAATTTATCATATACAATAAAAAACCCACAGTGGCTTCTCCTACTGCAAATTACCTTTTAGTGATATTTGGCGCCAGTTTATCAGAAAGTGACAATTTAGTTTTCTTTGTCTTGCTGGATGGGGAAAAAAAAAAAAGTTTAATTCGCATCTTTGAATGGAAACACAGTTATAAAAAGAAAGTGACTACATACATTGCTACACTATTGAGAATAGACCTGTAAAATCTTGCTAATTTGACTGCACCTTAAACACAAAGAACAAAATTTAAAAATGTCGACAAGGACAGCTCCCGTAAACGTAAGTGTACGGGCCAACCAAACGACCAAAGAAGAGTTTGGGACAAGAGGAGACAAAGAGCGAATATTAATATCGGTGTTGCATTTTCTAGATGGAGAGAGCTTCGCGACAAACTTCAACTAGAAAGAGATACCGCTCTCACTTGTGTTTTACTTGACAAGAGTTGTTTTGATTCGTATCTTTACAGAAAACGTATGCTATAACGATCAACAAGATTAGCATTATGGGTCATACACGCCAAACGCAGGGCATCGCGTCTCTAGACCTGTGCGAGGAGAGTTTGATCCATAGTCTGATCGCATCTTTGCATTGACTTTGTACGTAATCTACTCGAGCAAATCGTTGAACTCGCGTTTGAAAATTATGACATCAAACACAACATTTACAAAACTTTACCTCATCCGTTAAACCCATGATTTATCTTTCCGTCTGATTGATGGCCGTCAGCGGTTGGGTAGGAGACAACAAATCCCATCATTCCACGCTCCTCCTTAAGCGTCATCAAACCACGCGATTGTTATTGTTTTGGTAGTGCGCCTTCTAGTGGCAGGTCCTACAACCTGTACCTTTAAGTGCTGGGCAACAATTAATTGCATCCTATATATACATATACATAAAAAAAAAATATTTACATGTATATATTTATATTAATATAATTTATTTTATATATAAAAAAAATTCTTAAATATATACATAATTTTTAGTGTATTTATAAATGCATAATAAATGTACACAGTACACACACACAGACATACACACAATACAACACATATTATGCAAACCAAAACGTTTATTTTGGATGTGATTAATCGTGATTAACTCTAGCAGCAATAGTCTAGTCACATTTTATTCTGTTTTTGTACAGAGTGGTAAACGTATGATTAAAAAAAGGATATCTTTACAATGAATATCTTGTTCTATTGATTTTGCTAGGAGCTCAAAGCACAGACAAATCTAAGCAGACCTAATATGACTGAATATAACCTTAACTGGAGATCAAGAGATGTTTTCACCAATGCTTTGAGAACTCACATCACTGGAGTATATTCCCAAGACAACCTTTAATTGTAAAATGGAGAAAAACCAATTACTACACAAAAGCATTTTGTGATCAAAGCACACAAATAGACTGTCAGAAAAATAATTCCAGTGAATGTTCAGAGATGTTGCTGTGGATAAGTGCATAACATGAAGATCATGACATAATCAAATTATTACTGGAAAATAGTAACAATGGCAGTGCATTCAAGGCCATCTGTATCTATTTACTTTAACTCCCTTGTTGTTCCCATCTTGTTATAGCATGTTTCAGTACAGGAGTCATATCGAGGTGCAATTAAATAAAAATCCAAGACAAGGGAAAAGCTTTATGTAAACTTTAATATGGGATTAAACAAACAGAAGCAGCAGGACTTGACATGCAGACTCTGCATAAGAGAGTTCTCCAAAGAACAAAAGGCCTGATACAGCAAAAATATATAACAGTCAGAGTACAAATACACCTTCAGAAAGACTGCAGTCGAATTCACTACAAACTAAAGAACTAATGGAAAACATAATACTTCAGTTTCAACACTTTGAGAAACTGGGGTTCGTTTAAAATATTCAGATCACAAATAATACAAAAGCTTATCCATACCTTTTCCTTAATATGTTTCATGCATCATGTAACGGTACTAGATTGGCATCAGAAATATTAGCTGCAGCTACTTGGTCACCAAGCACCAATCACATACACCCCTGTTCCCATCAGTCCCTGTGGACTTCAACTAGCTATCCCATAAATCAAGGGGTATCCAGACCTGCTCCTGGAGGGCCTGCAGATTTGAGCTCCATCCTGTCCCACGACACCAGCCTGGAAGTTTCTAGTGATCTGGAAGACCTTGATTGGCTGGTTCAGGTGTACTTAGATCTGGAGCTAAACTCTTCAGGACAGTGGCCCTCTGGGAGCAGGATCTGTCCTCCCCTTAAAAATAAGAGCTTGGCCGTTTCACTTTACTGTCTGCATATATGCTGCAGATCTTCTCTTAAAAAGTTGCAACTAAAGAATGTTGCCATATGGCCAAAAAGGTAAATCTGGGTTTGGGAATATTTTTCAGATTTATGATGATGTGCTCCCGAATGCACCTGCATGGAGACTCTAAGGCGAGCAGGCATTTCAAACAGCTCGGCTCCTCTTCATGTAACAAAACTCCCTCAGTGAACTTCTGTTGTTTTATCTGCTACTAGAACACTCATTACACAAGCATCCTACTGTACATGCAGTATTGTGGAAGTAGGGATCTTACTTTTTCCTTTATAGAGGAGCTACAATACAGTGCTTTAATGATAATACAAACAAAGATACTGTATACACAAATAAATGACCTTTAAATGAATCATAGGACAAATAAAAAATGATTAACCAGTTCAAATTTTCCTCTTATTGGGGTTCATTGTAATTGGGGTAGATCAAAAAGAAGAGGCCAAGGGACTGTCAGTGGTGCGGCTGGAGCTCAAGGCATGATTATATGTGGCGTCACTTTTCTGCAGAAACGTTCAAGCTGGCACAGGTTATCTGTGATAAGGCAAAAAGTGGGGCATATGTGAAAGTGTGTGAGGTACTGGTAGTGCCTGTTATTATAGTGAAGTTGGGCTTCCCGGGATTGAAAATCAAGGCTGGGCCTCCGTGGTGGGCTCCTTGTCATAGATGTAGCTGCCGACACCACCAGTGTTTACACCTAGAAGTCCAGGAGAGTGGATCAGACTGGGTTAATAACTAATTTCACTTGGACATATCAGGTTTTCAGGATTCATTATGATTTCAAGAAAGCAGAAAAGTATATTAAAGATCTAAAATTGCTAGAAAAGTTAAGTGTCTCCACTGCAAATGAAGAACTGCTCATTTGAAATGATTTCAGATTATTTTCTGACATTTAAGCAATGGCTCCATCTAGAGTTGAAAACTCTCATAGTACCTTTTGGACCGAAGAGGACAGCATAACATGGTTTATGGCAGTAGGGCTGACCATCATGCTGCAACACACAAAAACACATTTTAAGATAAATTCATGCATTTAGAAATAGAAATGTTTATGTATCAGCACTTTCAACTGAAAAATATTGCATTCATACATATACAGTGTGCCAAGGCTTCTACGGTGATAATGTTCTTTTTCTGCAAATTAATTCTCACATTAAGTCATCCTGAGATTTCAGTTTTATTTTGATTAACTGTACTTACTCCCAAAGGAACCTATGAATCACAATTTAAGAATTAATTGATTTATTACCTATTAAAAAAATTTAATGACCCATAGATGCCCTGCGGTTTATTCAAGAAATGAATTAATTGTGATTAATATTATGATTCATTTCTTTAACATGGACGGAATTCATGAAAGAATCATGGAAGCCATCTTTGTGCTTCTACTATTAGCAACTTCATTTTCCTCTCACCTCTGCGTGGCTGCCAGCTGCCAGGGTCTTACTGCATCTCTCACAACGCAGGCACGGACGATGCCAGTCCTTCCCCAGTGACGTCACCTTCTCAGCTGCCATAAGTAATAGGGCATGTCATTATGCTACCGCCACCGTTAAAATCCAAGTCACAGTATGAAATGCTGTTAGGACCGAGAGAAGCATACCAAAATAGACCTTCTTGTTGCATCTGGGACACAAGTTGGCTTCCCCAGAGAAGGTGGTGATGCTTCCAGCTGAAATGAGAGATGCATGCACTCCATGATCCAAATAAACACTGCGCAATTTGTTATTATGTCTTATTGCAAAACATTTAGAATGCAATGATTTGTAGCTAAAGGGAGATGCACACAACCTACAACCTTTATATTGTGGCCTCAATTGTACACTCGGCCTGTTAAGATCAGAATAAGTCAGTTGCTGCTGTTTGTACCTTTAGATGGTGGCCTTGAAGATGCCGGGACCCATTTCTCCTGAGGATTGGGTGCAGAGTCTACGGTGGATGCAGGTGGGGAGGGATTGGCTGGAGCCTCATACACATATGAGCCAGCACCCCCAATGTTCACACCTACATAATAAACAAGGTTTCATGAAAATATCTCTCCATCATACAACATTCATATTAAGAAATGTTGGATATGACTAATACCATTTGTTCATTCATTAAAATTAGTTAATGCATTTGGTATCATGAACTGGCAATACTTTTACCACATTTATCCATCAAATTTCATGTTAATCTCTGCAGATACCAATACATTTTAACCATGTACATAAAAACAAATTAACAATAGTATATACATGATAAAACAACCTACTGTACATTAATAACACTAAACCTTACTGCGAAGAAGTGTCAGAGAATGTTCCTAATGCCCAACAGAGGGCACTATTTAATTTCATGACAACAATGATTTAACTATTTATTCTTACTATATATACACAAGAGTTCAAATTCGCTTAAGTCATGTCAGTCATTCCATAACCCTGTGTGTTGTATATATGGTAAATGGACAGAGGTTAGAAGAGTTCCGTGTTACTTGACTTCAATCTGAAATCCTATGCGTTTCATCTCCTCTCACCTTTTGGCCCAAAGAGGGCAGCATAGCATGGCTTGTGGCAGTATGGTTTCCCATCATGCTGTGAGGATGTAAAACAGAAGAAAAACATGGTCATTCTAGGCTTATTTTTCATCAATTAGATCTCTACAAGTGAATGAGTGTGCATTAGCTGGTGTAAGTTTGCAATGTAATCTGCAGCTTGGTAGACCATCCTAAATGTCTAAATGGCACAGACTGTGGTTATCTTGGCATCCACTCCCTGATAACACTCACAGCAGTTACCAGGACACGGTCTATGTTGATGGAAAAGGACACCCATAGAGTGCCTTGAGTGTGACTGCATGGAAGATGAAACAGATTTCAATGGCAGTTGCTCCCAGAGCCCTGGTCAGGGCCATGGCGGGAAAAGGTTGCCATGGGAACCGTCAGACGACAGCTGTGTGACCGTTACCGCTGCGCGGGACAGGATAAAGGAACGGAAGGGGCAGAGAACAGTGGCCTCATGCCAGGACAAAAGTATGCAAGGGGAAAATCTGTGTAATGAGCCCCACATTCCAACAAAGGCTAGCAGACACCTTCCTGTCTCAATTGCAATGACCGGAAAACTTGATGTTGTAAGATGTCAATACTTCTAAAAAAGGCAAAAAAGCTACACTCGTTGAATACAGAGGTGTAGTGGTTCTGGTGTGATTCAATCTGGATCCTAAAGTGTTAGCCCAATTAGACCACTAGGGAGGGAATTAGAGGACTTCATCAACACTCCTAAGCTTTCCTGTAGCTCAAATAATGGAGCAAGGTGTTAGCAACATCAAAGTCATGGATCCAATTCTTAAGGAAAGCATGCGCTGATCAAATGTAAATGAGCACCTTAAGTGCAATGAAAGTTGCAAGTTGCTTTGTATAAAAGCATCTGCCAGATGTATAAATGTAAATGAAGTCTCACATATCAAGATGTTGACATGAAGTCTGGTCAACTTTACAGCTTTTTATAGTCAAGATCCTATAGAGGAATCTGAAATGTGTGGTCAAGGAAATCTTATTACTATGCTATAAAGTTTCTCAAAGATTAAGTTTGTTCACACTTTTCATGTTTGGTTTGATTAAAACGAACTGCGCACCAAACAAACGGACCAAGACCGCTAAAAACATGGGTCTTGGTCCAATTAGCCTTTCGCCGGCCCCTCCCCCAAAACGGCCATTGTCTAATCACACATCATAGCAACCGTTACTATGTGAGGCAGTTCCGACAAACTTTGACTCCAAGCAAGATGGTGAAGCGGTGCGCCCACGGCGTTTGTAAATTGGACACTAGAATAGAGCTGTAATCGGGCCTTAAAAGTTAGGCCCGACAGGACCCGAGCCCGACAGATTTCAGCCCGAGCCAGACAAGTACATTTTGATTGACAGCTTTTTAAAAGCCCGAACCCGTTTACAGCCCGACATTATTCAAATGTACACACGCACACAGCTCTTTTGCCTTTTGTCAAGAATGGGTCATTTATACATGTTTTAACAATTTATACATGACTAACGTAATAGGCCACTTGGAAGTTTGAACAAAGAAATAAAATAAGTCCTCTGTGACATCGTAACATCTCAGAACTCTAAATAGCCCTAGGTATAGACTCATTTAATAAAAACGAGTCTTTCTTAAAAATTTTAATTTAGATAAATTCTAAATTAAGATGGGTATTTGGCAATAACGAAATTAATTAAGATAAAGACTCTGCCTTATTTGCTTCGCCATAGCAGCTGAAATTTAATAAAAGAATAATGCCAACATTAGCCTATATAGGCTAGCCTATATGTCTACATTATGCATTTAAGACTCAATTAGTATTTAGTTATCATTTTTAAAACCTTTACTCACCAAGATAATAATAAAAATAGCTACTTGCAATAGACAACAATAGACCATAACATATGAAAGAGAACTTTCCCAGCAGTGCAAGAGCATGACTGGTACACAAGGCTGTGCTGGTTGCATTTGAGGTACAGGTCATGGTGTTTCTCAGATTTCGCTTTTTTTCCCTCCACGGCATACTGTAGACCCTTTTGCCTCGATCAGGAGGATATCGCGGAGGTATTACTCCAAAAAAGGTCACTGACACGCACGGGTATACCTCTTCCCGTCATGGCAATCTGTCGCGCTGGTCGTGTTTGACCATTTGTTTGTCGGAAGTAGCAACAGTAACTAAGGGGGGCGGGGCTCGGTGAAAAGCTAATTCCAAACCAAAAATATGAACGCAACATGGACCAAATTTCTAAACGAACTGAAAACAGAATGTAATGACAAGATGCGATACTATGAAACATGATTTCGATGACACTGAATGAACAGTGCATCCAAAACCAAATGAGCTGCAATCTCAAACTGTATTGGGCAACAGATCACACAAGCTTAACTATATGCACTTAATGACCACATCGACATTGGCATGTGGTTTTCAGTGCTCTCTGAGGTTCATGTCACTTCAGGGGTCAGTTGCATAAACTTAGCCACCAATTTAAGACTGTGTCTTAAGATCTAGTTTGACCAACTAGCAGTTGCCAAGGGGAAATCGGTCCTACTATTCCAATACAAATAAGACCAATCTACATAGGGCGGCAGTGGCTCAGTGGTTCCTGTAGGATGTCTACAAACCGGAAGGTTGGTGGTTTAATCCCTGGCTCCACCTGACCAAGTGTCGAGGTGTCCTTGAGCAAGACATCTAACCTAAGCTGCTCCCGATGAGCTGGATGGCGCCTTGAATGGCTGACACAGCAGTCTGTGTGTGAATGGGTGAATGTGAGGCAAATTGTAAAGCGCTTTGGATGGCCATGTGGTCTGTTGAAAGCGCTATATAAATGCAGTCCATTTACCATTAACCATATTCACGACTGAATTAAAAAACGTTATGACCTGTCTTAAAGAAAAAAACTGAGACTACTAAGTTTTCAAAAAGTTAGTCTAAAAATTGGCAATTAAAATTAGATCTTGTTTTTTGATAAATCTCTAGACATATTGTGTGATATGCATCAGACAGACAGTGGAGAAAATCTGTGGGTGTGATGTCTAAGCCAGATACGAAGCTCAATCCATCAGCTCCCATAACAGGTCTCACTGGTCATCTCTCACCGGTCATATAGAGCAGCGCACCAGCCCACACCTTTCCCAGAGCCTCTCACATATTCTGGTAATTGAATCCAAACTCTCTCTATTCTGCCTCTACTTAACATGGCTATTCCCATAAACCCTCTCACTTTACCCTGCCAGAATCCACGGAGGACACTAAGGGATTCTCATCTTATCCACAGGGCGAGTTCTTGTTCGATCAATGGTCAAAGAGAAAGTTACACACATGTATTACCCATCTTCACTTTACCCCATCCTTGTTCCTGTACCGTGTAAGACCTAGCAACCTGACCTACATCCAGATTTAGGCTGATGTGAGCAGTGAAGATGTTAATATGCTTACAAAGAGATTACAGAGAGAATTCCTTCTATTTGTGACTCTCTTCATAGAGTAAATGCAACACTCTGTGTTTCCTACTCTTATCCTTGTGGAATACAGGCCCAAGGCAACATGATGACTGATGATGACGATTCCTCTGGCTCTAAAACATCTCTGCCCTGTCCTTTGCCCTCTACTGCTATTCCGATCTAGATAACACATCACTGTGTGATGTAACAGGATGCTGGAAAGGTCATGGTGAATTTCATTTGGCTTGCGGTCATGCACACAGGAACATTCGGGATGTACAAAACTGGCCAGCTAGCTCTCAACAAATCACTGAAGACGAGCATCATGAGATACGATTACACACAGCAATCCAAAAGAGATGAGGAGGCAAAATGCTTGTTGCAACATCCTGTAGGTTGAGACATTCAGTTTGTTTTTGAATTTTCATGTTTGCATCATTTTTACCCCTTAAATTGTGTTTATGTCATGCTAGCTCCCCACACACATAAAGGCCGGGACACACCAAGCTGACTTCAAAGAACTAGCAGCAACGAAATCTGATGGTGTTGTGGCCTCGAGTTGGAACACACCACACATATCAGCAGCTATTAATAATATATATTCTTCATTCAAAAGGGGAAACCGAAACACAGATAAACGAGATAAACGCATATATACGAAATGTAAACAAAGCAGTGCTTAGCGAACTCGTTCGATAAACTGAACATCCAATCAGAGCTCTCACTCTCGCCGACGGCCACGACCCGAAGAGAGCCGACGAGTGGAACACACCAAACAAACTAGACCGACCGTCGCTCGCCGGCTTCAGTCCTGCTTCTGGACTCTTCAAATAGACCACTGGTCCTCTGATGGAAACGCACAGTGTCACAAAATCAATACTCAGCTGTAGGAGTTTGAGTTTCCCTAGCTAGACTGCAGAGAGGTAGTGTGTGATCTCTGACTTATGCCGCGTTTCCACCGAAATTACCCAGAAAATTTGTACCAGGAACTTTTTCTCCCAGGAACTTTTTTCCCCCCAGACCTGTTGCTTTCTGCGTTTCCACCGCGGTGTAAAGTACCGGGAAGATTAGGCAAATAGACTGGTGACGTAGGTCTGCGCGCGTTTCTCAATACAAATATGCTGATTTTGGACGTGCAATCTCGGTAGTTCAGACTTTGTGCATTCGACTCGGGAGTGTGATGACGACGCAAGTCCAGTAAATCTGCAAACAGCAGCGTACTTGATAACTTCAGTCAGCTGACCATGGCTACTGCTATTTTCCTCTCTGTATATTTACAATAAAATGAAATAGGATATCAAATACCACTGCCTCCTTTCGTTTTCATTTAAGCATAATAACAGCTGCAGAAATGTACTTAGTTCAGGGATATGTGTATATATACAGCCATTACAATGAAATGAAATATTATATAGATTTGCCTTTTTTATTATCATTTTAACATATAGATAAATTTAATACAGACCAAAGATAACCTGTTAGATTTACCCAAAACGAATTATATTTTATGTTTAACCACTAAAGATACATCAGAGCCAGCGGCACACATCAGAAGGTCTAGCCGAGGAGAGGCTGCTTCTCGGCGGATAGATGATCACTGAGCTCCCGCTGGTCGCGTGGAGCTGACCGTCTCTGAGATCGGCGAAACACATTTTTAAATAGGCGCTGTCTTTATAAATAAACCACAGATTTGAGTTTTAAACAACTACATTCTCGCCTGAAATACTTTTAAAATTACATTTCATGACACAATAACAGTAATATTTAGAAAATTTTTATCCGAATAAATGGTGGTTGAACTCAACCAATGCTGTGTGAACTCAACCAATCAGGATGTTTAGCGCCCAAGTCCCGCCCCCGAAAGTTCCAGAACTTTGAAAAATTACACCTCGCCAGCAGGGACTTTCTGAGGGGCATTTTTTTACCCGGAACTTTATTTAGTTCCTGGTTCCTGCGGTGAAAACACACCGGGTACCAGGCCAAAGTCCCTAGTTCCTGGGTAAAGTTCCTGCGGTGGAAACGCGGCATTACTCACCTCAGCATGGCCACCCGCGGTGAGGGTCTTACTGCAGCGCTCACACTTCAAACAGAACTTGTGCCAATCCTTCCCCAGTGATGACACTTTTTCAGCTGGGAGATGAGAAAGAGAGAGAGAGAAAGACAGATTTTTACACTTTTTCATTAAAAATATGTAAGTCCATACATGAAAAATCCTTCTGCCCTAATACTTATAACGATGGTAGCCGCCCTAACTTAAATAACTATTTTAAAGAAAAAAACCTTCGGGCGCCAGACAGGATTAAACCTGTCAAAAAAGTTAACTTAACCCAGGATAGCAGAAAAATAACCACCGGTTACACAACAAATTATAATATATAATATTCCCAGTATTCATAAAACAGCAGGCAAAGAGTACCCAGGTGACCTACTACTTTCAAATGAAATTCTGAAGTTAGCATCCAATAGACAATTTACTATCTCATGAGGGCAAAGAAGAGAACTGGCAGCGAAAAAAACTTGCTGCTAGCTCACAAAACAATGACAGCATATGACACAGTTATGGAGAGTCTCCACACAGCATTATTAATGTTGGATCTGCATAATTTTAAGATCCATCAAGCTTCATGTTTTGGGGATGTGTGCTGGTCTGGACATGGCATTTTCATTCTGATAATCAATGTGACATCATATTACATAAAAACAATGAAAAGCACTGGCCTCATTGTGAGTGGTCACAGTGGTTCATTCCATAGCTGAGATGTGTTGACATGAAACACAAGGAAATGCAGTGGAGGGGCTACTTAGGACTGGGCAGCTAAGTGGCGACATCCACACAGTACAGAGACCCACTGCTCCATTTCCCCTCCTGTCCCATTTCTTCAAGAGGGTCCTGGGAGACTTCCCCAGACCTAATATTACTCTTTCCATTTATAGAGCTCACTCTCAAGACAATACATAAGGCAGGACTGCTGGGACAGCTCTCTCACTTCAGAGGAAACACCTTCGCTTATCAAAATGGCACAATCAGCTAGAAAGAATGATGCATTTCCTTCTGCTCTCCCCTACTTCCTAGCTTTTCCGCCTGGAGAAGTACAGTATTGTTTTCGTTCTGTCAGTTTTGCATCCCTCTGTCTCTCAGGGGGTCTAGGTCAGTACAGAAGAGATCAGTTTCACCATCAGAGAAGGAGATTTTATACTGCTAAAGTGAAGCAAAGACTGAGATACACAAGTATACTCAAACACAGAGGCGTAGCAACAATTTAAAATGTGTGGGCATGAATGTTTAAAAAGTATTATAATGTCTGGGACAAATGTTGAAACAGTTGGTATCTTTACATTTTTCTAAAGAAAATGAGAGTTACACTTGCCTTTGCAATACTTGCCGCCCTACTGCAAGGGTGCTGTTAGTGGATGTCAGGCGTTGCAGGGCAGTCTAGTTTGAAGTGCATTGCAAAGTGGTTACTGGGGTGTTCTAAATGGTTGTTTACTGGCACAAGTCTCTGGTCTCTGTAAGTTTTAGGTCCTTCCTTGAATCAGAGGGATTTTTTCACAACTTATTTAACATCAGATAAACATCTTTAATTTGCCTAGAAAAGTGCACAACTCTCCTTAAACGTTTTTTTGGAAGTTATTATTGGCTTTTATTGGGCAAAGTTCTGCGAGCCCGGACTCGAACTCGAACCCAGGTCAGATGCATGATTTGGGGAATCATTTATGCATAGCACACTGATAATACCTGCAACACAGTTTCATATGGAAGTACAACAGTTAAACAATAAGGGGACATAATACAAACAGTTTCTGCCAATCTCATGTTAATCTTGAGAACTATAGAGTAGTATTTCATCCTTCATATCACTGAAGAGACTTTAGCTTTAGCAAATTTATAGAAGACAGACAGCTTTAGGCATCTCCTAGAAAACAAGCTCTTGGAGGCATGTTGTGGGTAAAGCTAAAGAAACACGAGCACGAAAAAAGATTTGTGTAGTGATCGTCTGCAAGCTGTGACATCAACATAAAATGTGAACAAGAAACTTTATTGAACTAAATTTTATTTAATTTGTTAACACACTTCTCTGTTGACATTCTTGATTTTGTGTTCTAAAAAGTCTGTGCAGCGCTGCAGACAACTTTCATAACCCAAATGAAGCACATAGATGGGCGTGCTCTTGCTCCGTCTGATACAAGGAATTCATTAGATCAGGAATTGTCCATATAAGGAATTCCTCCCTTTATGACATCATGAAGGACCATACTCAAAAAAAAAAACTTTCCAAAACCTTTATACGAACCCTGAAGGAGTGTATGTGGCCCATAAATACTCCAACAAACGTCCAACTAATTTCATGTTTAGCATGAGAATCCAAATCTTTAGCAGTGTAAATAAGTCACAATGCATGAAATAGCTTTAGACCTCCCCTTTAAAGATGAAAAAGAGAAATAGTTACAGTATGTACTATAAATGTAACCCTATCACTAACACAGGCATCATATCCAAATTAATTCTAGGCTCACACTGGAGAGACATAGAGATCCAGACAGTATAAATCACTGTTTTCCAGCAGGAGGCTAATCCAAGATAAGTGAGATTTCACAGTCAATGGCCCAACTGGGTATAAAGAGAGAGAGTGTGTCTCTGCAGGGAAGATGCCAATGCCAATGACTACTATACAACGTAAGTGTTTGTGTATGTGTGTGGTGGTTGACGAAGTGCAGATGAACAGAGTTGCCATTAAAAGGGCTTCTGTTGTTGTACAAGAGGTTGCTGGGGGAGCCGTTTAAGTTATTGGTGTAGTTTTGCGTGGGCGGAGGAAATAGCTAATCGCTCATCAAGCTGAATAGACCCCTGGACGACCTCTAGTCAAACTCTAACACACATTCTTTTACTACAGCCAAAGGAAATCAGTGTCTTGTGTGGTATATTTACAAGAAGCTTTGTCTGCAGACAAAACTGTAAGCCTGGTTTCTGCTTTCCAACAGAAACGGTGCGACTATAGCGATATCCTAACAGCACTGTCATCTCTTTCATCCCTAAGGGAATCCATTCGACTGGCGAGGGAAGACACGGGAGGCCAGAGAGGGCTTCATTAAAGAGTCAGGTTACCTTGGATGCGAGGCGTAGATGCATGACAGCCGTAATGGGCAGCTGTGTAAGACTATACGAGAGGTTGCAGTACCTCCCAATGTCCGGCTCTAAAGAGCACACGCAGTGCAATATGTACACCTGATCGCTGATAAGCTTCTTAGTGCTTTGTTTTGAGCTGCAGAGGTAATCTCTTTAGTCCTGCTGGTACTGTCTGTAGAGGTAACGTCTCCCGTCAGCCATTAGATCTTGTGTTTTCCCTCAGTTTACCCCACAATTAAATTAGACATAAAACACATCAAACACCAGGTCAACTGATCCATGAACAACACAGAGGTTTGTTGTTTAATGTGTTTTGGCTGGAGTGCAAAGGGAGCGTAAACGAAAGCCTCAGCACCTTTACACGAATGAGCTTATGCCATCTCAGCAGAATAAATGCAGGTTTGGATGTGGGCTAATGGAGCTGCACTGAGAACTCATTTCGAAAGCAAATCTGTCACAACTCTCTCAACCAAACAAGAGTCGTATGTGATTTAATGAAGTCAACATTACCAAGATTTATCAACATGATATCATGTAAATACGTCTCTCTGTAAACATGTCATGCTCAATATCCTGGGGTTGTTCCAGAACAGAATAGGCTCTTTAAAGAGTATTACTCTGACTCTGGAAGGAAGAAAAAAAAAATCAAGCCGTGAGAGAGACGCATCAACATCCATCTCGGTTTAATCATTCTTATTAAGTTTGTCTAGGCACAACAGATGCATCTATCTCTCTGCAACATGGGGACACTGTATTTCTATTTGTTTAAATGTTTTTCTTTAGACAGCGAGGATTTTTATTTTTGATACCATTGTAAAATTGACCCTTCCCTTCCTTGGGAAGCTTCACCCTCTTGGTTTCTATTGCAAATTTAGACAAGCTTTATGGAACATCCCTAATGGAAGAAAGCTGTAAGATGAACTGTAATAATATATCCTCTCTGGCTACATTATGTCACTATTAAAAGGCCAGTTGTGGCATAATGGTTAGAAAGTCGGACCTGTAACCTGAAGGTCCTGGGTTTGATTCTCAGTACTGGCAGGAAATTTAGGTTGGGGAATGAATGAACAGTGCAGTTAAAGTAAGGCACATAACCTCAACTGCTCCCCGGGCTTCCCAAAGCTTCATATGTGTGTTTTAGGTAACAGTTATAGTTTACCCTTTGTTTTTAATATGGAAGTTCACAGGAAGTGATAGGAGAGCAGAGGGGAACGGAAATGGGAAAAGAATGCAGGGACTTGAACAAGAGTGGCCAAAGTGCTATTGTGCGATATGTTGGAGCACTGCCCAAAAAGCTATTGTCTTCAGTAAATAACGTTTTTTTTTTTAAATTTGGGACTTAGTGAAGGGTCAGTAAGGTGGGTTTAAACGAGGTCAGTACAAAGGCTGTTTTCAAAAGTGGAAGATTTATCCACTTTATCTTTAAAAGTAAGATTGCTTTGTTGAAAAAAAAAACAGCATATACTGGATAGGTATGTTTTGAAGCTCATGACCAGCTAAGGACCAGCTTAAACCAGCTCAAACCAGCAATCATGCTTCAAAACATACCTAAGCAGCATATGCTGGATTTTCCAACAAGGTGTGCATGGCCATTTTTAATTTAAATGTGCAAGGCTTCTAGTGTCAACCTTAACCAGTTATTTTAGCTGCACAAAAAACAGTTTACTGTACATTGTTATTCTTTTTAGTTATTTACCTATAATGGCTAATGAATCAGAAGGCTCACACATTCACAGGAAATACCTTACAACAGCATTAAAAAATTAAGTGGATATGGAGGCTCTACAAATGTGTGGTCCCTAAAAGTTGACATGAAACAATTTGCAACCCTTCAACTATCAAGGCCAAATCACCTGGTAGCCTAAACAACATCTAAATAGCCATCTGGCTATTGATTAACATTATTGGCTGGCTTTTGGTTTCATTTCAGAAGAAAGAAAGTTGTGCAACATGAAAGACTGTGTAGACCAACCTTGTTTGCATAATATATAAGACCAGGAATGTGTATTTAGAAAGTAAATAGGGCCATTTTTCATGAAACGGTATATCTGATGCTTAGTACTGCTCTAACGAGAAAAAGAAATTGAGAAGGAAGTTCTGTTATAAGCTGACCCTGACTCAGATGTTATCACAAATAAACAGTGCTAGGCCTTAACAACATTTACACAGCTGAACACCCTACAGGCACCACAGCAGGCATGCACTCTAAAACCTACTCCATCATCCTAAGCAGAGACTTTCAGTGTGTTAAAATGGGTTTTTATAAAACTGATAACTCAAAAATGAAAAAAAATAAACAAACAAGTACTTGCAATGGCTTGACGTTAACTCTGTACATGGTTTGAAGATCCGGCCATGCAAGACCTTAACAGATCAGGACTCAAAAGATGGGCAAAATGACATGTGTTATATATCTGTCCACTCAATGTGGTCGCACACATGGAAATCAATTTGAAAGGCAGGGACAGATTTGCTTCCACTTCAGCAGCCATTTATGTGGACCCATCTGTTCAGAGCACTACTATTATACTGTACTCTATCCTGACCGTGTCCCCTTGAACTGTAAAAGCAACATGCATGCCATCTGGGTCCAACATGGTGCTTCGCTTCGAGTCACTGATTACAGTCTGACCCGCTATCCTTGCACCTGAGGGCCTTCAGGCCTTAGCCAAACATGTACGATCACACACAGAGATAAAACGAGGTAAACTGTAGCTCAAATGTACACAAAATCATTACATGCCCTTCCTGGCTCCAGTAAGTAGGGAGATGATAGCTGTGGTTAGTTCCCATGATCCTCAGCTTTTTCAGCTATAAATAGCACACATGGTCTGTTCTCAAATCATTTTCTGTAGCTCTGTTTAAGGACCCTACTCTTCTGTGATGGCAAACAGAGCCTTTCTTTCAGACCCTGCCCATAGCCATCAACTCCTGAGTGGCAGTTCCTTCTCAAAACAAATCTCAAATGGCAAGCTTGGTTTTCCAATTTGCAGCAGCTTGTGAATTTCCTTACAGTAGTGCGGAAAGGCTGGGTATGCTTTGGGCCCTCGCTGCAAAGATGTGGCCCCGCTAACGCAAGACACGCTAAGATGTCTGTCTCTTCGCAGTTTCCTCTTGATATAAATTAGGCAACCTCGTGATTTTCAGTTGTCTGGCTCGAATGAGAGCTACATGTGCCTGTGTGCTATTGCAGTGCCCATGGCTGTCCGTACAAATCAATGCAGCTTCGTGGAGCTCGGCCTCGATCAGCTTCCCTGCAGCCAATATGAAACTGTACTGCTCCTCACATTTCAGCGGTTGGGTGAATATCATGAAATCTATTATGAACAGGCTGGATCACATTGCATTACAAAATCAAAAGTAAGAAATTGCTACTTTAATGTAAGCTGTTTTGCATTGCAACACATTCCTGACAATTAAGCACATTTTCTTTTCCAACTCTAATTACAGTAATGCCTTAAAATATTCATAACTGTACCATAAAACCTAGCATTTATGTCAAATATATAATAAATCTATAATTTATGTAAGTTTATTTTTAAACTATACATTTTGTGTAATTCAACCAGTTAAAATTCAGAATTTTTATTTAAATAGATTCTGATACATTCATGGGGTGATTTATGAACATTCTTGAGAGGAACAAATACACACAGCATTAAATTCTCCTTGATACGTCTCCAGGTAGAGCAAATTTATGGAGACAAATTATGCATGTCTGCAGGCCTTCGGGTAGGTCCAATTAGAATAATTTCAGTTTAAAGCCTAGTCCCATAAAACACAAGTAATTACATGATGGCTTAGATCTTTTTTCTTGCTAACCTTGCAACAAGCTAAAAAAAAAAAAAAAAACCATCTTGTAACTATGGTCGAGGTTCATGCCTGCCAGGAATCCTGACAAACAAGGCGAACGGCCCCCAAATCTGGCTCCCAGCAACGTCCCTAAACAGTTGACAAAAATACAAGAAGTTGCATTATATAACCTATTCTGCACAAATAAAACAGCTTGTGAGGCAGCCATGTGGAAAACACAGGGTTTTAATGGGTATATGCAGTAAAAGTAAATCCGAAAGAGTGAGAGATGGGGACAGAGAGAGAAAAAGGAAAAGTGGTATGGACAACTCCCCATTAAACCAATGGTCTGTCTGCCTGTATCTGAAACCAAAGGATAACATAATAGACATGCCCTCTCATATTTCGATGTGACTGGCATCTAAGAAAGCATTGCTAAATTCTTTTCAAGAATGAACATAGGCCTTGAAGGGAGAGCAGTGAAAAAGAATAGATGAAGGAAAGTGAAAGAAGCAGATTCTTTGTTTTGCAAGTGAGCTCGGTCTGCCATTAACAGGGACAGGATTTCTATCACATACATTTTTTACATTTGTTTACTTACAATGCTGCCTTTGTTTTTAGGCATACATGAATTGCTTGTATGGTTGTGTTCAAATGTGAAAGTGGACAAAATGCCGATAATATTTTTCAGAGTATATAGACTCTCAAATTTGGATAGCCCACCCATTTTGAATTGAAGTATGAAAAATGGTAAAGTACTGATTCAGTGTGTAACCTCTGAATGTGATAAATTAAGCTATTACACTTGCTCTTGTGTAAGAAAGCCACAGCATTTGCTAACAGCTGTTCAATAAATGATTAAAAGGTTCAACCGAAAGTTTGAAAAGTTTCCGCTCAATACAGTGGCTTACCACTTGAAACAGGAAAGGAATTTACAGGAACACATGCAATAACTCCCACAAACTCAGTTTGGAAATACCATCTGGAACAGCTGGGTCTGCAACCAAACCAATTTGTTTTTATTGAATATGTTACATTTAATGTTGAATATAAACTAGGGATGTAAATGAATATTTATAAATAAATCAAAAACTTTAACATTTAATACTATGGCAAAGTTATTGCTTGCTTTATTCAAACTGATTTTCTTTTTCATGAAAAGAAGAATTCTTCTTCCTGAAGAATGAAAGCTGTATCATACACTTGGAAAATTATGAACCATGTCACTTCTTATCGACACGTGAGCTGTGACAATACACTTATCTCACGAGATGAAAAAAAAAAATACACATGCTTGGTTCACTACAGCAAGACAATATTTTAATACTATTTTTAAGAAATTTTCAAAGACAAATTATTTGTCTTTTAATTACAAAAAGTTTAGCACCTTTCACACATACAGTCTTCACTGGTAAATTACCGGTAAGTTACCATTAATAGATCATGTGTGAACAGGATCTTTTCAAAAATCCAGGTGAATTTGTTTTTTGTAATGGCGATCATATCGTTCTTATGGAGATGACACGATTACTCTGAGCTGTTTACAAAGCTCCACTGCTTTATAATTCGCTTTTCTATGTAAATATGCGCTAGATGGACATCTTTGATCATTGCGCCTCACAGATTTTTGCCTCACTTCTCCATTCATCAGGGCTGCAACTCTCCACATGGATACTATTATGCGCGTCTCATGTTTATAAGAGCAAAACATTCTTACTGGCTAGTAATGTTAGTTTGGTTGAGAGTGAAAGCTGCTCCTCTCGTACCATTGGTAGGCAAACTCATGGACTCGAAAGTGATATCAACAAGATTTGTTTTTTTCCGCAGCCATACACTGAATGCCGGAAATCCGGCACAATGCCGGAAAACTTTAAGCTTATTGCTGGTTTCTGCTCATTCACGTCTAGACTGTGGATCTGGATGCAGCATTCACAGTCAACCTCAAATATTCCACTTGGTGACATTTCCATATTCAAAGGAAACACACTTCGAGGACCAAAAGAGGAGAACCGCACCGCTGCTCTTCCAAAGCTGTGTGGAATGCGTCTTGGCTTCAACGTGAGTCTAATAAAAGCACAGTCACCCGCATCCATCTCGACCAACTCCCTCATGACATAAACCGAGGACTTGGGTGAAACCCTGAATTGTCCTTTCTTCTGCCCTACGGCATCATGGACCATAAGACTGTCTGGGATGTCAGAAATCAGAAATGTCCTATACAATCAAAATGCAGCAACCATTTTGTTGGTCTCCATCAAAACTAGCCATCATGTCTTATTAAGACGTCAAAACGTTTGTATGTTTAAAGCAAAATTACTATTTTTGATGTTATATGAATGATTTTGCATATTATTAAGCTTGTGAACTAAATGGAAAAATTGGTTGTCCTATGTGAAATCTGGATCCTGAAGCATAACCTGCTGAAAAACAGTCAAGCTAGAGAACTTTCTGCCCACCCACTAGACACATAGCCATGAAAAGAGCTGCACTTGCGTTTATATAACAGCACCTCTCTCACTACATCGATTTAAAACCACCCGACAGCTTTATTGGTTGTGTGTTATGGCTGTTCGGTTGACACACAGATTAATACAACATAAATAAGAGCTAAATAATCATCTCAGTTTCCACCACAAAAGCTCTGATGCACTGATGAATAACCTTATAAATATGAGAGCAGGGATGATAAGGTCAAGTGGCAGTGAGGCTATTCAACCGTTTAATGGATTGAGAGGTGTATATATTGAGCAGACATCAATGCTGCTGGCCTGAAAATGGATATAAATAAAAACAAGAGGTCCTTCATTCACTATGATCTTTCAGCTCCCAAAACATCCACATCAAGAGCCACATGCTGTATTTTTTAAGAAAACATCTAAAAGCAAAGTAAAGTAACTTTCAAGCTTTCATTTTAGTGTTTATAAAAATAGCCCCTCATCTGGTCATGTTAAAAAAAGAAGAGAAAGGTGACTGTAAGATGTAGACAGGACTTAGACACAACTGTTCGTTATTAATGTTACAGAAGTGGGCAATAAAATTGTCTGAATACAAACTGGCTGTCATTGCACTTAGCAGTCTAAAAGTAAAAAGTTGCATATTTCTTTCCATCTATGATACTTTCCACAAATACAGTACAAAATAGGACAAAAAAGGCTTTTCTCCCTCTTTCTTAAATGGTCAGGGACAACATTTTATATGCATCATCATCACATGTGTAAAAACCATGATTTGTGAGATTTTGCTACATTTTACACAAAGAAAAAATAATTTACATCAAACATAGATGTCAAAATTAAATCTACAGTACTTATAAATTAAATATTTCATAAATAAATATAATGGATAAATAATATTTTCAATAGTTGAATATATAAAACAGAATTTGTAATATTAATAAATAAAAACAAATAAAATATAAGATGAAAATTAAACATAGCCTTGGGACAACGAACTGATATCAGACTTATGGTTTTAATTGTTGGGTACAGTGAGGAAGATCCAGAGCTAAGAGGAACAGACCAAAAATGACCAATTTGGGGGGGGGGGGGGGCTATAAACATATGATTTGTTTACAACTAGTTACTTTTCATATAGAGTTAGTTATATGACACAATCATTTATAAACATGTCTAATAAAGTTCTAAAAATACAAATAAATAAAAAATTGTCCCTCTAAGCACTCCAAAAGTCACGGAAATCCCGTATTCATGGAATGCACCTCATCTTTTCGAAATATTTTTTGGGAGTTTTGAAAGAGGTGAGTGTACTAGAAAGTATAAGTGAATTACTGAAAGCGGTGAAGTGAGTGATTATCCTCGGACAAATTTAAGAATCTCAGATGTTTAAATCCGCTTTATAAACACCTGTGTAAACAAACCATCCCTTTCCACGATTATACATCGTGGAAGTCATTTATCATATCAAAATATAACGGTGAATGCATTTTTAATAGAAGTTCAGAATTAAAAAAAAAAAAAAAGTAAACACAAACTTACCAAAATAAACAGTCTTTTCGCATTTAGGGCACTTTGAAGCCATGGTCTCTTGAAGAGGATCCTCTCACTCAGCGTCAGGTTTGTCTTCCACGCGCGCGAGTCGACCAATGGCTGGAGCGCGGGAGCGTCCACTGAAAGCGCCGCTCTGCATTTGCATAGCCCCGCCCTCTCTACAGGTCTGTTTGAGCGCTACGCTTTTCGCTTCTCTCATTGGTCAGGTTTAACGGTCAGTCATCAAGTGGGCGGGGGCTTCTGCCTGCTACTGGCTCTTCCTTTTTACATCCTTCAGCGGGAATGTGAAATGCTTCCAACAAGGGTTTCTTTCACTTCTCATGAATAGAGATTCTCCAGCACTTGCCAGGCCGTTACTAATGGAAATCAGAGGGAGAAGATATTGGCAAGTCCCAGTCATGCTCACAACACTTCTCTTTTTGTTTGGGGTTGAGGTCACTGTATGGAATAATTTACGTTTTTGACAATTTTGTCCCTTACATTATTGTAACGGTCACTCCATGTCTTTTTTTTAGACTCTGGTCTTTGCCATCTCTTACAGGCTTTTGCCTTGACCATGTGTCCACGTCATTTCTCTCTCAAACTGATCAGTCAGCAGAGCAAATGTCCACCTTTTCCTGACTCTACACTCCTTTGACAGTTACACGCAACCAAGTCCTGTTGTCTCCAATAAATCTCCAAATTGCTTAGTCGACTAGTCAAACAGAAGCCTGACTAGTACTGTTGTAAATAAGTGCCTCTTGATACCTAAGTGAATATTGACTCTCGCTCTGCCTATAGCTGATTTCAGTGAGAGGAAGAGTTTATTCAGGTTCATTAGTGTGTCAGTGTTACAGTGTCAGTAAGTTTGCTGTATTAGCACATTTGCACAGCTGCAGTGCAGGGATTTGCTGTGTTGGCTTGGCAGGACGAAACCTTAATGCTTGTTGTCAATTAATGTTTTCAAATGACTAAAAGGTGGGAAATTAAAATAATTCTAGCATTTTAAAACTCTAATGCTGTGGCACTTGTATACCCATATAAAATGTAATTTTTTAAATACTTTTTTGAGCAATTTTGCTCAAAACCTCTCAAAGAAAACCTTTGGAGGCAATGACTGCCATAAGTCTGGATCTTAGGACATCACCAGAGGATGGGTTTCCTCCTTTGTGATGCTTTTCCAGACTTTTACTGCAGCTAACTTCAGTTGTTGTTTGTTTGTGGGTCTTTCTGCCTTTAATATTGTCTTCAGCAAGTGAAATGCATGCTCAATCAGGGTGAGATCAGGAGATTGACTTGGCCATTGCAGAATATTCCACTTTTTTATCTTCAAAAACTCCTGGGTCGTTTTTGCTCTATGTTTTTGTACAATGAAGTCCTGTCCAATCAACTTGGCTGTATTTGACTAAATCTGGGCAGAGAATATATCCCTACACTTCAGAATTCATCCGGCTGCTTCTGTCTTCTGTCACGTCTCCACTAAACACCAGTAACCCACTGGAAGCCATGCTCATGCCATCACACTGCTCCACGTTTTTCACAGATGATGCTGTATGCTTTAGATCATGAGCTGTTCCAAGCCTTCTCCATATTTTTTTTTTATTCTCGTCATTCTGTTACAGGTTGATCTTAATTTCTGCCATCCAAAGAAATGGTTTTCCAGAAGTGGTTTGGCTTTTTTAGATGTTTTTTGGTAAAGTCTAATCTGGCCTTGTTTGCACCTTGTGAGATGTTTTTTCTTTACCATGAAGAGGATCCTTTCATCATCCATCACTGTTGTCCTTTGTCGCAATACATGCCCTTTATGTTCCTGAGCCCACAAGTGCATTGTTTTTTTTCTCAGAATGTACCAAACTGTTGATTGAATATGTTTTGGTCTGCAGCTAAATTATTACACATTTTACCTGTTTCCAAATATAGTTAGTTATTATGGTTAAAAGCTATTGTATTATTAGAATTATTCCCTAAAGTTAATAGTGTGACAACTAGCCCCGGCCTCCTCCCACACACTGTTTGGAATATCTATTTCAAATGAATGCAAATAAATTTAAATTCAAATAAATGTAAAACATTCTATTTTGTCAATTAAGCCTGAAATAAATGTCACATTTCCACAAAAATAATAAGCAGCACAACTGCTTTCAACATTGACAGTAATCAGAAATGTTTCTTCATGCGCCGCTGCGCTTCGGGTGTACCAAGTTAGAGTCCCAACTCGTGGACCTTTCCCTCTCCCACTTTGCATCCTGCCTGAAATTTCTGTCCTGTCTTAATGAAGGCAAAAGCAAAGAAACAAAATAAAACAAAAAAAAATCTAAAAACAAACAAAAAATTCAGGACAAAATCACTATTGGATCATGTGACACTGAAAAATAGTAAATAGTAAAACAGTAATTAGTAGAGTAATATCTGCTGAAAATTCAGCTTTGCAATCAGAGAAATGTACATTTTCAAATATAATTTTTTTAAATTTTAAATTGTATTAATACTTTACAATAGTTGTGTTTTTACTGTATTTTTGATCTCACAGTTGCAGCCTTGGTGAAAAATATTTTAAAATATTATTGACCCCAACCTTTTGAAAGTGTGTATACATTTCAGATTCCTTTCACCTCAAGCCTGTGCAAATCCATCGGGACAAGTGGTGAACAGTTGCCTAAGGCTCTTTGCCTCCATAAATACCCATTCTTCCATTCATACCCATTTCCCGTGGGATGAATTCAGAGGCATGTTTCTCCAAAGCAAGTGTGTAACCTTCAGTCCACACTCCACCCAAACACCCACACCACCCTTCAAACACACCCAAAACCAGCCCGACTCTTCACACACGTGCTGTCGTGATTCATGTGGGAACGTCGGCATTAATAAAGACTTGTTAAAAATAATAGCAGCAGATTTTCAAGACATAATCTAGGTGTGGTGAAGTATTTAGACTCTTAATTAGGAGATCAGTATGTTTTCCTTTCAAAATATTATTAATAATAAAAAAATAGAATTATTATACTACATGATACTACAGTTGTTAATAGTTGCTATGCGGTTGCTGTTAACTAAAACATTTGATTTTTAATTAAAATAAACCTGAATTAAAATGAAAAAAATATATATATAACATGAAAAACATATAAACAAAATATTTTAAATGTTATCATGGCAACTAACTGAAATAAGTTTAAGTTGAAAATAAATTTCAGTACTGAAATAGAAATGATAAATTAAAATATTTTCCAAAACTAATAACAATGACAAAAATACATTACAAAATCATAAAAAAAAGTGTTAATATATTAAAATATATTTTTTTAAATGCTACGTTTCCACAAAAAATATTAAGCAGCACAACTGTTTTCAACATTGATAATGTTCAGAAATGTTTCTTGAGCACCAAATCAGCATATTATGATTTCTGAAGGATCATGTGACAATGGAAAATGGCCACTTTGCCATTTTCACTTTGCCATCACCCTAGTTTACATTTAAAAACATTAGAATAAATTAAAAAAAGACATTTAAAATTCTATTTATATTTTACAATATCACTGTTTTTACTGTTTTTGATCACATATTTGCAGCCTTGAAGTAGAATGTTTATAAATATGTTTAAATAATATCTTGGCAACTAACTGAAATACATTTAATTTGATAAGAAGTTTCAGTACTTACCGAAATAGAAATAAATTTAAACTATTTTCTAAATATTAATAAAAACTATAAATAATACTAAACACTTTCTCAGTGTTTCAGGGTGTTACTTTGCAGCTATTCTGATAAGAGCCCACCAAGTATTCTTGATCCTTATAATCTGCTAAATATCCCAATTAAACCTAAAAAAGCTGTTTTCTGGTCCTACGTGGTTTAAGCTGGTCTCCTCTTCTGCAACATAAGCTAAAAAAAAGTGCCCCACCTCGACTAAATCCAGCCAGCAGATTGGCCAAAATCCAATCTATTGGTCTTAGGGCAACCTAAGCTGGTTTAAGATCATTTTGCTCGGCAGGGTACAAGTCTCCTTAAAAATAATGCTAATAAAATAATTCTATTTGAAACAGCAGAAATGAAATATATTCTGAGGGAAATGCCAGGAATCCTTTCGCATAAGTGAACCCAGTCATGTAGCTATTGTTGCATATGCAAATATGAATGAGGATCCAGATGTACTGAAGCAGAACTGGTCTATTATTGTATTAAAGTGGTTCTGGATATTATTAACTGCTGAAGGAGGGCGGTTGGTATCAGACCTCTTAAGGGTGTCTACAGTTAAAGACGGCAGTCTGGGAATCAACAGCAGGTGTCTGTGGTAGGCAGACAAGGCGCAGACTCCATATTATCTCTAAATAGTCTCGAAGCAACTCAAGCAAACTTTACTATCAGACATTTGCAGGTCAGAAGCAGGAGCTGGAGAAGAACTCAAAGTGACCATAACATGGTACAATTACATAAATGGCATTGCTTCAGAGGTCCTTTGTCATACTTCAAGTCGGAAAATGGACGCAGAGGAATGTCTTGATTCTCCGCCTAAGATAACAGTGAATGACCTCGTCCTCCACACTCAGCACACTCTCTGAGACTTTAGTGATGAGAAGATGTACTCAGCTTTCCAGCAGTTCTCCTCTGGGACGGTCCTCCTCTCTGGAGTATCTTGGTTTTATCTAATCAGTGCCACTTTATTTAGCTGGTTTGCTTACACATTGTTCATGTCTTCGTTGAATCATTGTTTGTCTAAGTTCAAGTGGAAAATGAATGCTTTCTGTCACTTGAACGGGTGATGTAACCACAAGAAGTCACAGGAGAAGAGTGAGGGAAATGTCACGTGGATTTAAAGCTTATTTTGATGATCTAAAGTACTTTCCTGTAAGTTGTTAATCTGCTGATTACATAAGGAGGAAATTTGTGGATGTTGTTTTGGTTATAATGGTTTGGTTTGAATGTGTGTTATGGATATTACTGGAAATAAGCAGTTCCTATTCATCTGTTTGTAATTCACCTACTTGGTTAGTAATTTCTCCATTAAACGGGTTACTAAGTTAGCAGTACATCTTGGACCATAAAAAATACATCTGTGTATAGTACTGTGTATATACCTGCAGTTATTTTTATATCCATATACAGTATATATATATATATACATATATACATAAATTACCCCTTGAAGTGAAAAGGAACACCCAGTAAAAAAAAAAAAAACAATAATAATTTTTTAATGTATTTTATTTCACTAAAATGCATTTTATTTGTATTAAATTTCTTTTTTTTTAAAAATAAATAAATAAAATAACAAAGCTTTTTACCTATGATTGGTCTGCCACTAAATGGTGCTGTGCTTAAAGGCTGTTTTAAACCACTGCACTTTCATAATATGAAGTATTTAAAAAAAAAAAAAAAAAAAAAAAAATTATATATATATATATATATATATATATATATATATATATATATATAATTTTTTTTTATTTTTTATTTTTTTTTTGCCACTGTTGTAAAACAAGAAAGTATGCTTGTGCTATCTTTTTATTTATTTATTTTTAGCAATGACTTTTAACTTAATTTGAAGGGTTAAAATGTCTAAATACTTTTTTGATCCAGTGCATTAAGTTGTATCTCTATGAAAACTGTAGAGGTTTTCCCCATATGTTCTTTCAAAATAAAATGCCTTAAATTGTTCTTGTGAAACTCATTTTAGCAACTACTAGATCTCAGTTTTCCTTTTTCCATGTTAAACTTTGTCTAAAAGCTTTCTGCATATAAAACTAAGAATAATATTGCTTTTTACAGTTGATACAACTTCTCATAGATATGAGATCACTTCCACAATGTTTCAAACTGAATCTATCCAGAGACACACTTTGTCAAAACAGCAAGAATCGCGAAACTTGACATAATCAAACCAAACATAGCGATTACAGATCCATTCCTCAAACACACTGCCACCAGAGGCTCATTTGTCTCCCTGGCACAGGACACTTCTGAAAGTGTGTATACTGTACATTTCAGATTCCTTTCACCTGTGCAAAATAATAAGTCTTTAGGTTTGGGTCAAAAAAGTACTTCACAGTTCACTGTAATGTTGCCTTTGAAGTATATAACTCAGTACAGTAAAGAAAAAATTTACAAACAGACCTTCATTGTAAAAGGAAAAAAGTACCAGTTTTAGTTTGAAAAGTGATAAAAAAAATCACAACAGTTTTTGCTCTGTGTGAAAAAGCAGTTTCATGCTCTAAAAATACACAAAATGAAAAAATATCAAAGTATAAAAAAGATGATTGTGAGACTTTATACACAGCAATATGTGACGTTTAAAGTCAGTTTTATTTTATTTATTTAATTGATTTACTCTCAACATGGAAATTCATTCTCTTTCATAGGCAGTACACATTGGGATATATAAAACTATTTCATTCAAACTGTAAAATGTTTGTGAACTAAATAAAGCAAGTTATTTTCCCTACAGTATAATTTGTGTGCTCAAAATGAAGTTTACGATCTACACGCTTATAATTTTGCCTGGCGCAGAATGAAAGGTTTTGCAGAATTCAAGGAATGAATTCAGTTTTAGGCTGTGATTGATTAAAAGTCATGTGAACAAGAAGGCTGTCATTTACATCATTATATAACAAACCACACTGTAAAAACTAAAGGTTCCTGGCAGCACCTTTTGGGGTTCTTCACTTCGCCACACCGGCGGAACCCTCTGAAGAGCCTCTAGGCACCGCTCTAAATGGGGGTGGTTCTCTGAGGAACTTTCAATGGTTCCTGGAGGAACCCTTTTATTAGGATGGCCAGGAACCACCTGGGGTGCTTCAAGGCACCATTTCTCTAATTTCAGTTCTTTAATATCCCCCCCCCCCCCCCCCACCGGTTTATTTGTCCTGCTATTGACATTTTTAATGATTTTAAACAACAAACTGAAAAAACAAATAAATGTGACTCAATTTTTCTTAGAACTTTAAAAAACATTTTATGTACCTAAAACCACAAAAGTCATTGTTCCATCACATTCCTAAAAAGTAAATATTAATAATAATAATAATCAGTCAAATAAAATTTTTGTCACATGAATCTCTGGGTTCTTCCAGACGCTGGCTTTTACAAGTGAGATCTTCCAGGAATCACTTTAATGTTAACAGAGCTTACAGTAACCCTTCTTTAAAATGTGAGTTCCTCCAGGAACCTCCAGAGCACTTTGAGGTCTCCGTGTAATGAAAGGGTGACTCCAGAACCATATTATGAGAAAAAGAGCTTTGAGGCACTTAAAATACATTTTAAGGTTCCTGGAGTACTCAAAAGGATACCTGAGGCACCTTTGGTTTTTACAGTGATTGTAAATGACAAGATTAACAATTTGTACATGCGTATATATGTGCATACATGTGAGTTCATGCATGTACCATATAAAAATGATGCATAAAATGGTCCATTCCTGTTGAGCTGACAGTCTTGCCTATAGGGAAAAGTGTCACTCATAGCCATTTACTGCCCTACTTTTATTCAGATATTGCTGTATATCATGCAAAGCGGGGAAATGCACTGACACATGCGCATTTGTTAAAAAAAATGTATGTACATGTTACACTTTTGCAAGCAATACAGTACATCCGTGTGAATGGAGCTAGTGACCCAGCCTTGCGGTCTCTGGGGTCGGCTGCTGCTTTTTGCCCAAGATTTTTGGCATTTGGATGACTCCACTGTTCTCTTGCCAACTGTCCATGGCTGGTAGAACAGATAGCAGGCTAAAACACGGACAGCTGGCCTCTTGTAGGGCCTCACACCCTTGATGCCTGGCGCTTTGAGGTTTTAGTGTAATTCTCCAGCAGGGCAGGGCAGATGGAGACTGTGTTCATGCCAATCCACAGCAGCTGAGAGGTTAAAAATCCTGTCGCTTCTGGCTAGGGAAGAGTTTAGTTTTATCTCTTTCTTTCACTTACTTTTGCATTCACTTACTTTTGCACTTACTATTGCATTCTCTTATTGTGTAAAGTTTAAGGCCTGTGCTTTTAGATGGTTTATCTTCATTCTGTGCTGCACTTAAAGTCAACATGAAATGGTATTCGCATTTTGCTTTCATGTGTGATTTTATTTGTATGATAAATGTAGGCCAAGACTGATTTTATCAGTTGCAAACTGATTGAATTGTGAAATGGAGGGGTTGGCGAAAAAAACAAACAAATCAACAAAAGAAAGTCATTTCATTTTTTTAATGTATTTTTATCAGTGTTTCTTCAGCTGGATTTTTTTTATTGAAACAGATTGAAACAGATTTCGTCTATTTCTGTGGCTCAGTGGTAGAGCATTGCATTAGCAGCGCAAAGAGGGAACAAACATACTGGTAACTACTTTGGATAAAAGTGTCTGATAAATGTAATAAATGTATTTCTATAAAAAAGTAATGGAAACCTTATGCAGTGCATACTTTTTTACAATTCTGGGGCTAAAAATAATAATTTTAAGCTCCCCAAGGCTGCATTTATTTGATCAAAATGTTATTGCAATTTTAAATAATTGTTTTTTATTATATTATATTTTAAAATACAATTTATTCCTGGGATGGGATTTTTAGCAGTGTTCAGTGTCACATGATCCTTCAGAAATCACTCTAATATGATGATTTTCTGCTCAAATACAATTTCTTATTATTGGCAATGTTGTGCTTTTTAATATTTTTGTGGAAACCATGATATATATTTTCAGGATTCTCTTAAAGTTCAAAAGAACAGCATTTATTTGAAATGCTTTTATACGTAGTGCATCCTTGCTGAATAAAAGTATCAATTTCTTGTAAAGATTTTATGTGTAGATTTTATTTGACCTTTGTCCCAGATCCTCAACTTTCAATCTTAAAGTATAAATATATAAAGTACTTGCTTATATAAAACCATAATAATGTAAACAAAGGATACAATTATTTTAATTCTTATTTTGTGAAAATCGATTTCCATTTATTCTGTTGTTTAATATGACAGCTGTCTTACAGTTTTGGTGTCATTTTCACATGCTTGAAATATGAGTTATAACATGTGAAGATAACACAGGAAAATCAAAGTAAATACCATTTTTGAGACATGTCTAATCAAGCTGTAACTTTCTCAAATTATGCAAAAAGTGTGAAAATATGTTTTGATTCCTATCGTATTAGCCAGGCAAGTGGGCAAGTTTGGTTTATTTCTAAAATATTTATATTGATATTTCCATTATCATTAAAGATGTAATGGAAATGGGTTTCAGATAAGAAGATGAGTTTTTCTCTAAACAAAAAGGAATTCCCAGAATTGATGAAAAATTTCAATGACAAATATTTTTATGATGCTATTCATACAGCTAAAACGAAGTAGGCCTACAGTATTTTTTTCTCTCTTTTGTTTGCCTTTATCTAACACTTATATGGACTTTAAGGGATTTCGGCAAGAAACAGTGGAGACATAGGATCAAGAACTGTTTGGGGGGGGGGGTACAATGGTGTTTCATGTATTCAGAGTTGTTCACAGTGTTAAAGAGATGGATATAATTTAGAAGAATGACTGAGAATTTCTGTGCCGAAAATCTTACTTCCGGGTTGGTACAAGTTTCAAGGCTGTTTTTTTTAGATCGTGGATCTAATGACGTAGACGAGAACGGAAGTCCTTATATGAGCATTTCTCCCGGAAAAGCGCGCCCGCGCACACATTGGCCAGAGGAGAGCATGACCGCATAGGATTCGTTCGAGAATGCCTCCAAATAACTGCGTTTTTGGATTTGAGGGAAAGTTTAAAGTGTTCAGCTTCCCAAAGAACCCAGCGTTACACGAACAGTGGATGTAGTTTGTTTTTCTGGGGCAGCAACGGAGTGTAGCAAGTGCATTTGTGTGTTCTGGTCATTTGAGTGACGAATGTTTTATAAACAAGGCCCAAGTCGATGCTGGATTTGCACATCGTTTGCTATTAAAACATGGAGCCGTCCCTGTGATAAAAGACCCCATTCATGTAAGTACAATTGCATCAGATTTCTGTATTTTGTTGGAAATCAGCACATAAGTGAATATATGTTAATGGAAACAACACGAAACATCAGTATTATAGCTCCGCTCACGGCACGCCTCCAGGAGCTCTGCTTTTTCCGGAAAGAATCGGAAAGCTGTATTTTTCTTTTATAATAATAAAACTAAAGACTTTTTGGATATATGAAGGATGCAGTACTACTCTATAGGTACTCAAGATTAACATGAGATTAGGTGAAACTGTGTATGTTATGTACCCTTTAAGTGTCCCAACTACCCAGTTTAAGAGCACTAGGTAATGTTAATGGCTTCTATAGAGAACACTATGATTGTGCACACAGACAGACATGAAAACCACAAACACGTGCACACTTATCACATCTCCACCACACAATTTTCTCTTCTAATCTAATATGCCACAACACACAGAACAGGAAGAATAGCTTTGTAGCACACAATGCATGAGATGAGGTCACAGGTTGCTGTGACAAAATATGTCACCAGGCCCAAATCTGATCTCCTGATGTGTTGTGAAAGAGGCGAGATGAGCCAATTAATTGAGTGTCATTTCCTCTGTCAGCGGTGTCAGTGCTGCTATGTTCTGAGGACTCACATTGTAGGCTACACTTTGTTCTGTAGCGATCACGTGAGCTCAGGACAAAGACGTGTGATTAAAGATGGTTTCCTCGCGCCCCCTGCTGATCAGCAGCAGAACGTGCATCTACATACAGCAGATGCGCAGAAGTCGCAAACAATACTTTTTGTGATATAAGAAAGCTGAAGTAATTTCTGACATGCAAACTGCATAATTCCTGCTTTGTAGTTTAAGACAAGATATGCTTTCTGATTGCAAAATATAAAGTATATTGCTCCCATCAGGCGACAGTCACAGTGAAACCTCTTTATTTTGAGGCTTATGTTTTTGTTTTAGATAGTTTTTTTTCAGATGTGACAGGAGATCATTCATTTTGTGAGCATCTTTATACATGAGAAAAATGGCTTAGATATACTGAAATATCTGGGGGAAAATGCGCTTACAGTAAATACCATTTGAAATGTCATCTAAGATTTGCCATATTTTATAATAATAATGTTTATATATATATATATATATATATATATATATATATATATATATACACACACATACACTTTTTATATAATTATTTTTTCACTATGGGTTTGTTGGCTCTACAGATATTACATTTACCTGCAGTCACTAAATATGTGTTCACTGTCAAACTCATTTTTAAATTAACCGAAATCCTGTGTTTTTATATTTTATATGCAAATTAGTGCATATTAAATTAGTGCACAATTTATTTTGATGTGTAATTATAAAAACATATTCCCTCACAATTAAATGATAATCAATTTTAATGGGCAAATTTGCAAAAGTAAATTTCTGACATTGCAGTTTTCAGTTAGAAGCATTATATTTATGCACCATGATCCTACAGTCTGTTTATTCTACCTAAATACATTTATTTTACAATATAAAAAACTACCAGTTACCATTACTTTTTGTAAAAAATACAATACAATTATTTCATATATGGTTTTATGTCAAAAGTCATTGGATAAGACACAAAGCAATAAACTATTTCAGTACACATCATTCAGTCTTTAAGATTTAATTGAAAATCTAATTATCAACAAACGAAAAAATCTTGCTTTTATGCTGTATTATATAATTTGCATGAAGGTACCAAATGATTAAAGAATAACTAGACTAATATTTATTAAGTAAAAAGTAGCAGATTTAATAGTCAGCAACAAGCCACATAAAGATTAGCAGAGAATGTTACTTCTGCTTTATGGCAATGGCTTGCAACCAAATAGACAATAATGTACTGTAATTGTCACTTCCTGCTTAATATGCTGCGTGACTTATAAGACGATCAGATGTCTGCTCATTTGATCTGCATATGCGTTTGTCTGCTTTGATGTTCTGTACCAATAATTCTTGGCATCCATTACACAAGTGTTTCTGGGTCTCTTTCTGTTTCTTTCAGCAGCATTTCTGACGGAAAGTCCTATTACACCTGATCCATGCAGAGATTCATCTGTGTACTTGAGTGCATGTGTCTATATGGCGAGCGTGATTTAACCAAGTACAACATGTTTCTGGATCAACATCCTTGTTGATCCTGGAACAACATTCCAATCAACCAATCAGAATTGAAATATAACTTTTCAGAAAATATCAACCAGTGAGTTAGGTGCTTCTACACCCTTGTTAATCAGCTATCATATCCCACTGATTTTGGGAATAAATGATGGCTAGGGTTAGGTTTAGGGGCAGGGATTGGGTTAAATCTATATTTTTGGACAATAATGTTGGTCCAGGAACATGTCTTACTTGGCAAAATCACGGCGACCGTGTCTATATACAGCAAATTGCGTGAAAGTGATCAGCAGCCCTCTCTCTGAGCTGATGGACCTGGGTTCACAGTCACGTCCGAGGAGTGAGGACAATGGTTATATTATTTGTGAACCGTGTTCGGCTGTAATTAAGTCTGTACTATAAAGAACGCAAGAAAAGACGGAGCTTAATCAGGCCGCACGCCTTAATTGATTTCTTCTGTTTCTCTAGCAGTTGCCTGCTGTGCTCGGGCCCTGGGAGAAGGCCAGCTGGGGCTCTGCCGAAAGCGAGGAAGACCGAGAGATGGAGTACAAGGATCCTGAAACCTTCTACTGCTTGTTAGAGTCTTCTAGTCCTGTGTATAGACAGACTGCAGCAAATTAACATAGGCTACAACTTCACATCCTCACATAATAACAGCTTCAGCAAATTGAGATTCATTTAATGGCTTCAGTTTGAAGTCAGGACCCCAAAACCACACATATTTATGAATAAACATGTAGGCACACACACAAATCAGCAGTATGGACTTGCTTTGTTGTGAGTCTCCACTGAGGGTAAGTCGAAGCCTGCCATTGGCTGAGGCCGGTCACGTGATTGCAGATTACAGCTCGAGGCAGAGCGCAGTTTGTAAGGTTTTCATATGGTGTAAATCAGCTGCTCACCACAGCATTCCACTCAGCCTTCACTAACAACAACCACAAAAAACATGATGAGGTGCCTTACCATGTCAAAAACCAGCGCTCACTAGATCCCACTCACCTCCCTCAAAATCTTCTCTACCAAAATTACATTATTAATGCCTTGTCACGTGTTAGGCCTTGTCTACAGTTTCAGGAGGGTTTATATTCACATATGTGTTGCTAATCAATTCATGATCATGTATATATTTACATGTATGCTTATATCCATGGGTCCCCCTGCTTTGGGCCTGATGAGTGGGTTATATGATACAGTATATCACAGTTGTCCCCCTAAAGACGGTCCTGTTGATTCATGACCTATATTTGAACATCACATATGTACCAGTATGAGTTAATATTTTTTGACCCAAGAATTGAACGGAATAATTTGAGATCTGGGTAAATTTTGTTCACAAAATGTTTTTTTTTTGATACATCAGACATGGACAAATGACATTTTAAATTTACGGAAATTACAGATTCCTTTTGTAGTATTACTTAACACTTATGTCAATGATGTAGTTTTCAGTGTTATAGATTTAAAAAAATTCAATAAATAAAATGAACTTCAGTGATACTGTACTTCGGAAACCAATCCTAAATATCTTAATTGACAGTCCTCTATGTTTCTGACTGAATATGTTAACATTTGGTTAAATAACCTGAAAGAAAGGAATAGTAATCTTATTTGATTTGTAGATGATTATATAGATAATTATTTTTAATTTGTTTGGTTTTTTAGCATTAATCAATTAGGCACAAAGTCATATATATCTTTTTAAGTATATTTTTTATTTAAGAATTAGTAATATATGTAATATCAAACATTTGATATATATACATATATAAAACACTGAAATTTTACTAAAATAATTATGAATAATAAAAATGAATGGAGGCCAAATTTTCCTATTTTGCGTAAGATTAAATAAAGCCCAGTTTATTGTTCATACAGTACTTTTCTGTGCATCAGTAGTGCTACAGAGGTCTCATAATTTTAGTGTCTCTTGCTGGTTTAAGTGTATATTGCTCAGGTTTCTCACATGTTGACTCACTCAATGCGTACAAATGCTGGAACGTGCCACCCACGACTTCTGAAAAGCAGTGTTTCACATTTCCCTCAGACCAAACTTAGAAGAGGCGAAATATTTGTAGTTGTGTATGCAGGGAAAGTATAATTATAAACTGGCTTTACAAACTTTGAGCGTATTTCAAGGCTAGAGAACAAATAAATAAAACAGGATTCGAACTTCAGTTTATAAAAATCTGGTTTAATGACTGTCAACCAGTGTTTAGACTACTTGCTCAGAACTTAAACAGACTTAGAAACTACCACATGTCTTTATTATGTACCAGTAGACACTTCAGGCTGAAAGACAGCTTTTGTATAATCTTTAGGTAGTCATTAAAAACCTTGACCTTTCCATTAGGCTTTTCCCACTTATTAACAAATTAACCCAGAGTCACTTTAAGCCTTGGCTAATGTAATCCTATAGGTATGTATCACATTGTACACCTTGAAAGTTGTTGCTACAAATGTTAATGAAATGTTATCCAGGGTTAAAGTGGCCTCAACCTGGGATTAATAAAATATAACTCACAGTTAAGCTCAGAAAAGCCTAGTTAATAATGATGGTGTTAGATAATAAATATTTTTTGTAAAGTGAGTAGTTCAGGTGGAATAAGACTGATGAGAAGACCAGCATATATTTCCACTCTCATCCAAGCTAGTTTATTCTGGGTATTGCTGGCTTGGTGTTAGTCTAGCTGGTTGACCAGCTAAACTTTTCTGATGAAGCTGATTGACCAAAGACGTCTCGCTAGTTATAATAGTTAAGGGGCCTACTGGAGAACAGCATTCAAAACCAATTGGCAACCAACTGATTTTCTCAACATTGATGTAAAAATCCCTATAGCTGGATCCAAAATCATACTGTCTGAACAGGTATAGTACTGAATTACTTTGTGACTGTAAAAAAAAGTATGTGATATATTATGAATGTAGGGCTATGAATGTAATTCATACTACATTTCTGGCCTCATGGGATACTAAAGAATTAGATATGCACTTCTTGGTATAAATATTGGTCATCCAGTTATTTTTTTCAAATGTATATACAGTACCATGAACTCAGACCTAGCAATAGCCAATTATACATTGTATGGGTCAAAATGAGCAATTGTTCTTTTATGCCAAAAATTATTTGGATATTAAGTAAATATAATGTTCCATTAAGATATTTTGTACATTTCCTACGGTAAATATATCAAAACTTAATTTTTGATTAGTAATATGCATTGCTAATGACTTCTTTTGTACACTTTTAAAGGCGATTTTCTCACTATTTACATTTTTTTGCACCCTCAGGTTTCATATTTTTTTAAATATCTCTGCCCAATATTGTCCAAACAAACCATGCATCAATGTGAAAATCTTATTTATTCAGCTTTCAGATTATGTATAGAAACCCTTATGGTTTTGTGGTTCAGGGTCAAATTCTATGTCATGAATGTACACTGAGGAGCTCGGGAAAAACTAATTTGGAAAAAGCAAAGCAAATTAATGCAAAGCAAAGCACGAGCACAAAAACTAAACCAAAAACTACAAAAATAATCTAAACAGAAAATAATCTCCGCACCAGAATATTACAGAATGGGCTCTTTGGGCTCCTAACGCAACATTGTGGTAGCCACTTTTCACATTTTCTTCTAGTTATTTAGACAAATGTTTCTCCATAGAGAAGGATGTCTTTCCTTGTTCTGTTATGCTAGTTTAGGCTTTATTTTTGTTTCAAACTCAGTCCGAGAGCAACAGTTGTTTATTTGTTTCATTTCGCCTCTAGTGGGTCCAAAGTAGTACAGCAATGTTTCGGTCATCTGAAGTAGGCGGGGAAACGGGAGTGATGCTGCCCATTCAGACCCCTTCCCCTTCCCCTTCCCCTCCCCTCCCCTCCCCTCCCTCTGGCGCTCTCTCCAGCCCCGTGGCCCGAGTCTCTGGATCCCGCTCACTTAGGAAGGTGTTCCTAAACACGCGGGTGCTTCTGAACGCGATCGCTCACACCGCCCCGTAGAACGCGGCCGCAGAAAAATATGTGCACTGTCTCTTTAAGATCCCTTCACTGGTCCGCGTCGTATTGATCAATCCACCATTTTCCAGCGCGCAGCACTCAGCGGCGGCGGCGGAGAGAGAAAGCCCTACCTGGAGACGCCAGGCAGGACCGGGGCAGTCATGGCAGCCAACATGTACCGGGTCGGAGGTAAGAGATCACGCTTGGTAAAAAAAAAATGTCGTACCCTTTTTTGTGTGTCGCTCTTGTTCACGCTTTTTCGCAACAAGCCTTAGCAGTTTTAGGTCTGCCCTTCCTCTTTTATTTTTTAAAGTACTGTATGACTACAGTGTGAGGATGATGACGGTGATAGCGAACAGCGAGATGAAGATTAACAATCTCGTTGCGGGACCCCGAGGATGTTTTTAGTACTAACTCGTGCAACAATTATTGCCTTTTGCATGATGCAGCGCGTGCGAGTGCCATTGTGTTAGTAACAAGCGGGTAACTCTTGAAATTTACACAGAAGAGACGCGTTTGAGCTTTTAAAATTGAAGTTTGGGCAGCACGCCACACTTAAGACACTCAGACGGGTCGGAAACATTCTGTTTGGACAGGATAGGACTGTACGGGGTCAAATCTTTGTCTTGCAATTTACTTTTTATAAATATTGGATGTAATCGATGGAGGGAGAAAGTTTTGGCAATAGACGTCAAACCTAGATTGAGTCCAGTGGTCATGGAGAAGCTTTAGTGTATGGATGGATAAAAAATAAATAAATAAATATAGAATGCGTTGTGGCAAAGAATGAAATTAACTGGGATTGTATATTCTCAAATTGGTCTATTTTCATAAAGAAAGAAGATGCAATAATGTACTGCACTTATTATAAATATGGGTCACATTTAAAAAGGGGTTCACAATTATCTGTAATTACCTGAATTATCTATTATGGCAGAAGCTAAGGTACCTAGGCTATTTAAAGGAACAGTTCATAAAAAAAATAAAAATACCTTGCATTTTACTCACCCTGATGTTTCAAACCTGTATGACTTTCTTGCACAGAACACAAAAGGAGATTTTGGGCAGGATGACAGATTCAGTCACTATACAGTGAAAGTGAATGGTGACTGAGGCTGTCGTTCTGCATCCTTTTGTGTTTTGCAGAAGAAAGCAAATCATACAGGTTTGAAAGATCACGAGGGTGAGTAAATGATGCCTGAAGTTTAATTTTTGGGTTATCTATCCCAGTGATTGATCGCAGTGATTGCATTTGGCTCAGGAACTGATTCCCTATTGGTATCAGTTATCCATTAGGATCCCGGCTATGCTGATTCAGTTAGAATGAATGTGTGCTTACAGTGTCCAATGTGTAATTATTGGTATAATGAGAGTATTTGGCTTGGGAAGTTTACTATTGAGGCAGGGGAGCTGATGAACTTGGTCTAACCTGAAGAAAAGCTGATCTTTGATCAGGAGCGATGCGAGTGAATTTACAGTAATTCTGCTTCACAGATCTGCTCGACAGCCCAGGCGTTCTTAAATTAATTGTTTCTGTTTTTAAACATTTTCTCAAGTATGAAGTGTACTGACTACAGTTTTAAAATGTTTTGTATTTAAAGAGTATTGTGGTTGTTTACTATATTTATGAAAGTGCAATATACTGGTATGCAGTATCCATCTTGCAATACAATGCACTTGACTGAACTTTCAAATGAGTAGAGTAATATCTACCAACTATAATATCTACCATCTACTATCTATGAAAATTCATTATCTGCTCATCCTCATATTGCTCCGAACAAAGAATTTTATGGAAGATGAAGATGATTCTCATAAATTTTGTCCATCCATTCAAAGTCCATCCATTTTGCAACCAACATTTTGCTGCATCAAATAATTTCCTAAAAACATTGAACAAGTAATTAAGAAGTTTAATCACATCCTTCTGAAGATCAATATATTTAATTTAGGGTTTATATAAAAACATTGATCAGTGCATATACATGCACCACATCAGCTCAGTCATTTTTGAACTAACCTCATTCAGAATAACACGAGAATGAGTAAATTATTTATTAATTTTTTTCACGGTGAACTAGGCCTATCCCTTAAGAATGTTCTTGTCTTTTTTTTTTTAGGATTTAATTTAGACATAATTAAACATGGTCATGTGACAACAGTGTATCATACAATGTTATGAAATAGTTGGTTTTAAATAACGCATACAAAAAACAAAAAATAAATCGAGTATTGGGCCTGTACTACTCAGTATGCAGTGCACTATATTCTAAACAGGCCACTGTTCTGGCTGGAAATCCTGTACAGAGATGAATCATGTTTGTGAGTGTTCGTTCGGGACTTTAAAATCATTGCATAAATATCTGTTACTCTGTTAAACGCTCCTCCCTGTGTTTGCAACATCTTTGGTTGCTGAGGCTGAAAATGACCCCAGGCGCTCCATCCAGCACAGAGTCTCCAAGGGCCTCCATACCTCTGGCTACTGCATCACCTGATACATATCGACATCTCCTGCGCTCTCTCTCCCTTTCTCTTTTTCTTTCATTGCTCCAGCGTGGACCAAAAGAAGCACATTGACCAACCTCGGATTGGAACAAAGCCAGTTTTGCACAGTTTTACACCTCCAAGTTCAGAACTCTGCTGTGCACACTACACTTAGCGCAGCCGTAGTAATAGCTGATTGCTGAAATGCGGCATGACTATCATTTGGATCTCGTTAAAGCAGCCCATACACCTTCCCGCGTTGAAGCGTTCAGAATTCTCCTGATACCTCCAATACAATCATCGTTTTCCTTTGAGTGGATTTTGGGGTATTGAATTTTGAAACAGAGCAAAGCCTTTGCGTTCTTTTCCTCCTTTGTCCTCCCTCACACTTGGAGAAGGTAGTCGGCCTAAATTCTCTCTCATTGAGCTAACGGCTTTTCTCTGGCTCTCTCTTCTTCTCCCAAAAGGGAGGCTTCTCCCAGACTCCAGCGTAGAATAAATGTGCCAAGAAAATCAGAGAAAAAAAAAATTCAAAACAGACCACCATGAACGGCCACAGAGATGATGGAAATGGGCTGAATCACATTGCGATTGGTGGCGTTGAACTAGGGATGGGTCAGATTTGAGTGTGGTGACATGAATGAGAAATGTGAGCCACTGGGCAGGACGCAGTTAGCAGATATACAGTATTTTGGAAGCTTTGCCAGGTGTTCGCTATCTATAATATGTGTCTGATCCGTGCGGGTGTTCGCCTGTGGTTGGTCATGGGAGAACTTGATGTATGATGCCACAAAGCGAGAGGATTTCAGATTTTTCTGTCTGGTACAACAGTTGAAGCCTATTACGAGGTGTAGTTTGAAAATGCATTTGTTCCCCATCTACCTTGGGGAAAGTGTGGTTGCTTTAAAGTTTTGAAATCTAGAAGCTTCTGTAAATCACTTGCCAGCAATCTGTGCCTGCAGAACTTTCATAAAGGGTCAATGGAATGATGCATATTTTCTATGAATCTATTCAAAATACTAGAAAATTGTATAAAAAAAAAGAGATGTGATTTGACTACCAAAAACTGGAATTAATTTTGATTTTAATTAATACATTTTAATTGATGATATTTGTAAAAAAAAAGTACTTTTTTATTTTATTAATTTTTTTATTAAAATGTGTTTTCACATGTATTCAAGGTGTTAGTAAATTTTTAGAATGATTATACACATTTGTCTTGAAAAAGTGTAATATCAAATAAATGAAACCAACATGAATTCAAAGAGTACATTTTTAATCCATTTTGATATTGCTTATGTATCATTTTATATATATATATATATATATCATTGATCCATAAAGCTTGAAAGATTTTAGTAAAAATTATATGTGTTCATCATTCAAAAGTTCTACTCACAACAGTTGATAATTGTTAATTTGAGAATGTGTATTGATAATCAGTTCCACAGAATTTCGCTGTGGCTCAAGAAACAGAAACAAAGTTCCCAGATTTTTCCCGGGCTTGTTCATTCGGTGTTCTGAGTCAAAACAGGACAACCGGGATTGTAGTTCTGTAATATTTAAATGCAGGTAATGTCATTACAGAAAGTGCAAGTTGTCTTTGCAGAGCAAAGCATCAGTCCAGGCTGCTCTGAGCACTGCGGAGAAGCACCTCCCTAGGAGCAGTTATCTCTCTAGTACAGTTGTGTGATTGACAGTTAAAACAGCAAAATTATCATTTATTCAATAGTTTCTTAGCTGGCAGAGACTTTTTAATGAGATGAGTGGAATGGTGTTGTTTCTGAGAAAATGCTCGGAGGATTAGCTAACTAACCAGTTTCTAAAATACAATTTAAGTTTATTTGTATAGCGCTTTTCACGATACAAATCGATGCAAAACAGCTTTACAGAAAATGAAGTTTCTACAATATTTAGTAGTAGCTTATCAGTGGTGACGATGTCAGTTAATGTACATATGGCAGAAATGTGCGAAAAAATCAATTAAAGACATAATCAGACAATGCACACTGTTTACAGCAATTATTATATGATGCAATTAAACTTATAGCAATATTTATTAGTTCTGTATGTTGTTTCAGGGTTGGCATCATCTCTTCTCAGGTGTTCTGGATCCAGACTGAAGCTTGTGTAAATCCTAGTGCCAAAAACAGAAACAAATTGAGACATAATTAGTGTAAATGCTGTTCCTACCAAGCAAAATTGATTTGTTTAACCCAAGCTAAAGAATAATAATGTGCTTTTGATCAGATATAACTGCAGTCCAAGATTATGAGATGCATCATTTGAATGCTTGGCCAAAGAGATGTGTTTTTAATCTAGATTTAAACAGAGCGTTATCAGGAAGGCTATTCCAGAGTTTGGGAGCCAAATGTGAAAAAGCTCTACCTCCTTTAGTGGACTTTGCTATCCTAGAGACCCTAGAGAGTATGATGGATTGTAGTGTGGTATAAGGCTAGTTATCTACGCAGGAGCTAAACCATTAAGTGCCTTAAAGGTAAGTAATAATATTTTGTTACTGATACGGAACTTAATTGCTAGCCAGTGCAGAGACTGTAAAATTGGGGTATTATTTTCTTGACCTGGGAAAGACTCTAACCGCTGCATTTTGGACTACCAGCTTGTTTATTGAAGATGCAGGACAACCACCTAGCAGTCTAGAAACAGGTAACATGTTTCGTAGCTTGACAGGGTTTCTTAGATCGAAGAATGCTGTTTTTGTAACATGGGGAAATATGATTTAAAGAAAAAAAGAAAAAACAAACATCCATTACTTTTGTGGTAGCTTTATCTTATGATAAAGTGTTTAAATTAGGGATGTTCATTTTAACCGGTTAACCATTAACCGACCGTTAAGAATTTTGAGAAATTCAGTTAAACGTTTAAAAAGTCAGTAATTTATCAAAATATTTATAAAGGTTTGCTGCATTGTTAAAATAGGCTATGCTACACATATCATTTTATTGTATTTTTTTCTAGAGAGAAAAAATATTTTTTGTAAGTTATTAAAGTAAAAATATATTTCTTACTAAAAATATATTTCTCCTATAGACCTATTTATTCGCGCTATATAGCCTAGCTTTATTATGCTTTTCTCCACTCACAGAAGCGCTTCAGGTGCGGGATGTGATATGAAGACCATGTGAATCCGAATGTTCTGTTGTTTGTTGCTTTTTGCACATGTAAAATGAATCCTCGGGAAACAAATGTTAGTCATTTTAACGGGTCACAGACACTTTTCCTTTCTAACCTAAAATAATCTTGTCGGTTAACGGTTAATAATCTGTTAACGAGCATTGGTTGTCGGTAAGGACCATTAACTGATGAACATCCTTGTATAGATTAAAAAAAAATTATTTGACTTTTGATCCATTAGCACTAAAAATGTCTGCAAGCAGTTACTGCCTTCTTAGCAAACTAATTCTGGAGTTTTCATTCATTGCTCATGATGCTTTTTTGCTCTGACAGCATTTGCACCTGTGTCTTACTTTAAGACCTTATGAAGCTCAGTGCTTTGTAATTTCTGTCCTAATGACTGTGATGACCAATGATACATTTTAGGTATCTTTCTATCACGTTGCACTGGGATGTTCCACCAATGGTAAAATCTAATTGGTTCAAATCATGCCAGTCAAAATTTATCCCATTTATTTGCTACTACACAATCCTGGTCATATTATTTCAAAGAAATATTATTGTTGTGCTTTAGAAATAACTTTCCTTCTTGGTTGACTTCAGCTGTTAATTTTGTCGCTTCATTCAGCTTTTTTGGAAGGGTTGCCTTGGTAAAATTCACATTTTAGGGGCTAAATATCATGTTATTCGTATTGGGGTTGCTTCGACCCGCGGACATGAAAAACAACCACAGACTTGGCAACACTGGTTGGCATTAACTACACCGAGCCGTAATTCACTGACAATCTACACAAAATCGATGTTAAAATCGCAGGCGATTCTTTGTCGATTTTGAAAACGATTTTGTGTTAGTTGTCGGTAGACTACGGCTCTGTGTAGTAACGGCCGCTCCACCTGAACCAGTGTTGCCAAGTCTGCGATTGTTTTTCATGTCAGCGGTTTGAAGCAACCCCAATACAAATAACGTGATATTTAGCCCCCAATATGCGAATTTTACCAAGGCAACCTTTCCAAAAAATTTATATTTTATCCCCGGGAAGCAATTTTTATCGGGGAACCTCCTTGGAAACGCGATTGGGCTAGTTTTGGACTAGTTTTAAGAAGCAACTGGTTAGGATTTGTTGTGAAATCCTGGCAACCCTGATCTGAAAGCACGTGCTGGAGATATACTTCTAATCACAGGAGCATCTTTACTGATGAGATGCGCATGAAAATCGCATTCGATTTTTTGCTTCTGAATACTTACTGTAGTTGCTACTGAATACTTCTCTGTTTTTGTTGACGTTGTGTCAGGACCTTCGTTTACAGTATATGTAGGTGGGACAATTACAGACCCTGCAATTTATTGCAAAAACCCTTGTTCTCTTTCCTTTAGAATGGTCTGGTCTAAACAACCACAGAGACATACAAACACAAATATCACTGCAGAAATCTATTAGCTCTTATAGTCTGGAGACTAGTTAAGTGCTTTAATAAACATTCTGATATCCCTTTTATACTGAAAAGTTGCTGGTACTGGTCCATGAGCCAGTGCTCAGCCAGGGAACATTTGGACATTTCTCAAATTTGTTCCAAAAGTGTATTTTCAGAAAAGTTGCTTGGTTACTTGAAAGACTAGTCCAAAAAAAACCCACCTAGTAACATTCTAGTATAGCCTACGTGTTTGTAATAGGGATGGGCGTTTTCCACAAATATCACATTCGAATATTTGAGCTCACAAAAAACGAATATTCGAATATTCGTTTATTTAAATTAAGTTTAATGAGTCAGACGTTATTTTTCAGCAACATTTGTTTTCGTCATTTTGAACAAGCTTACAATAAGCTTGAACATTACACATCGTGTTTTGTAGCTGAAAAACTTTAACAATGCGTGCAAACAAACAAAAGTACAGATTAAAAGCAAAAAAAAAAAAAAAGTGCACAAAGAAAAAACGTAAAGCAGCCTGCAGCAATTAGGCTATTGTACAGAATGTAGCTTACACTTAACTTTTAAACTGTCAGCAAATCTTTTTTGCTTTTTTTTCTATTGTTTCAAATGTTCTTGTTAAGAAATACGGGCATGTAAGCATGATTGGGGGAAAGTCGGCTCCTTAGTCTGTTAACAATAAGGCCGGCCGTGGAGAAAACGCGCTCTGACGGCACAGACATTGGCGGGACTCACAAATAACGGTGTGCTAAGCGAATACGTTTTGTGAAGCGCTTCGTGTTTTCGTTTCACCACTGAATTGGATCCTCATCTGGTGGAATAAATGGCTCCAGCAAGAACTGTTTCCACTCGTCTCGGCTGGACTCTCTGTAATCGCTGGAGAACTGGCTCAGCCTTTTCCGACGAGTGGGCATTGCATCTTCTTCATCATTGGTGGCGGCTGCATCCGCACCATTCGCATCAAGGAAAATGTTCTTTTTTTTTCTTACTTCTCTCATGTTTTCATCGAGAAACCTGAGATGTTTGTGCCGAGGGTCTAGGGCAGAAGCGAGAAGAGGAGTTTTCACTGCATTCTCCAAGTTAGCGGTGTTTATTCGTTGCTTGAGAGATGCTGCAACAATGTTCTTGGATCACTTTCTGTGATTCTCCACAGCATATTTGAAGTACTGTAGAAGACCGCAGTTCTTTTAGGGGGCGTTCACATATCGCGTCTTTTGCATGCTCAAGTTCGTTATTTCCAATGTAGGCGCGCGGTATGCGCGCTCATAATGAAAGCGACGCGGTCGCGATGCGCACGCGGTGCGACGCCGTCCCGTTTTTTCCAGGCGCGTCCGCACAGCATCGAGTTAAAAACATCTCAACTTTCAGAATGCCACAAGTGCACCGCAGGTCATGTGACAAGAACTAAACATTCAGCTTCATCCTTTCCTGTAACAACGTTGAAAGCTCAGCCAAGATGAAGGAACAGCTGATCATAGCTGTATATGGATTGCCATTTTGAAATAAATTTAGTAGCAGAGCTACTGAAAGCGATTTTTTTTGTGCTGCAAATCCATTTATCGTTTGCTGAAATTTCTGCGTCTTCATGGAGAGAACGCGTCGCCTCAGGAGCGCTTCTGCCCGAGCGCTTTGGAAAGAAGGAGAAAGCGGAGCGCATAGCCTTTTCCACGCCTTATTAGGCGCGATATGTGAATGGCCCCTTAATCATTCATTAATTATTTTTTTGCTTGCATACACCTTCAAATATGCCGTGGAGAATCACAGAAAGTGACCAAATTAGGTTTTATTGTGAACTTTTTTTTTTTTTGCGAAATTCGAATATCATTTTTATTTATCGAATAATTAGAACAGAACGAATATTCGAATGTTCGACTATCCGTGCACATCCCTAGTTTGTAAAGGTTGGGATATTTTTTTTTTACTTTACATAATATATTAACACCTCTTTTGGGGTGGGACGCTCAAGAAAACAGGCAAAAATGACCAAAGATGGTCTGTCCTTTCCTAGCTTTCAATTTAACTCACAAGATGCTTCTTCATTCTCAAATGATGCTGGACAACGTGATCACCATGTTTTACACATAGGCCTGATTGTTGCTTTAATGGAACTTCAGTGCTGAAATGATCTAAAGGATTCACTTCCAGAATAAAAAATAAATAAATCTTGATAATTTTCTCACCCCATGTAACTCCCAAGATGTTTTTCTTTTTTCAGCCAAAAATAAATGAAGGTTTTTGGGGAAAACCTTCCAGGATTTTTCTCCATATAGTGGACTTCAAACTGCACCCTGCACAATCCCATCTGAGGATTATGAGTTTTATCTAGCGAAATGGTCATTTTCAAAAAAACATTTTATATACTTTTTAGTGCAAAATGACCATTTGTGGTTAAAATGTGTATATGAAGTGTATATTTTTCTTTTAAGAAAATTAGCAATCATTTTGCTACATAAGACTCTTATTCCTTGGCTGGGATCAAGTAGAGCCCTTTAAAGCTGCACTGAAACTGCAGTGTGGACCTTCAACCTATTAAAGTCCACTATATGGAGAAAAATACTGGAATGTTTCCCTCAAAAACCTTAATTTCTTTACCATTGGAGAAAGAAAGACGTGAACATCTTGAATAACATTGAGGGGGGAGTAAATTATCAGAATCTTTGTCTGGAAGTGAACTAAATCTTTAATCTTAGAATTAATAAATAAAAAGCAATGTGCAAATTTTATATACAGTTCAAATATTTGGGGTCAGTAAGACTTTAGGAAATGAATACTGTCATTTAGCAAGGATGTATTAAATAATAATACATTTCTCTGTCACTATGGTGGATTTCTGTCGACTACATTGCAGATAGATCAGTGCATATGAGAGTCAGAAATTAATGGGCTTGGGGCAAAAGTGACACCAGAAGGAACATGGTTTCTGAACTAAGGTATCTTTTGCGCTAGTATGGTCAAAACACACAAGGTTTACATATAGACTCAGCTGGTTATGGGAAAAAAGGATATGTACCTGTATGTCTTAAAGAGACCGTATTAAACAAGCAGCCAACTGTCATTAAAAGGGATAGTCCACCCTAAAATTTAATTTGTCTTTATTTACTCTCTCAAATGTTGTCCCAAACCTGTATTCATTTCTTTTTTTTTTTGCTGAACGCACAAGATATTTTGAAGAATGTGGTAACCAAACAGTTGCTGGTCCACATTGAATTTGATAGCAGCAAAAAATACTATGGAATTTCCTGTGGATCAACAATTTTTGGGTTTTCCACGTTCCTCAAAATAGCACTTATGTTTGGCAGAAGAAAGAAACTCATTCAGGTTTAAAACCACTTTTGAGTGAGTGAATGGTATAAAAATAAAACTATGACAGAATTGACAGACAGATGACAGCATTTTTATTTTAGGGTTCCTTTACTATTACTATTCCTTTAACATAAAACAACAACAACAAACATCATTATTCTTGAATGAAGAACTTTATATCTGAAAATATAAATATATTGTTTGTATATTATGTATAGTTGCAATGTGTTTTTTGTTCTTGTTTTTTTTTATAACAGATAAAATGAAAACAATTGTTATCATTGCCCACTTTGACCTAAATATCTGCCATTCTTGTTTTTTATTTTAATTTTGTTACATTGAAAGGCTTTGTCTTTATAACAGGGAAATTAGTTGCTCAGACAACTTGATAAATAGTCAAAGCAACGTAACAAAGAATCATGATTTAAATCTTGCTATGATATTTATTCCATTTCGCCCACCCCAATCATATTTTATCATAGTTTAATACCAGCAGGTTTAGGCGTCCTGTGTGTCCCGGCCCATTGCCGTTTTGTTCCTAAGTGGAAAGACGAGCAGTGGTTCTGTATTGTTGGAGAAGGTGTTGTATAACCTGAATCCCTGAGCTGGAGGCAGAGAGCAAGAATAACCTAAGAGCTGCACTAATGCTCTGTGTATGTGTTTGGTGCATAAGCTTGAATTAACTGGTATTGCCATAGTAACGGATGTCTCGTGGGTCCCGGTCTGATTGTCCTAAGACGGGGATTGAATGGCCTCTGTGCACTCCGAGGACCTGTGCAGGCTGGGCCATGGAGACCTGTTCCTCTGAGTCCAACTCTGGGCAGCACACACTTCCTGAAGTCCAGCTTGATTGCATATGTGCTTGTGCAATTTCTTTGATTCAATGACATCTACATGTTTATGTGAAATTTAAAAAAAAAATGAAAATATATTACTATTATTTGAATATTTTTTGGCTTGTTTGTTGTATCTCTCGTTCTTTGTCTGTCTCTCTTCACTCAACTTCCTCTGGCCTGGTTAGACTCCGTGCACTTAAATCTCTCTCTCATTCTCTTTCTGTCTGTCTTTCTTTCACCCTCAGTCTGAGTAAGGCTCTGCAACATGCACGGATTGGATCGCAGGATATTTGACTGCACTGTGATGTCACAGGCTTGTCGCATGCTGATTGGTGGGGGGATGGGGGCACAGCGATCGCTGTGGGCACAGGCAGGCTGAGATGGCAGGAGGGTTGGCAGAAGCTGTGAGAGACAGCTGTGGTGATGCCTCCAGGTCTTCTGCAAGCTTTTCTTCCAGGTTCTGTGTGAGGTTCTGACTCCATGTCGGGTTTTGCCCCGGACCGTGAGGCCTCTGGTAGAACTTGTACTCATTAAAAAAGCAGCAAAGAGGTGTGGTCCTAGTCTTACGCATACACTCCAATAGATATAGTCAGGCGCACATGGCTGAATGAATCTCAGATGGAGTGGACGATTCAGGACTGTGAATGTCAGAGGTTCCCGAACTTTTGTGGTCGTTGACCACTTTTTTTTTATAGGTCCCAAAGTTCTTGAAATCTCAACACCCCAGTTACATCACCGAATTTATCTGTTCACTGGATCTCGCAGACAGAAAACCCGTTACAGGAAATTTAGATCTGTATTTGGTCATAGTGCAGACAAGATCAGATTGCTCAAGTTGCTGCATTTTTAGGGCACTTGACTAGCGATGCTATACATTTACCAGTTTGCTTTTGTGCTCATGCTACTGTTGTTTTTATAAAGGTATGTTTTTTTATATATATATATATATTTTTTTTATATATATAAATGTATACACTACTACCATGTTAACGTTGAGTTGATAAGATTTTTTCATGTAAAAAAAAAAGTCTTATACAAGTCTGCTTTTTAAAAATAAATTTTAATTTTTTTTTTTACTAAAAATATGGTAAAAGTAATGATACTGATAAATAGTATCATTGATGTCACTTTTGATCAGTTGAGTGCAACATTGCTAAATAAAATAATTATTCTCTTTCAGCACTTTCAGTGGTAGTTTAATAATTCTATATTATAGAAAAATATGCATTCAAAATCTGAAAACAAGCATAGAAATGATCACTGAGCTTTTTTTTTGAACAGGACATGTTTATGGCCAGCAGTGTGTCCGCTCTAGGCCTGATGGTATAATGTGACAGGTGATAAAAGCTATCTGTTACATGTAAATCAACATTTTGCCCTAATCAGCTGTGGATATGAGGAGTGTTTCTTTTTCTGTGATATTGAGCTGGGCAGCACGGAGCCCACCCAGCATGAAATATCATTGGTCTGAAAATTCTGCTCAACATTAAACGTCAAATATATTCTAACTGGATTGTATTAATTGACCGATTATATTACCTTGAAGTCGTATTATGTTGCAGTTTTACTTTGATATTGTAATCTCTTTTCATATGGAGCATATCACATTTGTATTTTGGGAATGGAATAGTTCACCCCAAAATGCCAGGTCTGTAATCATTTACTCATCCTCATGTTGTTACAAACCTGTTCTTTCTTCAGATGAACACTTGTAATATTGAAAAATATTGGTAACTAAACAGTTTTGCTTTCCATTGACTTCCATTGTATAGACAAAAAATATGGAAGTAAATGGGAGCTGAAACTGTTTGGTTATCAACATTTTTCATAATATCTTTGGAACGACATGAGGGTGAGTAAATGATGACAGAAGTCATCTGTAAGTCCAGTTTGACTTGCCTCGTGTATCATGCCATTATTCTCATGCCATCTCTTTATTCTCATCTTTTCTCATCTTTTTATTCTCAGTGGCAAAAATTCTAAAATAAAAAAAGGGTTTGATAGTGCTGTATTTCAAAACTAAAACCAATGTTTATAATTCTCAGCCGTCTGTCCTGAAAGTTTAGTCCCACTTGTTTTTTTTGCCCTTTAGATTCTCAGGAAAATCATCCTTTTTGATGTATTAGTAAACAGACATCTCTCTGAAACGGGAACTGTAGGCTCACATGGCTGTGTTACCAAACACTGAGTTTGCAAACGTGTTTTTGCCAGACTTGATGTTCTGTCTCCCCGCCCCCCGCCACCAAACCATGGAATTACTGTGCGTGTGTGTGTGTGTGTATGCCGTCTGTAATCTGCCAGAGGTCCTGGCACGCACAGGGTTAAGACCAGGCACCCCACCAAGCCTGAGGCCTGCGGGGGACGTCCCACAGAGCTGTAAGCCTGCACAGAGCCCACACACCCTGGAGCAAGGCCAACAGCACACGCACAAAAGACAGACACACACAAATACATCGGGAAAAGGAGGGTTGACATAAGAAAGAAGGAACTGAGAGAATTGGTAGAAGGGTCAATGGCAAAAGTGGGGCTATGATAAAATAATCTTTTAAAAAACATTTTTAAAACCCATATGCCATGTTTTTAGATTTTTTTTTAAGTGTGTACATATATATTTGCGTGCGTGTGTGTACATTCAATTTAATTTTCTTTTTTACACACATTTGAACTTGATTAATAAATATTGTTGCAGCACATGATGTTAAAGTACCGGAACTAACCTTGTCTCGTCATAAGTCAAATTATCTGACATTTTAAGAGGCTTTTTGACCTTGAAAAACAGTCATGATGTTCTGCAGGGGTTGTCTCAGTGGCAATTTCCTGTTTTATGTTTTGTTTTTTTATGTTTCTCTGCTAGTTGATGGCACCACATGACTTTATTGGTCGCAACACATGACCTTGATTTGGTAGACAGTGTTTTTCAAGCAATACTGAAGGCATTCTTTTCAAGATCTTCATTTGTTTCTTTCATTATTACATTATCAGGATGATTGTATTTGACATTTTTGGCGTTGTAAATTATTTGATTTTAATTTTAAAATTCAAAATGAATTTAATTCAAACGCTAAGTACTTGCTCATGATAGAAGAGATTTATTCAGATTGTGTATTTGAATTGTATTCTTAATTTATATAAAAAAAAAAAAATAGGTCTTGTTTGGGTTTAATGGTCTGTTTTCTCTCTGATAGTCCTGATACTGGCTTGTCGTTTGGTGCCAGGCAAAAGTGGCCGCTGAAGGTTATCATTGAGGTGGAGTTACAAACACCATAGCTTTTCACAGTGTCAACACATTTGTTTTTAAGTGTTGTTGTTGGGGAGCTCGCCAAAAGGCGGCGGCGCTTCTGTCATGTATCCCGGCGGAGAATGCTCTGTTTAGTCTCTGAAACAGTCCGGTAAGCCTCAGCAGGTGTGGGAGCGTGACAGGAGATGCTGCCTGTCGCTGCCTGTCGCCTGTAGGTGTGTGAACAATAATGGTTGTTTCTTTCTCTCCTTACAGATTATGTTTATTTCGAAAACTCCTCCAGTAACCCACTGCTGATCAGGCGAATAGAGGAACTCAACAAGGTGAGTGACAGATCAGTCTGTGTGTGTTTGCTAAAAGCCAATCGAACACTATAAGACTGAAACTGGTCATCCTTTAATGCTTTAAGTTTGCGAAGAAAAAAAAAGCCCGGATTGTAACCAAGTCGCAGTGTTCATTTTGTGTGTACTTGTGAGTGGCAGGTCTGAACAAATTGCAATGCAATTGCGAGAGATTGGAAAAATCTTTGTAATGTAATGAAAGGACTGGGTTTTTTTTTAAGGCTCCAAAATGAGTTAAATAAATAAATAGAAGTAGTCCATACGGCTTTTGTGCTATATTCTAAATCCTATGAAGCAATTACTAATGCTTTTGTTAACTAAAACTATATATATTTAAACTATAACTTGAACTTGCGTTTAAAAATGTAAACAAAATGTTGTTTTGACTACTGACAGATATAAAAAGTTTAAATGCTAAATAGTGCCCTACCGATATATAGTTTTGCTGGAATTATCGGACGATATGAGCCTTTGGCCGATATATTGGTATCGTTATCGGTAACCTTTTTTTTTTTTTTTTTTTTTTTTTTTTTTTTTTTTTTTTTTTTTACATATAATGCAGATAAAATGCTGGAAATGGTGTAATTACTTAGTTTTTCCAGCAGAGCATGCTCCATTGTTTGATACTGGCGACCTGGATGAAACGCTTTAACAGTAAACGCTACAGTTTTTCCATATTTCACTATGTTCTTCCTTTAACTTGGAGTTGAGTTGATACATACCTCTCCCATCTCAGTGCGTGGACTTAATCACTGTAGTGCGTGGCAGGGATGGAAATTAGCACCCGCCACCAACCAATTGCGGGTGATTTTGTGTTGTGGCGGGTAAACTCGCTTCACCTACCAGCCACCGTGGCGGGTAAATAACAATAGCATACTGTTTCACCCGACCGGTGGACAAAAAAAAAGTTAATTTTTATCCCTGGTGTGTGAACAACACGCAATAAAGTGTAATATCATCCGAAGCAGCTCTGTAGAGAAAGGCGGTGTAAACCGGGCCCAAAACGGTGGCGTTGTTTCCAGTACAGTGTTTGCAGCTGAAGTTATTGCTGCTGGCGGAGTGATATATTTGTTGGTTATTTACAGTTTGTTTTATAGCACGCGCTCATGAAATACAAGATCGCGTGAAGTTGAATTCGTTATCGTGCACAAGTTTCCGCATACTGTCACGTCTCTGTCAAACCCCGGTAAGTTCATTTTCCTCCCGCATTCTGCAACGTTTTTGATTATATGGACAGTTTGTGTTTATCTTATTGTTTTTAACTAACTCACCGACAGTATTATCGGTCGCGTGTCTAATGCGGTCCGGGAGATGCATTTTATTTCCAGTCTTCAAGTACTTTTTCAGAAGTTATAGCTCGGTGGCTAGGAAGTCAACCCTCTACATTGCGAGTAAATCACTCTCATATGCAACTTAATCTTCCTTCTGGCTATTAAATGATGTCTAATATTAGCCAATGGCTAATAAATTCTCTGATTTTACTCGCCAGTGTGTTAGTTGGAGGCTAGCACAGATATTTTCACTCGCAAACACTATCTGACTCTCCGTCAGACGATCTGTGCTTTTTTTTCCTCAATGGATCCGCAACGCACCTGTATAATGTACCGTAAACTCTAGTGTTAAGGAGCACAAATCGCCGTCGGTTTCTCACATAGAGAAAGAGAGAGAGAGAGGGGATTGACGTGCTACATTTAAATAATATTATTTGTTGTATTTTCCTGTCAAAATAACAGCATTCCTATGGAAGAATTCAGCTTTTAAGAACTGGCTGGCGCTCACCTATTATTGTCCATGTTTTGATTTCAGCAAATCAGTTCGAGCGAACACACAAAACCTAATTAATATTCATGAATCCAGCAGCTCATTAATCCTTAGTAATCCTTAGGGTGTTTTATATTTTTTATTAGTAGGAATCGTATTATTATTATCTTATCAGGAGAATTGTAAGGTTTTTTTTCCCCAATTTTATTTTTATTTTGTATTTTTTTTTTTTTTTTACAGAAACACTGAATGACCAAAAAAGCACCACCACCAGTCCAGTTAAAATGTTCAGTTAAAATGACTAATAAGGATTCAAACATGGTTATCAAGTTTACTTCTAATTCCTAAAGTTCTATTCTTAAATTCTACTTGATTATTATAAAGCTTGACTGACTGCCAAGTAAACTAAAATAAATACTAGCCAATGGCGATTCAATTGCCAAGGTGTCTGTAGAGGGTTGTAAGTTGTTATGTACATTAGAAACAACATTGTATCTCTACACATGTTTGACAGCTCTGGCTTAAAAACGCGTAAAAACGATGTATTAAAAACACTGTATCATCCGGTTGGGCTACGGAGTTGAGAGAATGAGCTTCTTCAGCAAGAGTCGGCTGTTTCAAAACCTAGTAACCTGCCTAGATAGGCAGCATTTTTGAGCATCACTGAAAGAGAAAATGTCAGTATTTCATTGAGACTTGAGATTAAATAAACTGCTTAAGTATTGTAGATATTGAAGTATTAATTTTCACATGCAGTTACACATTGTCGGTTAAAAAAAAGAAAGTGGCTGGAAAACACTTCCATGTTTTCCCTGTTTAAAGACGCTTACATGAGTAGTTACATAAGTATGGTGAACCAAAATAAAACGTGGCGATTTTCTACGAAGATAAAAGATTATAACTATAATGTATGGCGGAAGAGCACTTCGCAGCACTTCGACCTCGGCGCAGTAATATCATCACTCCTGAAAACTCCCCCTCCCCATCTCCCTGCACGCCTGCACTATTGGTAGTAGTTTGGGGGAGTTCTCAGTGGTGATTATATTACTGTGCAGAGGTAGAAGTGCTGTTCAAGAGGGCTCCTTGAGCTGAAGGGATGCCTGAATTTGGTGGCGATCCACCAGTGCGTTCACAAGATAGTGACACCAGTCAACACTTTCACTTCAGTAAGGAGGTCTCTTGTTCAGACAGCAGCATTCAAGCGTTGTCTTTAATCGAACGTAAGTGCCCTGCGAATTGAATTGAATTAAAGATGAATAAACTTCAACTTTACTGTTCAGTGCACGGATGTTAGACTCATTTTGGATAATAACGTTTAAACTTAAATTAAATTGAAAACTTTTGTAAAAATAAAAGCTACTTCTAAAATGTAAATAAACACAATAGTATATAAATAAAAGTAGCTGCTCTTGGTTTATTTGTGAGAGAAGTAGCAGGAACATTCTTTAGACAACCCAAGACCTTTTAAACCAGACTAAATCATGGGCCTAACTCTAAACCCTTGGTCTGATTAATTCGTTCCCCAATTCAGCTAATTCAGTTTGCTAGTTCAACTTGCTCATTTTTATTATTCTTTTATGGTGCTTTTTTGAAACTTGACAAGCCCCAGTCCTTATTCACTTTTATTTTATTGAAAATAGTGGCCAGAACGTTATTTAAAATTTCACCTTTCGTGTCCCAAGGTGAGTGATCCTTTTAAGTATGCAAAGGGTGACAAGCTTCAGTTTAGTAGTGAGCACTTGGCAAAAACCCATAACTAATTGACTTACAAATCTCAAAGCTTCAGCTTTCTATCTTTTTTTTTTTGTTCCGTGTTCACACTTGTAAGCCTTTAACATCCTTTAACATCACACTGCACCACCCTGTCTGCCCTCCTCGTCTTCTCTGCATCACGAAACCCTCTCAAATCACCCAGGAAGTGCAGAGGTGTTTAGGTCATGGTTTTGATTTGATCCTCAATTTGCATACTGAGGCTTCCCCAGGAGCTGATTGGTCTATAAGCTGTTGCTGTGACAACTCTGTTCCATTTTGCAGACAGCGAATGGGAATGTGGAGGCCAAAGTGGTGTGTTTCTACCGACGCAGAGACATCTCTACAACACTCATCTCCCTCGCTGATAAACATGCACGTGAGTAGCTGTCAGAGACTACATTACCCACAATGCTTTGAGCTGTCATTTTGAGCTGAAATGTAGGGCTAGATGGGGCAGATATCATATCGAGATCACAATGAAATTTGCGTTGATAAAGATGATAAACTCTGGATAGTTTACTCGATATGGATTAAAGTGACAGCCTATCACACAGCAGAAATAAAGGTGACAGCAGCCAGTCAGTGCATCTCGCCTACCATAAACTCAAACACGCATGCGTTTGCAGTGTTAATTTTTTTTTAGCATCTTCTCGTTTAATTATGTGACTTCACATGAGCTGTTCTGAGAATAACTTCATCAGCTTTTCACCATTTAATTAGAGGAAAACCACTGACAAACGCAAACTAAAACCGAAAGATCAAAATAAATGTTTGGTTTTACATGGAAAAAGTTATGAAAGAAATATATAACTATTGTATACTAATGTATACTTCTCAATGTAATAATAATAATTTTAAGAAATATCATTCACCCAAGATATTTTTTCATCCATGTTTTAATTTATACAGTTATTTTGTGCAGCATCTTATTTAAAAAACAAAAATGCAGTTTTGTTGTAAATTATTTATTTTTATTTGATATTTTAAAATTTTTTTTTTTAAATTATTTTATTAATTTCGTTAGACAAAATTTTTGATGATCAATTTGTATAAAAAACTAACACTAGCTTTTCTAATCTTTTTGTATGGTATCTTTTTATTTACTATACAATTAACAAAAGCAAAAAAGGCATTTAACACTAGTTTACTCTTATTTTCCTATTCTATGTGTTTTCATTTGTTATAGAATAAAAAAAAACCTTGCTACGTGTACTACTCTTTTGTTGATTTTGATTGCTTGCATTGTCCTCATTTGTAAGTCGCTTTAGATAAAATGACTGTGGATGTATTAAATTGTAACAGAATTTAGAAATAAAATAAAACATAAGTTTAAAAGTAGCTTACTTTGTGGAGTTTAATTGTGAACAAGCCAGTTGTGTTTAATGTACATTCATTCTCATTGTCTAACATCCAAATGGTAAGCATTTTCTTCCCCATCATTGAAATGAATATTGTGATAAATATTGATATTGTATGATAAGGAAAAAATATTGTGATGACCATATCGTACAGCCCTACAGTGAGTTCTCTTCATTGGCTGTTAGTTGGATTCTGAGTTTCTAAGATGAATGTGAGCTTGCAGTTGATTGTGGTGGTTTGGGGGTTAAGTGGACTAAATAACTGGGAGAACTCTGGGATACATCACCAAAGAGAAATCTGTCATTTTAATGGATGAATTCTTCACAATATGATCCATAAAGTACATTTACAAAATAAATAATGAATTTTAATATCATGCCAACATGAACCTTTAACTGAAAAGTTAACTCAAAAATGAAAAATGTGTTTGTGCCTTGTGTACTACCTACATAAACAGCTACCTTCTACAGATGCATCCTAACTGAAATGGAAGCTCTTAACATCAAATGTGATTTTTGATAAAAGATATTTTATCACCTTATTATGCAGCATAATTTTGCTGCTTACTTTTTGGAGCCTTTCTGTTCTCTTCCACAAACAGTCCGCCCATTGTCTGTTATCATACGGAGCTACAATGAAGTCTGTATCTCTCAAGTGATCTTAGTTCTGTTTCAGTTTTTTTTCTAGAATGCATCTCAAGTTTAAGGCACCTTGTAGTGAATTTTCTTCTTTGAAAACATGGATCACCATTCACACACACAGAAATTTTGGATAACCTGTACATATTTCTAGGTGAAAAAAAAATTCATTTGAAAGTGAAAGGTGGGGTTTAATTTTATCCATTTAGATTTTATTGGATAAAACGTATTAGGCTATAATAATTTAGGTAGATTGTTTTTTTCTCATCCTTTGTCAGCTTAAATGAGAATAATAATGTTATTTTTTTGGGGTTAGAAATTGACATGACAAATAAGACCAGTGGTGTTATTTTCACAATGACATCAACCAGATGACCCTACAAAATAGTCTTTATATAGTCTTAATTCTAAGTCTTTATATGCAAATTACCATGCACAATTTGGGAAGCCTGTGTGTGTATGAATGTGTGGTTATGGGTTAAGTTGTTTTGATAGCAGGCTGATTTTAATGACATTCATGTTTGCTTCTCTACATTTGCTCATTATCAGAACACCACTAATGTGCTGACGGTGCACAATTTTTTTAATTCAGTTTTTTAAATAACTGAAAGTACACTCTTAACATCAGTCTGTCAAGCATTATAATATGATAATCAAGTATTATTTAATAGAACTATAGTCATTTGAATTAAAACTTGATAACCATGTTAGAATGCATTAGTCATTGAGTCCAGTTGGTGGTGGTGCTTTTTTTGGTCATTCAGTGTTTAAAATTTTTTTTTAAATACTGATAAGATGATGATACGAATTCTATTAATAAGAGCAATATAAAAAACACTAAGGATTAATGAGCTACTGGATTCATGATTATTAATCAGTGTGTGTGTATTCACTCGAATTGATTTGCTGAAATCAAAACAGGAACAAAAATAGGTGAACCCCAGCCAATGACATTTGTGCATTAGTTCCGCTTACTACCGTCAACTCTCTCTCTCTCTCGTGCGTCTTCGCACTAGAGATTACAGTATGTCAAATACAGGTGCCTTGCGCATCCATCAAGATGAACTGAAAAATATCACAGATTGCCTGAAGGAGAGTAAATCTCTGAAGCGCTCAGTCAGAGTGTTCGGCGAGTGAAATGTATCTGTGCTAAACTTATACTAGCCTCCAACTCTAGGGCTGTGATGGTTGCCGTAACAACCGCGTCACCGCGGTGGTCGGTTGCTACCGTGGTTGTCTACTGCCACCGGCGGTAGTGCACGCTACGTCACAAACTCTATAGCAAGCATAATACAAAGTTTTGTATATAAGTGTAATAACTGTAATAGTTGCAAATTCTATGTCTATGGTAATTAACAAATTACCTCAAACATTCCTTTAGATATGCAGATTTGAGCACAGGAAAATACAGTTTATGCATTCAGCAAATTAATTTAGTGTTGGGCGATGGATCTTGTTGGGAAAGCAAATACCGCATCACCGATCTGGAGTCATCTGCATTCGTGTCACCCATCGGCGTTTGCACAAGTTCTCGTGATCGCAAACGCTGGCTGGTCAGGTTTGGTGAGGCTTTCTCCAAACTGGCCAAATACAAATGAGACAGCGATGAATAAACGATGGTAACAAGAAATATGGCAACGATTCCTATTTCAAAGAGAGCTTGTTCAGATGAAGAGTTAGGCCGGTGACACACTGGCTGCGTGGCGTGAGCGTGGCATGTCTGTTGCGTCCCAGGAGCGTGGCGTTGTCTGTGTCTTTACACACCAGAAGCGTGCCTGACGCGGCGCGCTGCTGCTGCTGTAGGTGACATAGAGGGAGGCCGCCGACAGACCAGGATCTTGTCTTCATGACAACAATATCAACTTTTTTTTTACACACCTACAACTATGCCTACTGATAAAGGACACCGTCAACAGTTTTGACGGCAAAATATACTATGTTTGTCAGGTGCAATATTTGAAAATCGATAATTATTTATTTTTTTAATTACATTTATATCTGAATTTATGTCAACCTATAGACTTTCAAACATCAAAATGTCATGAATTAATATGTATTTGTGTACAAAATGACATATAAACATATTTTCCTATTATATTTTGCCTGGAAACGCTTCCAACACGCACGCGTGTCCCGTGAAAGATAGGCGTCGGTTCTATTTCTAGCATGCACACGTTTTCCGCGCGCGTCTCACGCAGGCAGTCTGCAAGCTCTAACCTGTTAACATGGGAGCCCAATTAAAAACGGACACGCCACGCATCCAGTGTGTCGCCGGCCTAAGTTATTGAGCTTGCTGGGTGGTGGAAAAGTAAACCGGACGCAACACAACCGCGTTGCGACAGGTTTAGTCTGTCTAGTGTCTATACAGGACATATGAACTCTGTGTCAGTAGCCTACATCACAGACCGGACGGGGATTTATCATATCGTGTTGTGCTGCATCCAGTGGAGCATCACTGATTATAATGAGTATTTTGTCGCGCTGCGTCGCTCGCGTCCGTTAGATAGGGGGTATTTAACTTTTCTTATTTAGGCTACTTAACTGAATTATTTCTTTGATATTTATTTTAGTGTTTTGCAGGCGGCGTTCACTGACAGAAGTGCTCAAATAAACACTAACTGACGAGTTAAATAGGATGTGTTAGATGAGTGAGATGGGCTGATTTCTAGACGTGCATACATATAAATATATCCTGTATATAATATATATAAAATATATTACATGCATGCACAGTTTAAGTCAGCTTTAATCACCTTTTTTGGTAATTCCATGAATTAACTGACCACGACACTGCTTACAGATAGTTTATGCGCCGCCTTTGAGCACAGGACCGTCAACGCTCGCTTAACTTGCCCCTGATAATAAAGTGAAGTGGAGCGCGTGTCTGAAACGTCTCCTGTTTAGTCATTCTGTGACTGAATAAATTTACTTCTTGTCTTGAGAAAAAGTGACAGAAGCAGCAGTTGTGAGTGGGTGGCCATCCCCGCCCCTACGTAAAATGATTTGAATACGTTAAACTGGAAAAAAATTATCGCCTTCGTTAACGAGCAAATTTTGACACCAATATATTTATACATTTATATATATATATATATTTTTTTTTTCTTTCAAACACCGCGCCACCGGCGGTTGTTGGTCCATGACTACCGCGGTGGTAAACATCAGCCACCGTCACGGCCCTATCCAACTCACACACTGATGAGTAAAATCTGAGAATTAATTAGCCATTGGCTAATATTAGACACCATTTAGTCGCCCAGAGTGAAGATGTAGTCGCGCATGTGAGTGATTTACTCGCAATGTAGAGGGTTGACTGGCAAAAACAAAACAAATATCATGCTTTGAAAATTCAAACTCGCAGTCATCATTACATTACTTTTATGTACAATTTTAAACTACCACATTCCTATTTACAGTCATTCTGATAGCACATGAAAACAGACAGAGACAATGGTAGCTTTAGCAACATTAGCCTTGCAGACTGCCAAGAGTCTCTTTCAGAAAGGCTTTGAAAAACAAAGTGTGCTTGCTTTGTCTGGATCTAATGTTTATGCACAAAGTATCGGTATTGATCCCTCTTTTATAATCAGGATATTTTCTTTAAAAATTAAGATTAACCACAGTAACCTTAGTGATGGTCGACCGATATATCGCCAAGGCTGATATTTGACCTTTTTCAAATATCTGCATCGGCCAATAAGTTTTTCTGTTTGCCGATGCATTCGTTTATTTTGATGGTGCTGAGAACAGCAGCGCCAGAGCACACAGTTTATCGTTAACAATTATGTCCACAGACAGAAGTCTGTCTAATAATCAGATAAAACTGTTAAACAAAGGAATTAAAATGTATACAAAAAATAATTATAACGATTGCTTTTATATTGTTAGTAATAGAAAGGCAAAAATTATTGTACTTTCTGGTTTGACTTCAGCATTCAGCAAATACGCAGTTATATATGGAATGATATTGCGGACTTTATTCAAAAGGCATTGCAAATTGTATTTGCAATTGCGTTTTCAATTTGTGGACGCATAAAATGTGACATAATCCAAACGCAAATGCAAATCGCGCATTACCGTTTTCATTTTCGATTAAGTGAACGCACAGTGTCTGCCAAATTTAAAATGGAAATGCAAAGTCCGTTTGCAATTGTGTTTCCCATATCTTAGGAGCTATGAGCCTGTCATATTTAAATAGCAATATTAATTACCACATTTGCCTTTTCACTCTCTCTTCACTGTGCATGTAAACTGCCAAAACTCAAATGGAATTGCAATACCTTTTGCATTTGAATTTCCAACGTCTACACGGAAACCTGTCAATCAAGTGACAGGGGTGGGGCCGTTTTATTGGGCGTGTTTGCATTGGGAAGTGACGATCGTACTAAAATGTAATATGTTTTTACTAGGGTAAATATGAGTTAACGACAGTGTTTATAATTAAGCCACAGTAGCCACAAATGTACAGTTGTCTTAGACGAATTCTCCTTGATTCAGCAGCTGCACGATGTACAGCAGAGAGTCCTGTCTTGAATCTAGAGATCTGGTGCTACTTCAGTGTAGCTTGGTAGCTCAGTGGTTAGTGATCCTACTAACTTCAGCCGCTGATTTCGGACTTGCATCCTCAGTAGTTCAGACTTTGTGCATTCGACTCGGGAGTGTGATGTCTGCGAGGACGCAGGTCCGGTAATTCTGCAAACAGCAGCGTACTTGATAACATGTCAGCTCGCCTTGACTACTGCAATTTTCCTCACTGTATGATCGCCCGTTTGGCGGCTGAAGTTAGTAGGATAAACAAAAAAATAAAGAACGTCTGTGTCGGCCCGGGTTTCGAACACGCGCTAAAAGACTGTGTGCCGTGAGAGATGACAGTCACTAACCACTGAGCTACCAAGCTACACTGAAGTCACACCAGATCTCTAGATTCAAGACAGGACTCTCTGCTGTACATCGTGCAGCTGCTGAATCAAGGAGAATTCGTCTAAGACAACTGTACATTTGTGGCTACTGTGGCTTAATTATAAACACTGTCGTTAACTCATATTTACCCTAGTAAAAACATATTACATTTTAGTACGATCGTCACTTCCCAATGCAAACACGCCCAATAAAATGGCCCCACCCCTGTCACTTGATTGACAGGTTTCCGTGTAGACGTTGGAAATTCAAATGCAAAAGGTATTACGATTCCATTTGAGTTTTGGCAGTTTACATGCACAGTGCAGAGAGAGTGAAAAGGCAAATGTGGTAATTAATATTGCTATTTAAATATGACAGGCTCATAGCTCCTAAGATATGGGAAACACAATTGCAAACGGACTTTGCATTTCCATTTTAAATTTGGCAGACACTGTGCATTCACTTAATCGAAAATGAAAACGGTAATGCGCGATTTGCATTTGCGTTTGGATTGTCACATTTTATGCGTCCACAAATTGAAAACGCAATTGCAAATACAATTTGCAATGCCTTTTGAATAAAGTCCGCAATATCATTCCATAGTTATATTTAAACAAATCTTTGAATGACTAATGAAAATCTAATTTCAAAAACCTTGCAAACTTGTGTGCATTTGTATCCTGCACTATAGCGTGTTTTCTGTTTATTTATACATTTATTTTTTTAATCCATTTTCAAATGATTTAAAATTTCTTAAATATTAAATAAAATGATATCGGCTTTATATCAGTCATCGGCCACCCTGCTTTCCAAGATATCGGCATCAACTCAAACAAAACAATAAAATCGGTCGACCACTAGTCTTTAGCAGAATAGATGAAGGGAGTCTATGGAGACTCCTATGTTCGTTTGTGCATCCAAAAATGCAACACTTGTTATTCCTGTTTAGTGCTGACAAGCAGCTACAGCGAGAAAACAGTAATGGCGGACTGCTGCCTCTTACTCAGGGCTGTGAATTCACATTAATCTGTTTGCAGTGGATATTTTTTTCCATTTTCATGTAACAGATTAATAAAGTGTGCACACTGAACATAGTTGCTGTCCGGCAGTGTGTTCAGGAGCGTTGCGTCTGCTGTAGTGCAGCGATCGTTTCCGCATAGACACGTGCTGGTTTTCGGTAATGCGCTATATCACAGTAATGAATATGCACTATATTGTTATCGTGGGCACTTCTAAATACCTTGAATAATTATATATTACAAATTATTCAGAATTTGGAATGCATTTTAAGAATAATTTTCACACTCTACATTAGGGCTTCATTAGTTAACATTAGTTAATTAGTTAACATAAACTGCCAATGAAAAATTCTTCTGAACACATTAATCTTAGGTATTCCAATATTTAATAACACATTTATTTGTTATTTAATGAGCTATCAAGAACTAAGTCTTGTATTTTTTGACAGATGAATAACTTCTGTAGCAAATGTAGCTATTGCTCATTGTGAATGTTAATGGTTAACTAATGAGTTCTTCTTTTAAAGTGATACCTCTTGGTCTTATAGTTATTATGCACTTTTATCAGTGTAAAACTTTTAACTTTATATATTTTCTTTATTGCTTTATTATATTTAAATGTTCAGTTTTTTTTGTTTTAAGAAAAGTTATTTAACCTAATACCTACTGTATTATGATCACTTTTTAAAACTAAATTTCAGTACCGTGATAATGCAATATACCGTAATAAAAGCATTGGCAATTAATCGCAACAGGAAAATTTTATACCGGCATATCACTATTTCCACACCGAGTCTATTGCTGTGCTGTAAGCGCTTAAAGTAACAACATGATGTTTGCAGTAAATATGAACATGGATTTACTGGAAAATGTTGTAATTACACCAGAAATGCATATTATTAAAGTATACTGTGTTTCACAGTCAACACATTTTGGCTAGGTTTAAAGGGAAAGAGCACTTTTAGATAAGGCAATGATGGATGGCACTTGTGGAGGTAGGAAAACAAAGTTCTTTATGAACCACAGGATTGCTTGTAATAAAGAATTCAATGCAAAAAAAAAAAGCAGTAGAGCTGACCGTTATTTTAAATGTTTTTCTACTTGCTTGAGCAACTTAATATATAAATCTAGAAGTAAATGCAAAAGTTAAAGGCATTGAATAATGTGTTGCTTATATTTATTGTTTAAACATGTCTGTGAAAGAATTTATTACTGTACTGTAAAATGAATTGCAATGCTGAAAAAGCATTTTCAGTGACAATGTTTGCATTTGAAATCAAAATATTGGATAAATGTTGTGTTTGTGGTAAACAGCCACGGATCAGTAGCGGACTCCTGTGTGAAAGCACAGTCTGTGCTGCTTTCTCTCTCTCAAGATTCACCTAAGAGGGGAATTCCCCCCAATTTCAAAAATTAAATTCAGGCCCTGAATAAACGTCTAAAAGTCCTGATTGGAATATCACTTTAAATGGTTATAAATGAAAACAAATTCGCTATCTGTGATCAGTATCGGCAGATACTGCATTCTGTGATCGGCCTCAAAAATCCTGATCGGAGCACCCCTATTATAGACTGGTTGTTTTCACACACTGTGACCTACAGACTTCATAATAGTTTTATTCGTAATAATATTTTTCATAATAGTTCCCCTTTTGTTTCTGGCTCGGTGTCTTTTGTTGAAAGGGATAGTTCACCCACAAATGAAAATTCTGTCATTAGTTAACTCACCCTCATGTCATTCCAAGCCTGTAAGACCTTCTTTCTTCTTTGGAACACAAATGAAGATATTTTTGATAAATAAATATGGAGGGTCAGAAAGCTCCATTTCTATGTCATCTGAAATAACTTAATTTGTGTTCCGAAGATGAAACTACACTAGTATGTTTTTCTTTGTTTATTGTCGTTGGCATCAAACCTGTTTTTTGTAGCTCTTCACCCTGAGCTCTCCTTGACTTTCTATATAAGGAAAAGAGCAGCCTAGACATTCTTCAGAATACCTCCTTTTTTGTTCGATGGAAGGAAGTGGGTTTGGAAAGACATTAGGATGAGCAAATGATCTGAGTGAACTAATTCTTTAAATCTTGTTAGAGATTCAGGCAAAAAGATATTAGTGTCATCCATTATGTCATGTTCAGATGAGTGACAGCCCTTAAAACACCCTCCTCTCTTGAATGAACTGTAGTTGTGAGTCTTTTAAAAGAGAATCTGTTCCTGCTGTGAGCAGAACCTTCCTCCAAAATGGCTGCTGTAGAGATTTATCAGCAGAGAGGTATCTGAGAGGTTTGTAAGTTCATGGGTTAGACAGTTGCTTCTGCGTATAAAAGAGATTTCTGCTTTGGTCCGCAACACACAAGTCTGATTCTGAGACTGTGAAGCCTATTTGTTCATGTGGACCACACAGATGCAGTCAAGAGGAACTCTCTCTATGTGTGTGTGTGTATTATGGACCTCTCCTTAATGCCAGCAGTCTCTCCGTGGACCTTCAGACATTTGCAATATGTGAGAAATGCATGGCAGGAATGGTTGTTCACCACATGGGTGTGTGCTACATCCTGTCTCTGCCTTTGGAAAAGGGAAAGAGAGTGGAAGAATGAGTGGAAGAGTGCAAGGAAAAAGAAAGTCACCAATTGGAGGGAGGATGAGGAAGAAGACTAACCAGTGAGAAGAGGGAGGACACAAGTTCAGTGGTGGTCTCGTGTGCCTTCATGCCTCAGCCCATCGTGCATTACTAGTGTTGCTTGCAATCATCACTTTTGCTGTTGCACATATTTAGGGTTAGGGTTTTGTTCAAATGCCTAATTATATGTATTAAAGGAATAGTTGACCCAAAATTTAAATCGGTATTATTTCCCTCCAGTAAAATTCAATTAATTCATACTTTTATGCATTCATTTTTTTTAAATAATTTTTTTTTAATACATTATTATTCTCCATTTTATTTTCTTATCAAGTTATTTTCTTTTACTAATTAAAATTCTTCTAATTCATTCATTATTTGTTCTTTTAATTATTTTTCTTTCCTTTTTATATTTTTTATGATTTTATTTTGTAATGTATTCTCTTTATTTTCTTCTTTTCCTTCCTTCCTACCTTCATGCATTGTTTTTCCTTTCTTCCTTATGTATGCATGTATGTTTTGGCAAGTTATTTGTTCTCTTTGTTATTTGTCTCTTTACTTTTGTCCCAAATGATTTCCTTTTTTCTTTTGTCCTTTCTTTTGTTTTTTGTAATTTCTTTCTCTCTCTCTCTCTCTCTCTCTCTCTCTCTCTCGCTCTCTCTCTTAGCTTCCCTTTTCTTCATTTTTTTCTTTTTATCTGTATTTATTTATTTTTCTAGTTATTTTTCTGTATTTTATTTTACTTCTGTTCTCTTTCATTAATTCATCCTTTCTTTTTTTTATCCATGCATTTATAAATTTTTTTCTCTTATCTTTATTTCTTTTTTTGGTAAATAGTTTCTTCTATTTATTATGTTAGCTTCATTTTAGTTATCTTTTTATTTGAATTTCTGTATTTTTTATTTATTTTTCTTATTTCTTTTCTCTTTTTTTTGCTTTTTCTTTAATATTTTCATACATTTTCTTATTTCTTTCTTTATTATTTATTTATTTTCTGAGTTCTGCATGGGCAAGTGAAACTCTAGCTTTCTCCCGAAATTGTAGAAGTCTACTTTCTAGTGCTCTTTGACCCTTGATGTAACCCAGCAGAGCTTGTGGTGTGTAAACTTGACTTGTGTGTTGAAGGAGTCAGCAGCTTTGGGTGCTGTGACTCACAGATGAAATATTTAGCTCTCTGTGATGCTGGCTCCACCTCGCTGGGCCCTGAGAGCATGAGGCAGCGAGGCGCCATGTGTGCTCCGAGAGAGACCTGGCCCGGCTGTGAACTACTGACTGGAAGCACCTCACTCGTCTGCCTCAGCCGCTCCACTTGTTTGAGCTTTCTGCTCGACCTATCGGTGCCGAGCGCAACAGCTTTGAGTCACGGCTGTCAGAGTGAGCTGTGTTTGTGTGTTTTACATTTCTTCCTGAATTGGAAGGGCAAAATAAACAAACAGCGGTCGGAAAAAGGCACCGGAATTCATCTCCGTATCATCTCATGTCCTTATCAACAGAAATGCGCGTGGTGTGGGTTTATGTGACATACAAAGCGAAAATGTGTGTATCTGTGGCCACAGCTTTTTGGATGGAGGTTATAGAGTGTGGTGATGGAGGCTGTACCTATTGTATTTAGTGCGTGTGCATTTGAGAGTTGAATGAAAATCGTCTCTGGATCTCCAGATATGACGGATCTATATGTCCTTAAACTTTTTAAGGATGCGATGCCATTAATTAACGTTTTTGTATGATTTAAGTGTTTTTGAAATAAGTCTAATGCTCAACTTGACTTTATTTATTTGATCAAGAATACAGTAGAACAATAACATTTTGAAATATTATGATTTAATTGATATTATGATTGAAGTGTTTTCTGTTTTAATATAGTTTCAAGTTTTTATTGATGTGATAGCAAAGCTGAATTTTAAGCAGTCTCCACTCCAGTGTCACATGATTGTTCAGAAATTATTCTAATTCGCTGCTAAAAAAACCTTTTCATATTATTATCAGTTGATAACCAGTATGCTACCTAATATTTTTTATTTTGAAGAAACTGTTCAACTTTTATTTCAGGATAGAATAGAAAGATCAAAACAACATTATTTATTTGGAAGAAAAGTATATATACTGTCTGTGTCTAAGTGTATAAACAAATATTTTGGCAAGGCTACATTTTTTATTTTATTTTAATAAATTGTGAAAGTGTATCTGTTAATTACGTTATACTGATTCAGGATTCACATGCCATGTCATTTTGGACATTGCAAAAGTATTGACTTTTTGATTTTGTAAGTCGCAGTAACTTTTTTTGGGGGGGGGGGGGGGTTGACAACTTTGAAAATATGGCAGTGAATTTCTAGTTCCCACATGCTTTTTATAGGACTGTATAGTGAGAATAAATGTTGATATTATGTGTTTTTAGTAAAAGGAAATGCATTTTATGTTCTAAGCTGTTATATTTAATAACTTGTGGTTAGGTTGTGAGTGGCTCCATGAGAGAATACACTACATTGACCATATGAGCAATGACTGCTAATGCCATTGACAACTAATATTTTACTTGTTCATTAAATTTGCATGCTAAATAAGTTACATTGACCATGTGCTGTGCTAACTGCTCATTTCATTTTCAAATAGATAAAATTAATTGCTTCCAGAGCCACAACTCAATTATCTTGTAAATTAGTAACAACCTTTTTGGATAATCTACTTAGTTTGTGTTTATCTGCAAATTAAGTTACTCTAACTCAGTGCAGTTTTTTGGTTGAACATAATTTAACTAGAGGATGTCATAACTCAAAAAGATTGATCCAAACTGTTGCATGATTTTTTTTGGTCGACCCCAAATAAAGGTTTTTAGAGTAGTTTGTGTTTCTGTGCCCCCAGCATCGATAACTTTAGAATTTCCTCCATTTCATCTTTCATCGGATTCACTTCAGACTGCAAATTCACAGCTCTTGTTAAATTTTCTTTTGCTGTGGTGGTAGATTAAGTAGTGCTGCTGTGCCACCGCTGAGTAGTGGTGCAGAAAACACTGTCAGAGTGGTTTAGTACAGCGTTCTGTCTACATTAGGGCAAGAATCCAAACGTTGAAGAACAATTAACAGAATCCAATGTCCAGAAAATCCAGTATTTTTTTTGTAAATGAAGCTGAACGGGAATTCTAGATTGCCAAACCTACCTCAGTTTTAACTGTTTATTTTTTTCCCTGCCCTGCTATGGACATAAATCGTTTGGTTTGGTCACTCTTAAAATTAAAGCTTCACGGTGCCATAGAAAAACCTTTTTTTGTCTAGATGGTTCCATAAAGAACCTTTAACGTCTGAAGAACCTTGCTGTTTCACAAAAGTTTCTTCGTGGTGAAAGAAGGTTCTTCAGATTATAAAAAGATAAGAAAGAGATGGTTCTTTAAAGAACCTTTGACTGAATGGTTCTTTGTAGAACCAAAAATGGTTCTTCTGTGGCATCGCCGTGAAGAGCTTTTCAAGCTCCTTTATTTTAAGAGAGATGTGCTATTACTTTTTGGATATACAACAAAGAATTAATCTGGCACATAATAAATTAATTAAAAAAAAATCTCATAGATTTACAGAGAATCGTATCTAGAGACCAGAATATCATAGACATATGAGGGTAGACTCCTTCGACTTGGACCAGAAAGCTACAGTCAAGAACCACCCACAACACCCTAGTTTTGCATGGACAAGCATTACCATTTTAGTGCTCTTTAAGCTCTAATTCGAACCCAACAAATTTAGTCTCATTTAAGCTTCCATAGTTCGATTACAGTTAACTGATCCAAACGCCTTTTGAAAACATAAGCGTTGTGAGTAAAAATGGATTCTCAGTTCGACCTCCTTTTCTTTTCTTCTCCTCCACCTGGTAAGGCGATTCATTCATCAATAATTGATAATTGGTTAAGACAGGTGAAATGGAGAGGTAATTTGAGTATAGGCAAGGGTGCAGGGCCAAATGATTGGCTTTTTTCTCTCTCTTTCTCAGAACTACAAGCGGAGTTTACTGAGTTCAGCTCCTCTCTTCTCGACGGCTCTCAAGAACACGGCAGGCTGCTCGTAGCCACAGGGCTGTTCCTCTCTCGCTTGCTCTCTTATTCCATTCACTCTCTTTGTTTCAGGCTCCATCTCTACCTCATCTCTCAGCAGGGGTTGTCGATACTCCACGCACAGCTGTAATAGAACGGTTACTGATGTGCAGCTCTTGTAAAGAGACCACCAGAGTTTCAGATTTCTTCATAGCAAGATAAAACCAGATAGCTTGTGACAGGTAGAAAGCTAAGGCATACATGTATGCTGAATGTAGTAGCGGTTGAGGAAGAGGAGGGAATACTTATTGATTTCACACAATCGTCTTTCTTTTTTTTCATTTGAAATCCCTTGATTCTATTTGTTCTGCCATCTTCATGTTTCTCCATCTGTCTCTCTCTCTTTTTTGCTAATGAAACTCCAAATGAATTGGAGCACGCTCGCTGGTTTCCCTCCCTCCCTCCCAACTCTCTCTCACTTATCATTCTCCGCTGCACTCTGCCTCCATACAGCACATATATGTGGGGTTTGTCAAGAGAGACATCTTTTTTCTCTGTACATCCCCAGTAATCTTTTTAAGAGAAGGGTGATAATGTGTTTGCAAAAAACCCAATTAAGAAAAGGCGCCTGTGTCATCTTGCTCTCTTTTGGTTGTTTGCAGTCATTTTCACGTTTGCACACAGTGTTTGATTAGTCTCTGTTTGAAGATGTTGATTTAAGTTGGATGAATGGCCATCACAAACTTATCCGCACCCCACTTTGAACTCTTCTGTCCTGTAAAGATGGTGTGATTTCCTGATTTGGGTCTTTGTAGTGCTTGTGGAAATGAAGGTTTAACCCTGTGTAGCCAGACATTAAATGATCAGAATATATTTATTTATTTTATAAAATAACTTATTTTATATATTAGAAATTATATATTTTATTATTGTAATGAAAGTTGTTTATGCGGTTTAAGGTTCAAAAAACACATTATTTTCCACATACTGTACATTATTGTTTCTCCTCTATGCCCTGCCTTCCTGAAACCTGTGTTTTATATATATATATATATATATATATATATATATATATATATATATATATAAAAAGCTCATTGTTCTTAAAAGTGAGGTGTACTCTGATTGGCCAGCTATCCAGTGCGTTGTGATTGGCCAAATACCTCAAGTGTGTGACAGAAATGTTACGCCCCTGAACATACTAAAGACAAGACGAAAAAAATTACGTAAAATGCGCTGCACACATCTGAATATTTGGGTTGAACTGTTCTGGAACAGTTTTGTAAATACAACTTAAAGCGTTAGTTCACCCAAAAAAAGTAAAATTATATAATTAATAACTTACCCTCATGTCGTTCCAAACCCGTAAGACCTCCGTTAATCTTCGGGACACAGTTTAAGATATTTTAGATTTAGTCCGAGAGCTCTCAGTCCCTCCATTGAAACTGTGTGTACGATATACTGTCCATGTCCAGAAAGGAAATAAAAACATCATCAAAGTAGTCCATGTGACATAAGAGGGTCAGTTAGAATTTGTAGAAGCATCGAAAATAAATTTTGGTCCAAAAATAAGTCATTAATGACATAATTTTCATTTTTAGCTGAACTAACCCTTTTAACCACTGAATTTTAGTCGTGTTGTCTTTTGTAAGGCTAAAGTAAGTAGTTTCGCTTTCACAAAAGCGAGACTCAAAGTTATGCCTCGTTTCTTTGTGTGAACGTGGGCGGTGTTATGCAAATCTTCCCACATAATGATGTAGACATGTGAGGGCGTGTTTAAACAAGGTGTTTTAGGGGGCGAGAACAAGTCTAAACTTTTATAAAGAATATCTCTTTTGGTTTGAGACTTTAGTCTTTGCAACTTCAGGGATCTTATCTGTTCACGAACAGCTTGTAATGCTTCAAAGAGAAAGAAAAACTTGAAATCGCATCATATGACCTCTTTAAATTCACAGGGCTTTTGTGGCCCATATAGTATGATACAGTATGATTTATTTGACCAAATGCATGTAGTGGGTTGTGTACAACAGATTTTTCATCAACGGTTTAATCATGTTACTTACATTTCACTGCTGGTCATATGCTCTCCATATAACCATGTATGTGACATGTAAAAAATCTTGAATGTTGTTAATTTAGAGAACTTTACTTGTCAAATCTGATACATTATGCTCTATATGGTTAAATGCCCAAGTTTCACTTGTTTGTTGTAAGTTGCTGTGAATAGAAAAGGATAGGTAGGTGCCAGTATGCTAATCAAAAGACACCACATTGAATTTGAATTAAGTGGATCGGAATGATGCTGTGAGGGGTTTATTTATAGACTTTACAAAGGCATGTGCTGTATTGAGGTCCCAGATCATTGGTTATCAATTTGGGGGTCAGAATCCACTAGGGGGCCTCAGCAAAGATATTTCATATTTTATTCACTGCTTAATTGTTTTCTTTTCTTTTAAAGAACCAGGGACTCCACAGTCTTTCCACAGATTTTTAGACCTCAAAGTCATGTAAAATCTAAAACCAAAATGTGTTCTTGTCTTAGGACAACTTTGATGGACTTCTTTTTGATCCACTTCAAATGTTGACTACTATGTTTCGACACCTGGATTGCCGGTTGGTGAAAAACATGGCCATCACAGATTCTACCGACCTAAAGAACCTTGGCATCCATCTAAAAAGCTCCATGACCAGAAGCATATTAGAACATGGCTAAATCAAATCACTTTCATCTTCCATTGCCACATTTGCTCATTCCTGTTGCATGTCCCCAATCTGGCAACCCAGGTGTGGAAGCATTAGAAATCGCTCTTTTCAATATTTTGGATTTGAACCATAGTACTAATTTCATCCATTAGCTGTCGATATTACACACTGCACCTTTAAATTGTATGAGGGGTAAATAATTCTGAGTAAATAGTTTGAGTTCATTTTGAAATCTAAAAACGATAATGTTCCAGTAGAAGGGAGTCAAGAGAACTCAGGCTTCGATGTCATTTATAATTTTTTAATGTTATGGCCAATAACCAATGAATGGCCAAAACTAAAAACGCTTACTATTTTACTACTAAAAACCATTTTGGCAATTAGCTTGCACATATGTAATATATTATCAATAAGGGTGGACAAATGATGGTTGTTTACATTTTTAGGAGAAATAGAAGAGGAGATGGAGAACCCCGAAATGGTGGATCTCCCAGAGAAACAGAAGCATCAGCTGAGACACCGAGAGCTCTTCCTCTCCAGACAGCTGGAGTCTCTGCCCGCGACACACATCAGGTAACCTACAAAAAGCTTTGTCGATATTGTGGATGTGCTTCATTCTGCGGTGTTCTCTCTAGCAGCCGACCGGCCTCACTCTTATTAGCGTCTGCGTGAGTCACACATCTCACGCACATACTGGCTCCCTTCAGTCTCTTTCATGTTCTGGCCTAATGGAATCCCCAGCACAGGAGAGTATCAACCCTTCGTTCATTCTCATCGCTACGAATTCAGCAGCGAGCAAGTGAAGTTTGAGTCGATCTCGTTTTTGCTCAAGGGCTTGTATTTTTCGTCAAGTCATCTATACATGTGAATAGAACCATTTAATGAGGATCATGCCCACATTTATTTTGGAAGTTGCTATGAAATCGATGTTCTCAGGAAAGCGCCCATTCAGCATAAGGCTGCCCTTTAAACCACCACATTCGCTCATGTCCTACTTACAAACCTAGGTGCTGGCCAGGTCACGTCTGACTTATGTAAATCTTCTTTTGAGTTTGTGGAGAAAGTCGGACTTAAGGGTGGAGCGAGCTTGACCTTTCTGGATGAACAGGTTCTTCACTGTTTGGTGATGGACGGTGGGCGGTCAGCATCGACTCTCTCAGGGGTTGAAGCGATTCATCAAGTGATTCGAATTTTCCTTCTGTTTTACTCATTTGCAGTGACCCCAAAACACGGAAAAGGATTATGTTTGGAAGCCTCTTTATTTCAGAATAGAGCTAATAGTTCTTAAATGTTTTTAAAATGTAACTGGCATTAAACACAACAACAGAATAAGTTCAAATTCAGGATTTACTCAGATCTCATGCGAGGGCTTTGGATACACTGCCAAAAAAACATTTCTTATTCAGCATTTTTTGTTTTGTTTTTGAGAAAATATCGAATTATACTTGAAACAAGATACAGATTATATTAAATCTGGTTGTTAGAAAAATGTATTTAAGTCAAAAGGAAAAACTAATTTTCTCTGCTTTCCCTAAGAAACAGCTTCTGTCATTTTTCTGATGTTGTAAATTGATCTTGTTGTAAGGATAATTAGTAAGGATTTTTGCAGTGTAATATTTTTAAAGTAATATTTTTGGCCATTTTGCCACGATTGATATACTGGTAAGAGGCCAGGATGTAAAATTTCCATATATACACCAGCTCTAATGTCCTGTGTAACTTTGTTGGTTTGATGTTTTCTAGCTCGGTTTTAGCTCTGGTACTAATTCATGCAAACTTAAGTACAAAAAAAAAAAAAGTTTAACAATTGACTTCTAAGAAATTCTAAACATCAGTTCTTAAATCTAACATCTTGGGGAACAGGTTTTTTTTATTTATTTATACTTTTTCAAACTTTATACATATGACCTTTGAGAGGTGTACTTTAAAAAAAGAAAACACCATCGTTTTGATTGAAGACAAAACATTGTCTATGATATTTCACCATAATAAAAAAAAAATCAAATAATCAAAATAATCATTGCTTACAGTTGGCGACAGTTAAACGAGCTGCTGTTAATTAATATATCTGTTTAACTACAACCAGCTAGGAGGAATGGTCTGTTTCTGATATTTCAATTCAAATGTTGAATGAGAGTCCATGAAACAAGTTTTAACATTCTAAATTGTGTGATATGTTTTTAAATGTAATATGTACTATAATACGGTAATTTCTTAACCTGAGCCAAACAGCAAAATTCTGTCAGTACTGTGAAGCAATTCAGATCTATTTAATGGCATATGTGATTCAGTCCACCACTGAAACTGTGTGTTATGTTGTTTTTTTAGAGGGAAATGCTGCGTTACACTTCTGAATGAAACGGAAGCCCTCACGTCCTATCTGGACAGAGAGGTGAGTGTCAAAGCATGCCGATGTGTTTCTGTGCATGTGCAAATGCTTTTGTTTGCATGAATTTGCTTTTCACTCTCTGTATCTCCATTCACAGCATGTCTGCAAGAGGGAAATGTTTATCTGACGTGTGTGTGCGCGTGCATGTATGAGAGCTAGTTTGAGTCCCGATCCAAATGAATAATTCAGTGTGTTGACCCAGTATGTTCCTCCTCATATTTAGTAATGAGGAGACTGGAGACTCTACAAAGAGTCAAGCCGGTCCTCTAAAATCTCCAACACTGGCCTTCGCCGGTTCATTTGTCTGTTTATATTAAAGGCCAGGAACATACGTTATTCACAAGCTTGTTCACCACATTACTAGCGTGCTGTACTTGGTGTGCGTTCTTGTCTTTGATGCAACAATGCACAAAGTTAAGCTTAGCATTTGTTACTGTACTTTAATGCAGTGCAATGTTTTGGCCATAATCAAGTGTCTCTTTGCAGGATGCCTTTTTCTACTCTCTGGTATACGACCCTCAGCAGAAGACTCTGCTGGCTGATAAAGGAGAGATCAGAGTGGGAAATAAATACCAGGCTGACATCACTGACCTCCTCAAAGAGGGTAAGATGTCTCTTCGCCTTATTGAGTTAGACATGGTCAAAGCTCTGAGCTCTTCAGATGAGACCATTAACACACCACATATTCAGCAGCTGTTTTCTCATCTTGTATTTCTCTCTTGTATCACTTGTCAAGTGTGTTCACATTTGAAAATAACACACATCGTTTCTTGAGTAGCAAATGTGCATATTAAAATGATTTCTGAAGGATCATGTGACATTGAAGACTGAAGTAATAGATGCTGAAAATTAAGCTTTGACATCACAGAAATTTATTACGTTTTGAAATATATATAAGTAGAAACAAATTTTTGTTACTACAATATTACTTTATTTTAGTCAAATTGTTGAGGATAAGAGACATCTTTTAGAAAAAGCTTGATTATTCGATACTTTTGGTAATGTGTATTTCATAGCAAACATTACTGGAATTCTCAATACACACAAGTGTACTAGTGGTTTTTAAGGATTTGTTTAAAATAATACAAAAACATTATTTCATGGGACACAGACATTTACTTTTTTTAATATACTGGTTGCTGATTACTGTTCAATTACATTGAATAGGAACTGGAGCTTTCCATTTTACAAATTATTCAGACCATTGGGAAACCAAGCTTGCTTTTCCCAAAAGCATCATAAAAATAAATAGATAATAGAAACCATTGCCACCCATTGCTTTGTAGAAAACTCCGCTCAGATCGGTTTAATTTGTTCACAAATCATTCAGAGCAGTTTGTGAGAACTGAATCAACTGATCCACTGAAAAGATCCAACAGATAGCAACAGTTTGATCATGAGTCACCACAATCAATTACAGATAGATAAAAATTGTTTCTTATGTTGAACATAAAAAGATATTTTGAAGAATGCTGATAATCAAACAGTTGATGGTCGTCACTGATGTAATAGTATTTCTTTCCTGCTTTGGAAGTTGATGGGGACCAACAACCAGGCCCGGACTGGCCATTGGGGACTCTGTTCAGGTTCATCCGGAAAGTACAATAAAGAGCTTTATGTTTATAAACGCAGTTGAGTATTAAACTGTTAGTATCTGTTAGGCTATAAGCATCCCATTATTATGATCATTATTCAGAATGCTGTGCTAAAGGACATCAATATCCATTGTAAAGTTACATAAAATGTAGCAGAGGTAGATATTCACATGGATTTATTCTACAGCGAGGGAGGGAGCTAGAGCAGACAAAAATGATATTTTTAATATCCATCAATTCATAATTAACTAATTAGTCACAGCCTAATAATTCAATTGTGTGTTCCGTTTTAGAATTTTTCAACAAATATATTGTACTAATTTTGACATGTAGGCACTTTAGAAAATGTGTTTTAATACAATACCAGTCAAAAGGTTTTGATCAGTAAGATTTGTAATGTTTTTAAAGATGTCTCTTCTGCTCACAAAGCCTGGAATTTTATTACAGCAAAACAGTAATATTGTGAAATATTATTGTTTAAAATAACTTATTTCTATCTGAATATATTTTAACATATCATTTATTACAGTGATTTCAAAGCTAAATGATGGACAAAATCAAGTCCCGTCCTTGACTGTTTTTTTTTTTCCTTCTTCACTGGGATATAGTACTGTATGTCATAATACAGAAAAAAAGATTATCACAAGTTGCAATTTAATGTCGACCTCAATGCCCAATTAGAATCATCTCAAAATGCCAGATAAAAACCCAATTCATAGCTTTCAGTCACGTGAGCGGCTTGAAGACTCGGAGGTCAGAACATCCATAGAACTGTAGTTCTCCATCTGTTATTTCCATCATAAAACACTAAAATAAATATCAAAGAAATAACAGTTACAAAAAAGAAAGTAGCCTGAATAAAAAGGTTAAATACACCCTGTCTACAGGACGCGAGAAATGTGGCGCGACACAACAAAATACTAAGCTATAGAACTCATCAGTGATGCTAAAATGGATGCGGCACGACTCGACAAATCCCATACAGTAAACTGCCTCGTTCTATTAATGAGGTACTGAGACATAGTTCAAATCTCCTGTTGACACAAGACAGACTCTACTTGTTGCAACACAGTGCTGTTGTGTCCGGTGTAAACACGGTTCACTGTATCGCATAAACTCCACGTCTGTATGCGCTCTTTTTGAAATGGGAATCGTTGCCACATTTCTTGTTAACAACTTCAGTTTATCCCGTTTGTATTTGGCCAGTTTGGAGAAAGCCTTACCAAACCTGACCAACCAGGCGTTTGCAATCACCGAAAATTGAAGACACTTGTAAAAACGCGGATGGGTGAATGGAGATGTCTCCAGATCGGCGATGTAGTATTTGGTTTCCCAACAAGGTCCATCGCCCAACAGAAAATAAATTTTCTGAATGCAGAATACGCTGTATTTTCTTGCACTCAAACCTGCCAATCTAAATGAATCACTGTGTATGGGTTTTGAGGTCATTTGTAAATTACCATAGACTAGACTTATAGTCTAAATAAATAAAACAATTTGCAACTATTACCTTTGTTAGACTTGTATACAGTAGTTTGTATCATGCTTGTTATAGAGTGTGTGACGTCATAATGACGTCACAGCCCTCATTAGATGAAGAAAGTGAAACCGAAATCTCATTTCAAAGCGGTGTCCTGTAGTGAATGTGATTTGTGGGTGTTGGTTTGTCAGGAGAGGATGATGGTCGGGAGCTGGAGAAACTGGAGGAGAAAGTGTGGGATCCCAGCAGCCCCCTCACCGAGAAACAGATCGACCAGTTCCTCGTCGTGGCTCGGTGAGATTCCACAGCGTGAACACATTTGCTGTTTTGTAGTGAACAGAACATTGCGGTTTAAAGACAATAAACAACAAAAACTCTGATGATGCCTCCCAAATAATAGCAATTTTTTTTAACCGCTCTATACCCTGTTATTTCAAACTGCATATTTTGCTTGCTCTCACTCACTCATTCTCTTTCACATTTTTTCCCTCTCTTTCTCAAACTTCCCCCACGCCCCTCCCCTGCAGGTCTGTGGGTACGTTTGCGCGGGCTCTAGACTGCAGCAGTTCAGTTCGGCAGCCCAGTCTGCACATGAGCGCTGCGGCAGCCTCCAGAGACATCACACTGGTGCGGCACATCTCACTTTCTCACACTCTCGCACACTCCACACGCTGGAGTGTTCAGCAGGTTCATACTAGTTAATGGCAGACATTTACAGAAAAAAAAAAGAAAACTTGTACCTTTTTGGATCATTTGTCCAATTCTAAAACTGGTTGTAAATGCTAATTTTACAGTATATATATATATATATATATATATATATATATATATATATATATATATATATATATATATATATATATATATATATATATATATATATATATATATATATATATATATAATAATATAATAAAAAGCTTTCCATTGATGTATGGTTTGTTAGGATAGGACAATATTTGGCCAAGACATAAAAACTCTACAACACTTTTATATAGATATAGATATAGATATATAGATATAGATATATAGATATAGATAGATAGATATAGATAGATAGATATAGATATATAGATATACATATATATTTATTCAGACACCTTCAACATTTCTCACATTATTACAGTTTTGCTATATATATATATATCAAAAATTATATCTGGTGTCTGAATAATTTTTGGTTTGACTGTTAAAACTTCAAAGTAATTCAGTCAAGAGCAGAGAGTGATTTTCTTTCATTTTCTTGGATTAACATTACAGCAGCCAGTAGCTAAATTAGGCGCGGTCACTTTAAGAGACAATGAACTCATCCAATATAATACACATCCCATTTTTTTCCTCAACTGTTTACTTTCACTTAAGAAATAACTGACAGTTTTTTCGAGCATAATTTCCAAGGTGGATATTTTGACATATTTTGTATGTATTTGTCGGCACAAGAACAAAAATAAGCAAATTCGGTGTTCAAGTGTTTTGAGACGCCTTTTTCTGTGTGAGCCCTGAACACCAGAACACCGCGAGTATGGAATTGGGCTCTTTCACATCTTTTTGTTTGATCAAACTGCGATTTGTATTTGTTCGTTCAGGTGCAGGAGTGACTTCGAGGAGAACTTGCTCGGTTCAGTGTCGCTATCCGTGATACGCGGCTCTCTCTCTCTCGTGCGAACCGAACACAGCGCGCGAGTAACCACTCTGTTCAGCTTTTCCGCGTCTTGTTTTTGGATGCTTTAATGTTTAAATTGACAAGCGGTTAGGCTTAAAAACACTTGAAAAAGATAAGCTTTCGTGACGATTCGCAGCAGTGGCCCGTCAACTGTCCTGAGCATCTTTTTTATATATGTGTATATGTGAATTAAACATCAAATGTTGTATTGTAGCCAAAGGTAATATGAATTATTATATTATATATTAAGCCTGTCATAAAAGAGGCACAACTAATGTCTTTTCTCATCTTATTTCGCAGTTTAGCTAACACAATACAACATACCAAATGTCCCAATGATGCTTTTTCATCATGATAATATTTCTTTCTTTATTTTTTGGTATGCTGCTCTATTCAAATCTCATCTTATCTTTGTTGGTGCATGTTATTTTGCTTTTGTTTGATAACCTGGACAGATAACTTAGAATATCAGACACTGGAAACTCTTGTTTGTTTGTTTTGTCTAAAAGAGAAAATGGATATCCAATAACAGTATTTGATGAAGCAGGGGTGTATGAAAAAGAAATCCAGTTTTATTGTTAATGTCACAGTTTGTGTAAATGATGACCGTTTTAGGATGATAGATTGACTGAAAAGAGATTACAGTGAAGCATATTGCAGTCAAAATTCATATGCAATTATAAATTCGGTTTGTATCCATGAACTAGTGCAGAGAGTGAAAGGCCATTTAAACCAACAAATTGCGCTGCATTAAAAAAAGGAACCAGCTCTCATGTTCCTTTCTTTTAGAACTGAAGAATAAATCTTTTTGTCTTTTGTTGTGTAAGAACAGATGTGTTTATATCAGTCAAAAGTCAATTTTAAGATTTACAGATTGTTGATACTATTGTCATAATGGTCAACAAAAACATCTACTCGGGTTTTTAATCGTTTATTTAAAGTCGAAATCATATTAACAACCCCGACTGAATAATTATACATGACTAATTTTACTGTTTTGAAGTTCAGTCTAAATGTTACTTCATTGACACAAATTCAAGGACAAAACGTGTTATGAATAATAGAAATACATTAGAATGGATAGTTTTATTAATTTAAATGTATAGTTATTTCAAGCCTACTTTAAAATTGCCATTTTTTGGCTTTGGCGTCAGTCTCAGCGTAAAGGTAAAGCGTACCAAAGTTCATCAACAATAATGATAATAAGAACTGTTACACATAGCTTTCACGAATGCCATTGGTCAGTCAAACTCAAGCCATTGGTTAAGTCATTGTTTCGTCAGGATGCCCAAACTCATCATTTGAGTGGCAACATGTTATTAGAATTTAATGTGCGCAGTGATCACTATCATCTCAAATAATCACAGATCAAGTAATCTCCACCAGGCGATTATGTAATAATTGCGCCAGGCTTATTGCCAGCTCAATGTTCAGTTTTAGCCTATAGGCAGTTTGAGAAGAACATCAGAGCACGGTTTTCACTCTCCAGCCACCCTGCTCTGCCCTTTGTGTACAAAAGATGAAGGAAAGATGCCAGAGGGCAACATCCCCACGCATAAACATACACACTCTCATGCTGCCCACGCAATTCATCTAGTTTCAGTATTGTGTTGTTCCCAGGATTGAGCAATTCAGATTTCCAGCTGAAAACAATGGACTGTTTGGTGATGAATTTTGGATTTGAGCCATCATTTCTGATGTGTTTTTATTTCTTCTCAGTTTCACGCCATGGATACGTTGCATAAGAACGGCTACGACATGACGCGGGCCATCGCGGCGCTGGTACCCCAGGGTGGGCCGGTGCTCTGCCGGGATGAAATGGAGGAATGGAGCGCCTCCGAAGCCAACCTGTTCGAGGAAGCGCTCGAGAAATACGGCAAGGACTTCACTGACATCCAGCAAGACTTTGTAAGTTTGTGTTTGCACAAGCAGAAGGGTGTTTTCTTCAGTTTGTACTACAGCATAGCGTGGCTTTGAAAAGATTTGAACAGCATATGCTTAGATAATTGTGGCAGTAATGACTGATAAACTGCCTTTGTTCAGGGGACAGCGAGTGTGCGTTTAACTCTGCCATCTGCTGGTCGATGGGTGTATGTGCTGCATTGAGTGTTTCAGCTCTGGGGTTCAGTCAGAAATCTCTACTTAGAGAAACAAGGAGGAGCCAGCCATGGAAAATGGGCACACCCTAAAGAAGTCAACCAGATCATTCAGGGACACAAAGGATGGGAAATGGAGCTGGAATTCTGTTTGCCATCATGAGCGGATTTGCTTTAAAAAGCTTCACCAAAAAGAAAAACTGTCACATTTACTCAGTTTTTTTGATGTTGCTTTTTAAATCCATACGATTTCCTTCTAATGGTTAAGAATTTTCATAAAAAAGCATGTCAAAAAGTGACAAAAACAGAAAAAGCTCCATAAGAGTCTATATGACTCATTTCAAATCTTTGTAAACCATATAAAAAAACTATGTATGAAACAGACCAAAATTTTAATTATTATTCATTTATAATCCACACCAACTCAAGAGCTGCTGCAACTCGAGCTCCATCATTCAGTGATTTGAACAATTTTAATGAGACTCGTTCACTGATCCGTTCTCAAGTTCAACTTAATGATCTGACTCTGTGATCTAGTCACAGCGGTTCTGAGTTAAAAGGTTTTAAAATGGCATTCCAAACATAGATTTTTGTTCATATTCCAAACATAAATGAAGATACTTTTTTTTAATATTCTCCATTTATTGAAAGTCAAAAGATGTAACCAAAACTTTAGCACATTAAAAAGACATTGGCTGCATCCGAAAACTGAAAAATGCTGCCTTCGGAGGTCGCATTCCAAGCTAGGAAGGCATCAAGGCACGTCCGAAATCAATGTCAGCTTCATTTCCTGTCTCCTGAGATGCCTTCATCTGGCCGGTTTTTGAAGGCAGCATAGATGTATCCTGCCTTTGATATCCCACAATCCTGTGCGTTCCATTCTGTGACAGTAAAGCCAAAAAATAAAGATGGCGTCTGAAAGTTGCGGTCGGTGGTCAGTTTGTGTGTAAATGTATGTTTCTGAACAACACTTTTTATGTAATTTCTAGCGAGAAATCTTAGTTCTGACCAAAGCTCTCTATATTTTGCTGTAGATCATTAACCATTACTCCGCCTCAGAAGCCTGTCCGAAATCTGTTTCATGAGGTGCCTTCGGGCAAAAACGCTGCCTGCAAAGTCATTGCCTGATTAGGCAGCAAGTCACCTGCCAAGTTTTCGGATGCAGTCAGTTTTGGTTTGTGTGGATGTCCTATGAGTTTGAAAAGACATGAGGATAACTAAATTATCATGACCTGGTAACCTACCCATTGTAAATACGGGGTAAAATATAATAAACAGCAATTTGTTAATGATTTTAGTGAAGTATTCATTCTAAATGATCTTTTATTTTCCTGTTCCAGCTTCCTTGGAAGTCTCTGACCAGCATCATTGAGTATTACTACATGTGGAAGACCACAGACAGATACGTTCAGCAGGTAATCCAACACTGCTGTCTCAAGTCTCTGTGCACAGGTAGAAAACCTAGTGGCTTTCACATTGAGACTAACTGGATCTTGTTTCATACAGAAACGATTAAAAGCAGCCGAGGCTGAGAGCAAGTTAAAGCAGGTTTATATCCCAAACTAGTGAGTATTTCAAAAGGTTGAAGTTCAACCCTGGATTTTGCAGTTCTCCATAAGCTTTGAGTGATTGTACTTTGACCAGATGAAATCCAGTAACTGTCATGGCCTTTTTTCGTACAGTAACAAGCCCAACCCTAACCAGTTGAGCATGAACAGCGTGAAGCCAGGCCTCGTGAATGGAGCAGGGGCACTTCCAGGAGCACCAGGCCAGCCTGTCGGATTGGGCAGAGCATGCGAGAGCTGTTACAGTGAGTATTTGAAACACTCTCAAGGACTTAAGATGTTAAAGGAGATTTTAAACTGAAAGGACGAGTTTTATTTTTATCCCCTGATAATGTTAGTCAAGATTTCTCCCATCAAAAACGGTCATCATGTAGTTTTCTCTGACATAGATATAAAAGGGATAGTTCACCCAAAAATGAAGATTCTGTCATTTATTACTCACTCTCATGTCGTTCCAAACCCATGAGACCTTCATTCATCTTGTTTACACAGATTACGGTATTTTTGTTCAAATCCAAGAGCTTTATGACCCTGCATAGACCGCAACACAACGGATATGTTCAAGGCCCAGAAAGGTAGCAAGGACATTGTTAGTTTGTTCAACTGCAGTTTTATGAAGCTACGAGAATATTTTTGTGTGCAAAGAAAACAAAATTAATGACATTATTCAACAATTTCTTCTTTTCAGTGTCAGTCGACAGTACCAGCCCTTTCACACCAAAACATGAATAAACCTATAAGTACATTTTCATCTGTACAGTAGAACACAGGAGAAAAAGGTTCAACACTCTTAACCTGTTAGCCTGCACCAGAACGCCTGTGTCCTCAACTCCCCTCAACTCGCACGTGTCAGTGTTTATGAATAGATTAAATGAAACGGGACAAATTTAATCTTGACAAACTATATATCATTATAAAGATCTAAGCCTCAAACATCAACGACAGATCGCTGTTTTTCAATGGAAAGCTTATAAAGACTGTATTTGCTACATTTGTGTAAGCAGTACACATTAATACATGAAGAATGAAAACGCTGTACGTACCAGATCCGTCGTAATAACGAGTCATAAATACATCCACAGCTGTAAATCCTGGTTTAGTTAGAAAGGTAAGGGTCCACTGAACGACATCTCATGAAGCACGTTTAGTCCAACGAAGCAATAACGTTGTAATATGGATCATAATGTTTTTTTTCACGTTTCAGTTCTTCAGCGACTGAACTGTTTGTCTCCATTATGAAATGAGTCACGCTAAGAAACTGCATCTTGGTAGTAAAAAAATGGCATGGCTTTGCGGCGTACAGTGTCACTGACGATGCACAAAGAAAAAAGTGGAAGATAGTATATTTAAATTTTGGCGCTCCCTCGTGACTGCTCGTGACGCACCTGTCAGCTGATGGAGGCGGAACTTATAGCGATCGCCCTTTTCTTTGTTTTATTTTTCAACAGTTTTCATATGTGTGTGAGTGTGTTTTATGTTGAATGTGAATGTATCTGCATGATTACCATCTGTTTGAGTGCAAATCAGCTCGCTATTACTGCGTATTCACAGCTCTCATGGCTATAGATGAAAGTGGATTGACTTTATGGCTTATTTGTATTATTACCATCTCTATAACTGGCCATCAGCACTTATTTGCAATGTAATTCATTGTAAATGCTGCATTTCTAGCAATCTCAGGATGTTCTGTAATTGGTATACAAAGTTAAATCTTTTTTATTTTATTAATTTATTTTTCTTACTCAAATTATTCTTTTTTTTTTTTCTAGTGCTCATATAAATCACTTATATGATTTCTAAGTTTCTGTCTAATATTTTATAATTGGAAGAAAAAAAATGCAGTGGTTTGTTTAATGACAAAAATAGTTTGTAGAAGCCTTCAATACAGTTGGTAAATATGTTTTTATATTTGGGGGGCGGGGGGGTGTCACTTCCCAATGCAAACACGCCCAATAAAATGGCCCCACCCCTGTCACTTGATTGACAGGTTTCCGTGTAGACGTTGGAAATTCAAATGCAAAAGGTATTGCGATTCCATTTGAGTTTTGGCAGTTTACATGCACAGTGCAGAGAGAATGAAAAGGCAAATGTGGTAATTAATATTGCTATTTAAATATTACAGGCTCATAGCTCGTAAGATATGGGAAACATAATTGCAAACGGACTTTGTATTTCCATTTTAAATTTGGCAGACACTGTGCATTCACTTAATCGAAAATGAAAACGGTAATGCGCGATTTGCATTTGCGTTTGGATTATGTCACTTTTTTTGCGTCCACAAATTGAAAACGCAATTGCAAATACAATTTGCAATGCCTTTTGAATAATGTCCGGAATATCATTTCATAGAAAATGCCTTTGTCATGCAAGTGAACAGCTAAAATTCATTAAATGTTTTTCATTTTGAAAACTGTTGTTTAAACGTCCCCTCAAACTAAAACTGTTACAATGTGTTCCATAAGTTTATTAAAGCTTAAATATGAAAAATAAATTATATATATATATATATATATATATATATATATATATATATTAGGGATGCACCGAAATGAAAATTCTTGGCCGAAACCGAAAAAGAGAAAACCAAGGCCGAAAACCGAAACACCGAAAGAAATTATCCCAATTATTAGTACCATTGCATTTATTGCTATGACCGTGTACTAACTTTACTAAAATTAAAACATTGCAATTGCATAAATGAATATTAAAGTTTCAAAGATAATTACAATTACATAAATTATAAAAAAAAACATAAAAATGCATAATTACAAATTATGCAAATATTTATTAAGCACATTGCAACAATGCACAGTATAAAATAAAATTCAAACTAAAATTTAATCCCACTCATCTGTATATTAAATAATAATGTACAGGCCTACTGGCCTGCAGAAAGGTTTTAAAATGAACTGGTCTCTCATAAGAACAAAGTGCATTTAGGTCAAGTGCATTTGAAATTGTTCTCTGTAGGACTAGGAAGTGCATTACTTCTCCAGTAGGCAAGACTGTTATCACTTCTGGGGATGGGGACTTCAGACAGATAACCATCTAGCTGTTGAGCAGTTGAGCTTGTCATCTGCCTGACATTTGAGAAATATTTGAGAGAGTGCATTTAAATAGGGCCAGGGCATAAATAAACATTTTTATCAAATTAAAGCAGAAATCTAGCAAAGAATCTAGCAGAAATATGGCTACAATCTGATATTATGCATGTATATGTATATGTGTGTGTATTATATATGCAGAGACGAGTCTTTTTTTTTTTTGCGCTCTGTTCTCAGTCTCCTGCGCTTGGCGCTTCTCCGTCTCCACGCGGGTTCTCCGCATCCAGCGCGGCCTGGAGCATTTCTCGTGTGCTCTGCCATATTTCCGCGTCCAAGTAATGGTCTTTATAACGCGGATCAAGCACATTCGCGATGAAGTGAGGAGGATCCGAAAAGATCTCAGTGAGACGTGTGCTAACAGACTCTATAAGACTGTACTTTTCTTTGTTTTCACTTCGTGGTCCGTCTCAATCTCTTTGTTAGGAGACGCTTTAGTGCTGCGAATAAAGGAATAAGAATAGAGAGAATGTTCTCTATTAAGACCCACTGGTGTGAAGTGAATGACGCGGGGAGCTCGTGGTCTGCGCTATGCAGGTGCACGTGCAGGTCGCGGTTTCTGTTTGCGTCATCATAACATTTCGGCCGTGTTGTTTCGGTAATAAAAGTGTTTCGGCCGAAAACCGAAAATGCACTTTTTGGCCATTTTCGGCCGAAAATTTTCGGTGGCCGAATATTCGGTGCATCCCTAATATATATATATACACACATATATATATATATATATATATATATATATATATATACACACACACACACACACACACACACACACACACACACACACACACACACACACACACATACATTCGTGTATATCAGATGCACGTTGATATTCTGATGATTTTTTTTTTTTCAATCACATTTCACTAATTCCAAATCACATCAATCATAAGTACTATGATTTTGTATTTTATCATTTATAAGTAATATATAATAATCCATGAAGACTGGAAGTGGAAAACTGCTTATATTCAGGTGCACAGAATTAGGAAATTAGGAAACATTTAGTCTCCAGCATCACCATTTTTCGGAACCGCAACCTTCCTGGAGTCTCCAGAAGTGCAATGTGTCAGGTTCACAGAGACTTTGCTTGGGTAAAAAATCCTAAAAAATGACCCTAACTTAATACCAATTACATGCTGAATTATGATGAAATACATTTGACTAATATATTATAGGCTTTATGGACAGAAAAGTTTTGATTGACTATTGGGGCCCAGCATCACATCCTCTGTACCACTGTTTGAAGAATTTATCTTCCAGAATCTGGCAGTAAGTTTTAGGAGCTAATTATTAGTCAGTACTGCAAGACAGACTTTTCAGGATAGAAGATGGAATAAAAATAAGCTCATGAAACTTACTGGGTGAACTATCCCTTTAAACTACAGCGAGTAGAGCAGAGTGGAATTGGAAGGAGCTTGATGTGTTTTGTTTGTGTGTAGCCACTAGCTCGTATCAGTGGTACTCATGGGGGCCCCCCAACATGCAGTGCCGACTGTGTGCCTCCTGCTGGACTTACTGGAAAAAGTATGGAGGTCTGAAGATGCCAACCAGACTGGATGGAGAGAGGCCCGGACCCAACCGCAACATGGTGGGTGTAAAGTGAATTCTCTCCGAACATGCTCCACTGGGCTCCGAGTCAATTCTTCACATGAAATTGAGTTGTTTTATTTAGTGTGTTTTTCTTGTGCTGTGCAATTCTGTTTTATTATGCCTTTTTGTGACTGTTAAATGAATGCCTTGAATGAGCGAAACTTTCTTTCATTTATGTTTAAAAGTGAAATTCATGGACTTTAGCAGAATTAAAATGCAATATTTAGATTTCGCTGTCACCCAAGACTTGACTTTCATCTCTCTGTCTGTGTTCAGAGTCCTCACGGTCTGCCCATGAGACACAGCGGAAGCCCAAAGTTTGCTGTGAAGACCAGACAGGCTTTCTACCTTCAGACGTCTCAGCTGACGAAAGCTGCTCGACGCGTCTGCCAGGACCTGCTGAGATCCAGATATTTGGCCAGACACCCTTACACTCCTGTCAACACTGCAGCTATCAAAGCAGAGTGTGAGTATCTGCTGTGAGATATGAATGTGGTATTTTAAGATTAATACCACATTTAATAACTATTTAAATAAAAGTTTATACTTAAAGGCTCAAAAATGTGATGAACAAGTAAAACAACAAAAAAAAGAAAATTTTAATATTTAGATTAGAAGGCAAATCTTTTTTTTCATCTAATTAACTAAGTTGGGAGGTTGTGCCATTTGACATTTTCATAACCTGAATTTTATTTTATTTTTTACATCCTTAACATGTCTCAAAAAGATCAAATTTTTCATTTAATGTTTATTAATATTTGATATTTTTAGATACTTTTTAATTCTGTCACAGTCTCGAGAATATACAGGGATCCTAATATAATATAATAAGTCTTATTATTATTTTTTTCCTTCATGTTTCTTTATAGTGGTTATACCACAGGACTGATTTGGTAAACAAATGTAATGGACCAGAGCTAACATGGACTAACAATGAACAGTTGTACTTTAATTAAAAATAATACTGTAACAAATGTATTGCTTAGTGTTAATTAATGCATTAAATATAGTTAACAAATGGAACCTCGTTGTAAAGTGTTACCGAAATTCTAAAAAAACAATTTTGTATATGTGAATAAAAATATTTTTTTTCTTACCCCCTGACGAACACACAAAAATGAACATATAATGGAAAACATGTTCATACAATAGTCAATCTGCATTTTTTTTTTTATTAAACGACTGTTGTGTCATTGACCCTGTACTGAATTACCACAGCAATTTAAACCTAAGTAGAATACATTCTTTTAATAGCATTTCTTTTTTACATATTTCAGGTGCGGTTAGGTTGCCAGATATGTCCAAGAAGCCTCCATCTCTAAAGCAGACTGTAAGGAAGCCTTTAGAGTCAGTGGTTAGATATCTGGGTGAGTAAAGCTGCCTTTCCTTCCAAAGGCTTTTTTTCAGGTTTTCAAGCAAACTCATTTTAATCGTGTCTTTTCAAACCGTGTTCTAGAGGCCCACCCCCTCCCACCCAGATCAGATCCTCCACGAGGACCCACCATTTCCATGGGCAGCCTGACGCCCATTAAATCCACACCCATCCTCAACAACGGCTCCCCAACCATCCTGGGCAAACGCAGCTACGAGCAGCACAACGGTTTGGATGGTAAGCCATCGTCGGGTTTCTGAGCTGCCCACACAACACACTCTCTTCCTACTCTTCTTGCAATGTCTTATTCACTTGTCTTAAACTCACCCTCTCGTATCTTCACCAGCCCTCATACAGGAAAACACACATACACTACTTTAATCTCTGAATGGCTTTCATGGTTGTCATGGTAACAGACCAGCAGTGACTCACATGGATCATTAGTTCTGCGGGAGGTCAGATCCCAAAACACAGACTAAAGGCACCGTAACCGTCGATTCAAAAGGAGGGCTTCCAGAGCACATGGCGCAGATGTTAGGAACACTTATGTATGCTCCCCTGTCACATTGTGCTTCATTACCCTCTAGTCTCTGTGAAGGCTTTGGAGGGAAACCAATGTTCACCGGTTATATAAAATCCTGATGAGCTTGGCACCATTCTGTCCAAAGCAGCAAATCCCCCCCACCCCCCCACCCCCCCCAAGCTGCTTTTTCAAATTGCTTTTACATTTGGGGTGTTAATGCACTTGTTCTTTGGTGGTGTGAGCCTCATTTATAATGTAAAGGATGGGGTTAGCAGAAGAGTGCATGTAGTACCTCTTAGAACCAGTAGGAGACACGTGAAACTGTAGAATGGAGCAGTCTCTGGAGTCTCAGTGACGGTAGCTTTTTTTTCAAAACCTGGTAAGCTGCTCTGATATGTACTTCCTGCCGCATGGGCAGCTGTCTTCTAAGGTAGCATCCTAACGGAAATGGAATATCATAGGAGATTTTTTTTTGTGTGCTCCATCATAGGTAGCAGCTCCATGTACCACACAAAAAGCTCTCTATTTAAGCACACTAGAGATTCACCTTCATTATGTTATCCTCTATCACAATTAATATTTACAAATACCAAATATTCTATATACAATACACAACACAAATGTATGTTCATATTAAACCAATTATTTACATTTTATGTAAATAATTATTTTGACAATTAGTTGCAAATACTTTTTTTTTTTTTAATCAATATACATAAGTATATTCCCTCCTGGTGGAATGACCTGCCCAATTCAGTCTGAGTTGCTGAGTCCTTATTCATCTTTAAGAATCGGCTAAATACACATCTCTTCCATCATTATTTGAACCTCTATCTCTCTATTCTAGATATATTCTTGAATTATTAATACTGTGTTCTTCAGGCCCAACTAATTCTTTGGTTTTCTAGCATTTTTGCATATTTGAACCCTTTCCAACAATGACTGTATGATTTTGAGATCCATCTTTTCACACTGAGGACAACTGAGGGAATCATATGCAACTATTACAGAAGGTTCAAACACTCACTGGTGCTCCAGAAGGAAAAAACATGCATTAAGAGCTGGGGGTTGAAAACCTTTGAACAGAATGGAGATGTGTACATTTTTCTTATTTTGCCTAATATCATATTTTTTACATTTAGTACTGCCCTTCAGAGGCTAGCTAGTTACATGTTTCCCGGTAGACAAAAAAACAAGTTAAATTTACCCTGAACTTCAAATGCAAAATGTTTTCACCCCCTCCCCGGCTCTTAATGCATGGTTTTTGTGTATGGATATGTAAATTGTTAGGTGTAGATGCATTTTACCAAAATGTATAGATGGATTTATTTCCTTTCTTTCTCTCTATATGTGTGTCAGGGTCCAAGCCCAAAGTTCTGGCTCCTCAGTGGGAAATAATGGCCAAAAGGGTGTCTGAACCAAGCCGAACTTCCTCTGGCCTGCAGGATGAGGTTCATGAGCTGGACTGACCTCTGCTTTGACATCTGACTGCTACACTCTGACCAGATGAGCAGGTAAAGCTCATGACCATTTCAAACGCATATATTCTCAACCGGTACATTTAGTAGCTATTCTAATAAATTTGATCTTTAAAAAAAAAAAAAAAAAAACTTCCATCAGATGTATGTATAAAATATGTTTACTGTTCAAAACTGACAGTAAGGGCATTTATAAAGTTACATAAGATTTGTTTCAAATAAATGCTGTTCAGAATCTTGAAAAAAATAAATGGTTCATGGTTTCCACAAACGTTATAAGCAGCACAGCGTTTTTTACATTAGTAATGATCATTACTATATAATAACATAAAAAAAAATTCCTAAATTTTCTTAATTCTTGCCCATATATATATTTTTTAAATAATGTAACCCTTCAAACTAGGGCTGTTAATTAATTACATTTTTAATGTATCAATTTTGTTTACAACTTTCAATTCTGCAAATAAATGAATTTTAATAAAATGTGATTTATATTGTTTTTAATACTCTAAATCCAATATATTAAAGCAACAATTGGTGTCTTGTGTTGTACTACAAACTCTGACAGCATCTCTTTAATGCTCAGGTAACTCGAGAGATTTTTTTCAGCTCTCAGTGACGGATGGACGTAAGAAAGGATCTGCGGTCAGAAAGCCATGTCCAGGCGGCCCATTTTTACAGCTGAAGCCATTAAAATGACTGCAAAGCCCTGACGTCTCCATGGGTTAAAACAGCCTGTGGCCAATTGCAGGACTGATCTGATTGTACAGGACTGATTATTATTATTTACCATTCGCTGTTACTTCTGTCATTGTAATTATAATTATTATAATTATTACAATTATCACTGTTCTTTTTTTATCAAGTATAACCATTTTCTTTTTAATGACTTGAGAAAATGTAAGAAACTTGAACGTTTCTATGGCTCTCAAACCATAATGTAAAGGTGGAATGAACTGTCATTTTTGTCTCTTGCGTTGTTTTGTAACATGACAGCTCCACGCCGACGTGAAGGACTATATGACGTTTCTCTTCGTTTGGATGCTTGTATTCTCCGGTTCTGTAAGACCGTCCTGCCACAGTGGTTTAAATTATTCAGAACGACAACAGAACGTTCTTTTTCTACCTTTTTCACGAGTATTGCGACTGCTCCTATATGTAATTTCTCTTTTGTGAATATGTAAATGAAAAGAGGAGGGAGGCATTATTGTACAGTGGTGCATTTTGGGCCATTGGTGGTTATCAAAGCTTGTTGTAATGGATTTGCCATGCACACAGCGCATTCTTTGAAATGTCTTTTTGTAAGGAAATCTCCCCAGCTCTCTCATGCATACACGGAGAGGTGATGCAAGGGATCTCTGAAAAGGTACTACCCTATTAATACAATGATACACCTTCTTAAAAATGAGCTTGTATGGCAGTGGTGTTTTTGGTATTTCTTCATTTATATGCATGCAGCAAAAAACTGTGTTGCTTCAGGCCAGGGATATGTGATACAACCCAGTTTACTCTGCAGTTGGCTTATCAAATATTGATATCTTTAGACCGACGCAGTTTCGCACACTCATCACACATTTTCCTTTAAAACAAACAAAACAAATTTCAATGACATGGATGTGTGTGTGTGTGTATAATATATATATATATATATATATATATATATATATATATATATATACACACACACAACAGACTGTAGTTGAAAATCTCAAAAAGTTATTTGTAATTTGACATTTGCAACCAAAGATACAGAGATAAGCAGTTTAAAGGATGTTATTTTTGGGGAATGATATTTTTATAGTCACGTTTTCATGAACTGCCATAATATCTAAAATAGAATAGGTAGAATATAGGCTCATTTCATTCCTTACAAAACAAGCTTCAATTTGCATCAAACTGATAACAGGCAAACTATATTTTAATGATTTCATTTGTTATTAAAGGGACATATAATCCAAAAATAAAAAGCTATCATTTACTCACCCGCATGTTGTTCCAAACCTGTATAACCTGTATTTTTTTCTGTGGAATATAAAAGATATTTTAAGAAACAGTTCAGTGTTTTTTGTCCATACAATGCAAGTCAATAGTACCAAACATTTGTTTATCACCATTCTTTAAAAGCTTATCCTCTTTTGTGTTTCACTGAAATAATCAAGTCATGTGGGTTTGGTATGACGTAGCTAATTAACTTAGATTTTTGGGTTAGCTGTCCCGTTAAGTGAGGTTATATTTTCTAGAAAAGATAGATAATGGTCCTGCAGCCACAGGGTTTTATGTTTAGAGCTGTAAAGTCCAGGATTTTAACAGAAGACACCCAATACTTAAATGTGTTAATTAAACTTAATTGTGATATTAATATGCACCTGTGATTTTTTTAATTGATCATTTGTTTTAATGTATTCCTGCCACATAATCTAGCACTGTCTATAAGTTTGAATTTGCTGTGCCTCATGTTTGGTTGCATGAGCTTTTCAGCCTGCAGCCTTTGAGCTAGAGGTACTTGGACTCGAATCTGACACCGAATCTTATATTCTGATATTCATTTATATGAATTAAAATTAATGCGTACAAACCGCATATAATTAAAGGAAACATCATTTGGTTAGGGACCTAGGCTCGACAAGGTTGACTCGGACCCAACAGTAGCCGACCTGGAGCACTGGCCCCACTGGCTGTGTTCCAATCTTATACCACAGTACTCAATATTTCAATTATGACTGTGGTACATTTTTACCATATTAACACCCTAACAATGTTATCAATATGTAAAGGGGGTCATACTTATGATATTTAGCTCATAAAAATATGATCTAGAAAAATATTTTTTACATTTTAGCCTACAATGTAAATTGTGTAGCCTATTACATTACAATACTATAATTCTCTTACATAATTGACTAAAAAGATTTCGCACGTTTTAATAAACTGCTAATAAAAATGTCAGTTTCCAATGTTTTGAATTGCCATAAAAGTTTCGCTATTGCCATTTTACAGTTACATTCTTCGATCACCCCGTTCTCAGAATCAAATCAAGTATGCTCGAATGAGTCGACTCGAGATTCAGTTTAGAGTCTGGTCAGAGTCTGACCAGGGGTGCGTTTCCCAAAAGCATCGTTAGCTAACTATGGTCGCAAGTTCTATTTAACTCTATCGGTAACGACGGAAGTTGCGAACATAGTGGCTTTCGGTGAACAAATATTTTAAAGACCAAACGATTCATCACAAAGGTCCGATTCAAAAGCATCATTCGGTGCCGAATCGTACGTCACTACTAGGCAGGCTGCTGGCTGTGTTTTGAAACGCAGCCGGTGTCTGAGCATGTGCTGTTACTGCTGCAGTGGAGTAAAACATGTCAGTTATCACCGGACAGCGGCCAGGGGACAGAGAGAGCCGGCTACAAATGTACTCCGAGGGGCAACCGGTGTAAGGGTTTTCTGTTTAATTCTTCTGTTTAACACCAAAACGAGGCCCGGCTCCTCTACATCTACAGGAGCGGAAGAATAATAAGGTAAGTCTCGCCGGCTTTTACGATGTTTCATTAGACTCAATCGAGTTTCCTGCATGGGCTACCCCACGATTCCCACGAGCTTCGAGTCAGAGTAAACCTGTGCACCTTTCTGAACGTTTACTCGCCCCACCAGCTCGCTGTTTGACGGACTGTTAGCAGTTATCACCCAAACATGCGAACGAGGAAGTCAACGCTGTCATCCCCATCGCGCGTTTGATCCTAGACGCGTTAATTTGCGCGCAAATCTTTAATTACGAAGGAACTTGCTTAAGTTTGACCATTTGCAGTTTCTTTGTTGTCCGATATAAAAACGACAGGAAACGTTATGTAAGGTTTTCACTAGAAGAGCGAAGTGTTCAGAGTCGGTCCTGCGGTTGTGGAGTGTGTCTGCGCAGCGCTGCAGGGCTCGGTCGTCATGGAGACCTGCGCTGCGGCTGCTGTCACGACTGCGGTATATCACGCGGAAACCCCTCCGATTCACATATCACAATCATTTCGTGTTATGATGAACATGTCAGGTGCCAAATCAAGTCACATCATTATATTTGACGACACTTCATAAACAGACAGTATTTGGAGTAAACCGAGTTCACATTTTTGACACGTATTGGGGTCACTCGCTATAAACAGACCTTTGGCACTGGTTTCTCACTTCTTCCGTCTCAGTCACCCAGTATACAATGCCTATAGAAACACGATACGTGCCCTTTAAGAGGTCGTTCCGGGATAATTCGGATGGGTCGGTCGATATTTACTACGCTGACTCTGTGCTCATATTTCAGACCGCTTAGCCGAAGCCCCGCTTACATCAGCAGCGCGAGATCAAAGACACTCAAAGCTTACTTGATTAAATCTGGGGATTTGGTGTTTAGTGTGTCAGATCGGCTCCACTGCCCTCCACGCAGTCTCACTTGCCCACATCTCAATCTTGCTTCTCAAAATAAGACGTGCAATTATGGTAAATGTCGGTTTGTCGTTATTTTATTCTTCAGAGAAGACTTGCCGGGTCAGTCTTTTTTAACATCACTGTGGCTTGGCCTCTCTGTTAGGGCTCAGAAGTTGTTCATCTCTTGGTGCTGCTGACCCATATGTTGGCAGTCTGGAGGGTCTGGGACATACTTGAGGTCCTTTCGGGGGAACAAACTGAAACGATAAGCTCTTGGGCTGCTTCATAATCACTTGAAAAAAAAAAAAAAAAAAGTGACTGCAGAGAGGGACTGGGTGGTCCTGATCCACCTAATCATGAGCTTGGCCCACCCTGAGAGTCATAAGGCCAACCAAATTTTAAAGCAGCATCCAGACCATATTCAACTACCCTATTAGTAGCCTCCTGTTATTTTAGAATTATTTATATAGCCTACTTGTAGTATTTATTATTATTTTTGAATTCATTTTTATATTTTCAGTTTTAATTTTAGTAGTTTTAGTTTAATGTAGTTTAATCTTTTTACCTTTATTTTAGTTTTTAGTAACGTAATTAAGCTTAAATTGTTATATTTCTATTAGTTGCCAAGGCAGCATTTCTAATGTTTTTATTTATTTATTTTATTTACCTTTTCCATTTAATATTTTATTTAAAAGTTTTTTTTTTTTACTTGGAAAAACAATGTATTTAATAGCTTTAGTTCACAATAAAAATACTGGTAGCACTACAGTACTTTTTCCATGTTAAATTATTTAAGACAAAAATGATTTATAAAAATGTAAATCCAGATAAAAAAACTCACATTATATAAAGGTTCAAAATTGATTGGAAGCATTTAATGTTGACATTTACTTACAGTATGTCTCTCCCTCTCTGCCTTTCAAAAACATATCAATTAACCAAAAATTTTGTGACTTATTTAGCCACTCCTTATTATTAACAGCATTCAGCTATTGTTTTTCTTTTTGTTTTTTAATTTGTGCCTCATTAACGCTGATGAGTGAAACTCTGGATGAATTATCAATCTCATGCTGAAGAATTTAATGAAACTGGTTCTGCCTCTGTCACGAAACATGATCGTCCTTTAACAACTCTGAGGAGGCTTATCAGCACTTCTTGTACCTGATGAGATAATGAAAGCTGTGTGCGGGCTGGAGCCAAGGTGATGTCTACAGTAACTGAGCTGTGCGCGCTATTGATCCATTGCCATTTATATTTATGCGGAGTGGAGTGAACTCATGGCAAGAGACCAGAGCTCTCATCAGTCACCTCTAGAAATAGCAGTAATAATAATGCATCAGAACCAGTCATTCCAGTGCGTCAAAGGAGGATGTTATAGTATATTGTCACTGCCGTTGATGTGTCTGTTCTCTTGGCAGGTGTGTGCTTGATATTGACAAAAAGAAGGACCGAGTGGGAAAAAAGAAAGAAAGAAAAAACCACAACAACTTGGATAGTGTAACCTTTATGGTGTCTGAAATGCCCGTAGTACTCAAATAGGCACTTAAAGGGACAGTTCACCATTTTTTTATGCCATGCATTAAAAAAAAAATAATAAAATGAAAAAAAAAAAAAAAAAACACAAAAGGAGACATTTTGTGCAATGTTCAAGCTGCTCATCCATATGGTGGAAGCAACAACCAACCTCCAGAAAAATGCATAATTTAAAATAAATAAAAAAGTCCATGCTGTGTGTGCTTCTTAAGCGAATCAGTATTATATACTATTATAGTGTTTATTAATATTTCAGCTTTTATTTTCAGTTCACAATTTTGTGATTTTTATATATTTCTGTATATTTTATTTCAGTATTTTAATTTTTTTTAAGTGCTTCCACTTTCAATGATTTTTGAATAGACTGAGTTAACAGTAACAATATTAAAATAAATGTTGTGGGTTCAGTACAAGTTAAGCTTAATCAACAGCACTTGTGGCATGACGTTGATTACCAAAAAAAAAAAAAAAATCATTTCCACATGTCCCTCAGTTTCTTAAAAAAAAATCTGGGTTACATGAGGCACTTACAGTGGAAGGGAATGGGGTCAATCTGTATATGTTAAAATAATGTTGTAAATATTTTAATTGTGTAGCGACAAGATGTAAACATTATGAATGTAAAAAAAAAAAGTGATTTTAACGCAAAGATATCACTAACCTTCTCTTTTTAAAGAGATATTTAATTTTAAAATCACTTTATTGCCAAGCTTTTATCATAATATGTACGAATAAATGTCAGTTTCACATTTCTGCATTTGAATCCACCAAATATTGCATTTAATTGTAAGTGACTCACGGTGTAAGTGCCTTTCAGTTTAAAAAGAAAAAAAAGAAAATTCTGTTTGAAGTAATTAACCTTAATGCCATGAATGCCTGAGATTGAGCATCATTTGCTAAAACAACTTTTAAATATTCCATTTATTTGGCACACATATCTGAACTACTATTTCATGTACTTTGCCCTTACTAATAGAATTATTCTTCAACCAGTTCCTTTTTATTTGCACATAACACAGTGATTCCCTGACGACTAGACAGAAACAATTCTTATCATCCAATGTCACACAAAGCAATCGTTCTGCTTTGATGCTGCTCTGTGCAGCTGAGCTTGCGTGTCTGTGTGGTATAGTGATGACCAGGCTGTCAGCAGTGGCTGGTCTGTTCAGGTTGCTGGGAAGGTCAATAGAGGTTTGATAGGAGGGAATCAATCGCTTGGCTGACAGCAAGGCCAGTAAATGGGGGACATGTAAACACTGTACCAAGCACTGGGCTCTACCACAGAACTCTTAATGCGAGGTTGTCTGGATGACTGAGCACTTGTGTCTTCTATTGTGACTCAAGAGCGGTCTTATCTCAAAGTATATATTAATATTTCATAATGGCCTTTCCATTAGAGTGCAGAATATCAGCCTTTTAGCAATGTGTGCTGCACTCTCATGGAGTTACGCTGATAAAACCTTTGGAGTTTCCAAGTATGAAATGCAATTTTTATCAGGTGTTATTTGTAACATCTCTCACTATCTCTCTTTTTAATTTTAAATTAACAATAGACAAAACAATGTCTGTTAAAACAGCATTGTTTAATGTCACAAAAGTAAAAACAATAATGTAATCAGAAATGGAAACGGTAAGAACGGGGGATTCTTCCAAAGTGACACTGAATACCTTTTACATTGTTACAAAAACGTGTTGCAAATAAATGCTATTCTTTCTTTAAAACTTGATATTCATCAAAGAATCCTGAAAAATAAATGCATCATACTATCTACAAAAATCCTAATCAGGACAACTGAAATTCCCATGGATGTCTCTCTCTTATTGTTAAATCATGAACACTGATCTTAATTGAGGGAAGTGAGGCATTCAGTTCTTTAGATGTTGTTCCTGGTTCTTCTATGACCTCCTGGATGAGTTGTCGTTGAGCTCTTGGAGTAATTTTGGTAGGTCGGCCAATCCTGGGAACGTTCAGCACTGTTCCAAGTTTTCTCCTTTTGTGGATAATGGCTCTGACTGTGGTTCGCTGTGAGTCCCAAAGCTTTAGAAATGGCTTTATAACCCTTTCCAGACTGATACATGTCAACTATTTTGTTTCTCATTTGTTCTTGAATTTCTTTAGATCCCTGCATGATGTGTTGCTCTTTAAGCATGCTTCACGTTGTCAGTCAGGTTCTATTTAAGTGATCTCTTGATTCAACAGATCTGGCAGATTTGGCTAGTGAAATTTAACTCGGCTTTCTAAAATAATGTGCTTTGTCACAGTTCTTTCATTGCCAATAATTGAGACTATATCCCCTGTATCCATTACTATGCCATAGGGCTGTATATTTCTTCATAGTGTGTTGCTATTGTTAAGGAACTAAGAGCTTTGCTTGTAGTACACTAAATATTTTCTGTCCCGTGCTGGTTAGAATGTTAAGCATGCCCAGTTCAGAACATTCGGAGATGCTTGTAACACCAGACGCTCTTCCTTTTTGTGAATATATTTTAGAAGAGCTGCAAGTATTAGATTCTAGAAACAGTGGCTGGATTTATCTCAGTTACACTTTTGACAGCTTTGATGTGTGAGGCTTTTATCATATGTATGGATTTTGTGAGATTAAAATTACAACACTTTGGAATTCTCATATTTAGTGTTAGGTTAACAGAATTATTCTATAATACAATATAATAAAAAAAAATACAATGGAATAATATTAATGTGTATTACAAAATGTGTAAAAAAGTATAAAAATAAATTACATCAAGTTGTTTTGCACATGTAACATTCCTTTAAAACAAATAAATTACTTCACTCAGTTTAACAGCACTGTATGTTAACATTTCATTTTTTCCATTTTAGTACATGAGTACCACATTAGCACTGGCATCGGCAGCAAGGCTCAGAAGTAGCGCTCTCTTTGGACCCTGACAGACGGTGTGGAGTGTGGACAGTGAGACTGCCAGACAGAAGGTTGGGTAAATTTGCAAATATTACTGTTTTTCATAATATCCCACTCTTGTTTGTTTCCCTCTCTATCCATTGAATCCTCAGTGTAGTTTAATCACAGTACAGGCTATATTAGTTCTTATTTTCCAAATAAGACTAGCAGATCTATTTTAAACGTGATGGTACACTTTGTAAAGGTTTGTATTCGATCTCAGGAGGTGTGAATTATAGAGTCACTTGAGTTCTCATGATGCCTTTGGAACAAGACACTTAACCTTCATGTGCTCCTGAATGACAGTCCCTACAATTAGCCTACAGTAAGCAGCTTTGGCTGAGAGAAACGTCTGCTAAATGGCAAGTAACCAAAGTGTAATTGATAGGCCATAATGAGATCACATTCACCTCTAATTCAGTTTCACACACATCTTCAGCGGCTGTTGAATATCAAAACAGCCAAAATTGCCTAAGAATTGATCAGCCATCTTTACAGTTTCAGTGTGATGTTAGTTGTACACAGATGAGCTGTTTTAGGACTTTAAGATCTTTGGAGGACCGCTGACATATGATACTGTATTTTAGGCTGTGTACAGTGTGTGTATGTACATTGATTGACAGCAAAGGACAGCTGAAAGTGTTTGTTGGCTCATGTAACTAGGATCAGTTTTTTTTCCACTTATGTCTGCAAGTGACCCCATTCATTAATCCACCTCATATTCTCCTTGAAATTATATTCTGTCATTTATTAATAGTGTATAGTAGATGCTTCTACTGTGTGTTGTCATGCAGCATTTGTATTTTGTTGGCTAAGTTCGGTGTAGCATACTCTACTCTATTTTTTCGTTTTCTGCAATATAAACTACCGTTGAATTGTTTAGGGTTGGTACTATTTTTAATGTCTCTTATGCTCACAAAGCACTCATTTGATCATATATATTATGAAAATAGCATAAAAACAGTAAAATGATAAAATATAGTAATAATTTAATATTTATAATAACTGCTTTCTATTTTTATGTTTAAAAATATAAAAAAGTCATTTATTCCTGTGATGGATAAGCCCCGTTTTCAGCAGTCTTCAGTATCACAAGATCCTTCAGAAATCATTTTAAAATGCTGATTTGCTGCTCAAGAAACATTTATCCTTATTATGAATGTTTAAAACAGTAGTGCTTTTTAATATTTTCGTGGAAATTGCTGCTTTTTCTGTATATAAAATGGAAAACAGTATTTGTTTGACAGAAATCTTTTGTAACACTATAAATGTATTTGCTGTCTCTTTTGAACAAAAATATCTCTCTGCTGAATAAAAGTATTTATTAGCATCCTATTGTGAAATACTGTATCCAAAAATGTAATGCAGTCAGTTTGTCCTTCCATTTTCATAAAATTATTAAACTGGAAGTAATATCAGCAGAATATATATATCTTTTTTTTTACCTTTCACAGCCACAAGTTAACACATTTTTTAAATATTTCTTAAGATTTGATTAAAAAAACAAAAAAAAATTCATTTCTCGATGTGATAAATCTATGCCACTCACTACATTTTAGGGTCAAGATTACTGGTTAGCTGGTTAGCATGAACCCGTTAGCCCTTAGCCCTTACTTTGTCCATTTTTGGCCAATCAAAGGTGTCCATGTTTTTTCACAAAATAAAATATGTTAGCAATAAATATGGGAAATGTTTCATTTAACTATAGCAAATATTTTACCAGTGACCATTTTTGCAGGGCCCTTTAAAAATTACATATTTAAAGTTAATATTTTTTATATTTTCATTTAATTGAGCATTATTGTGGTGTCACTAGCCAGTTTTCAGCATCTCATGATGTTATTTCTCTGCAGCTCCTTAACCTAAGGCCCGTTCACACCAAGGACAATAACTTTAAAGGTAACGATTCTAAAAATCGTTCTCAATATTAAAGAATAGCAGAGTCCACACCTCAGCTATAATGATAAAGGCACAGAGAAATGATATCGTTTGAATCGAATGATACGATACAATAAAAACATTGACACCCAATCAGAATCCATCCTGCTATAACAAACTTGAGAATTTAAAGCGGCAGACCAGTGTGCGCTTAGAATGGACAGACGATATCGTCCGCTGGTGTGGACGCTAATATCTTCATCTTTACAGTTATCCTTACAGTTATCATTCTTGGTGTGAATGGCCATTTAGTCTAGATTTGCTGCTCAGGTAGTTTGTCAAAATAAAAAATACTGTGCCAACGATCAAAGATACTGCTGTTTTACATACTATTTTGAAAAAAAGTAGGTAGTATACACTGCCTCTGTTGCAGCATATGCTGACTTGTAACACTTTATTTTTATGTTGTTTTTTACCTCTTGAAGCCTATTAACTCCACACGTCAAAATCAAAAAGGAAGATGGTCAACATGGCAAACACGATGACCCCTGAGCCCCTTACGGCCCTCTCTCGATGGTACTTGTATGCCATCCACGGTTACTTCTGTGAAGTCATGTTCACGGCCGCCTGGGAGTTTGTAGTGAACTGTAACTGGAAGTTTCCTGGCGTGACGAGCGTGTGGGCGCTCTTCATCTATGGAACCTGCATCCTGATCGTAGAGCGCATGTACCTTTGTCTACGGGACCGCTGCAATGTGCTGCTCCGCTGCATCATTTACACACTGTGGACATACCTGTGGGAGTTCGGCACGGGTTTGCTGCTACAACAGTTCAACGCTTGTCCATGGGACTACTCAGAGTTTAAATATAACTTCATGGGCCTGATCACGGCAGAGTACGCTGTGCCTTGGTTCTGCGCCTCCTTTATCGTAGAACGCCTAGTGATCCGCAACACGCTTCGGTTGCGCTTCGACGAGGCCGTCGATCCCAGCCAGCCTCAAGAGTGTTCAGACCGAGGAGGAGGAGGAAGAGAAGGCGGAGGACGAAGAGCACGAGGGGCCACCAGCGCAAACGGCTACGTGAAGGTGGATTGAGGATGATGTCAACACCTATCCCCATCTCAAAGCTCCCGTCACCCATGACTCTCTCCGCACATCTCCCAATCTCTCTCCCACCTGCTTCAAGGGAAAGAGTCGCTCGGACACAACTGGTGCAGCTCTAGCAGAGACAGTTGCACAACTGTGAAGAACTTTCTGATTTATTGTTCAACTGGCGTTCTTCGATCTTGTGAAGGAACGTTCATTTGCCATCTCAGTGCTCTACGTTTACTGCCCTTGCTTTGGGGCGAGTAGCTGTTAAGTAAAAGGTTTGTCTGTAGGAGTGGTGGCTGATGGCAACCATACTGTACCTCCCAAACCAGTCCATCCACTCCGACAAACAAAATGACTCGTGTTCCTTCGTCCCAAAAAACAGGAACGCAAACACATCACTTGTAGAGAGTCTAAAAGATATTTATAACCCCCCCCCCCCCCCCTAAAAAAAGTATTTTTAGATTATAAACCGTGTGTATGATGTATATGTAGTAGCAAAAGCAAATAACTGTTAGGATAGCTTACCTTTTGAATGCTAGTTGTATTATTTATTAATATCTAAAATGTAGTTAAGAAATGTCATGATAATATATAAAAAATGTATTGTGTATATATACTGTATGACCTAAAGCTATGCCTTGTACTTGAATTTGGTGTTTTTTTACATTCTTCAAAAACTCCAGTGCTTGAACATGCATGAAAGTTGTCTTCCAGGAGATTTTTTCAAATTCAGACTGATCTTAAATGTTGTGTACAATTTATTTCATCCTTCTTTTTTTCTGTGGTTATTTTTCTCATGGAGATATATAGAGGCCTGGTGCTCAGTACTGAAACCAGAAAAACATCACAGTTTCCTGTGTTTTCAGAGGAGAGCAGGAGTTGGTGCTGTAAATGTGTCGATGAACTGGTGCTAGATTTTCATCGAGTCTTTTAAGGGATCTGATGATAGTCACAATAAAAGCATCTAGTACATAGGTTCACTGACCTCAGGTATGTCACTGTTAATTATTTCAGCTCCTTCTCTCATATGTCATGAAGTAACGGATGAAGATTAAGAGAAATATTGTGGCAAATTATTTAAAATGCCAACAACACCTTGGTATTACCTGCATGGTTACAATTTCAGGTTATGGATTTGCAAGAAAGTTTTGTTGTATTGGTTCTGTTGTTCCTGACCAAACAAAAAATGTATTAAACCCACACATTTTTGAACGAATTTTCTGTCCAATTTCCCTTCAATATTGTTGTTTTAAAGTGAAAAGGTCTTTATTTTGTCTTCATCTCAACTTGATACAAAAGTTGCAATTAAAATTTCAAATGTTATGTTCATAGCTTTGACGGTGTAGCTGTTCAGCTATTGTTCTGAAGTTCATTGTAACGTTTGGCACGACTGTCTCTTTGGAGTGCTGGATGATTGTCAAAGTTATAAATTTTAGATGATTATCAAGTGCACTTTTCTGTTCCCTTTTTTACATTGCCATTGTTCTTGTATTGTAATCGCTCTCTATAACATCATAACACAGATCAGGCCATATCAACAGATGTACGGTGGTGATGGAGATAGTCTTCAATGCCATGTCTGTTCACCTGTTTATACAGCTGTGCATTCAGGCAATAATAATGTGATGTGCGGAAGGAATGCAATAAGTGTTGTCATTTGAATTTTAAATGTGTGATTTAAGCAAATAACACCCTAACACACATTCATTTAACAGATTTTTTTTTCAGTTCATTAAAACACTGAAGGTTTTACATATAGTTCTAAATGTTAAAAGGCTTGAAAATGATCCTTCTCTCATCCAAGTAGAATCACAACAATTAAGAGACTGGGAGAAGATGGCCTGGCAGATGACCAAAGTGTGGCAGTGTTTATCTCTTTCTGCTGGTCTGAACACTCACCTAGTAGTAGTTTGGATATATTGGCATATCTTTCAGAAGAAAAAAGACACTTGACTGCAAATAATTAGTTTTTTTTTTTTTTACAATAATTGATATAAAAGCTCACAGCCCATTAATACAATATGGATACATATACTCTGATAATTGCACAGTTGGTGAATGCATTGTCCTATATATGAATAAAAACAAAATCTGTAAAAATAATTTATTTTTGCAAAGATCATTGAGGCTGTATTATGGTGTTAAGAACATCACGAGAAGAAACCCAAAATGCACAATGACAAACGATTCAAAGGTAGGGCCTTCGGACACCAAATTTGGAGTTAAATATATGTATGTATATTCCTGCTGTTCTCACTGAAAATTCTCATTTTTTTCGCATAAATGAACGTTTCTTCCCCCGATATTCGTAGTACAAAATCTTACATATAGGTATTTGTCATTAATTCTCAGATTTTAACATTTGTTGAGCTGCACCATATTTTTATGAAATAATAAGTGAACATGTGAACCATTTCTCATACAAACACTTATCGAATCTAATAATAATAATAAACAAGCACGTAATTCATTGCGGCTGAACCATCATCTACCCTGTTATTTTACACTGAAAAGGTTAAATGCAGGTTAATATATAAATGCGATGTTGCCCTTTGACCACTAGATGGCGTCCTATCACCACTGCAGAACCCGGATTTGGATCCTTTACCAACAAGTGTTGGAGGTAACTTGCTTAATGCTAAAAAACCACAGTTGCTACAGTCATTGTTACGATTGTAAAATCATTATAAATTATTATGGGATTTCCTTTAAGCTTATCAGTTTCCAGCATTTGCTAATGCCAAGTTATCACAGTTGTATAGTAGCAACCGTAAATGTAGTTTACCACGATACATTTCTATTCTGCTAAACTTCACCTCAGATTTCATCAAGTTTGTATCAAATCTATCAGTTTACATGGTATGTTTTGTTAGATTTCAGATAGTATGATGTCTTTGGGCTATGTGAGCCGTGTTTCTGAGTCATACTGGTCCACACCTCATATCCCCATCAGTTTATGTCCTACAATGGTTGGAATCTATAGAGTTCATTATATGAACATGATATTTTTTGTCCATTTAGCTGTTTTTGCTTTCTATCAATAGGCCAGAGCCTAAGGCCTGATTATACAACTTACAACAGGTATATTTTATACAATATTTATTTCAGAACTTCAGAAAATTAACACGCTCATTTAGTTAGTACATTTGATTGCATTTTGTCACTTAATCCTAACTATGCATTTTAATCCTTGTGTCACCATATATCATTTAAAGGCTTTTCAACCTATGTGCTTTCTTTCTTGTCTCCAGTTTCCTGCCCTTTTTGTAGACTCTTTACATCTCCAAGTCTCTCTTTACAAATCCTTCAATTGCGATTTGGCAACTCTTCTCTCATCGCCATTGATTGGAGTGACAGCACTTCTATGAGCTCACCTGACTGTAGTGGGTGTGGCCTGCAATGATGCCACTGCACCTAAACTCCACCTCCAACAGCAACACAACCAATCATCTGTCAACACTCCAAATATGGAAAGGTCCTAACCCTTTAAATAGCAGGTGAAGCATAAATAGCCTTTATTTCCTCCCGATGTGTTTGTAGAGTCTCTCTGTCTGATTTCTGTAATGTTCGTCTGATTTCATTCCAGCTTAATGAAGCAGCAAAGCGGCTCACAATCGGAGACTCCAGCCCAAACAGCTCCAAGACTAACAGCCCAGGAGGGCTCTGGTTAAATGAAGTGTCTTGCATGGGAACTGAGTCAGTGGGGAGGGCTATCACTACAGTATTCTTTAAGCCTGTCAGTCATCAAAGCTGTCAGAGTGCAGTGGAGCAGACGATGGCTTCACGCTGCATTTGAGGGGTGTGTCGAGAGTAACCCATGTTGAATAGATCTGAGTGTCAGGGCTCATATCCATTCATAAAGCAGATTAGAAATGAAGAAAGAGTACTTATAAACCATACAATGGGGGGAAACCTGCTTTACAACTGCGCTTATGTTGGGATGTTGCAGACAGATGCAGAATGGCTGTGCCTAGAAAAACTGGCTTTGTTCAAACTATTTATTCCCTGTATTTAAAGCATTTTAACTGCAGTCTAGTAGAGCAGCTAGATGTTCTTATTTTAGCCTTACAGAATGGAACTGCTTTTTTAAACCTTTTTTTATAATCTTGACACATGCTACACAGTGATTGTAATGACACACGGTTATAAACGAGGCAGTCAGATTAATTATACACACAAAGGTTATTGAGAAAAGTATAAAAAGTGATCTCATAAATCATGATATCTGTAAACATGTCCCATGAATATTAACCAAAGTATATTAGTTAATATTCAGTGTTAGTTAAAGGGGTAGTGTACCCTAAAATGACAATCTAGTCATGATACACTTTAAAAAGTGTAATTTTCAATCCTTATGTTTAAATGTGTTTATATACCAGCCTGATCTCATGAGAATTTGTTTTATGCCTTTTTACTTCTGACTTGCTCAAGTTATAAGAATTCATACAATTTGATCTGTATGAAAATTATGTATATATTTTTCTAAATAATGTAAGAATGACGGTCAACCCCTAAACCTAGCCATAAGTGGGGTGTATAGAGATACACAAACATATAAATTATATGAATTCAAATTTACCATCAATTTGACAAAATTTGTTAGTAATTCACATTTTACTGTTTACCTTTACCAGTTAAGTTCTGGAGCTGGGCTTAATAACCCAGGGTTAAGTGTTGCTTAACTTAAAGGGTAAATGTGGCCTTAACCATGGGTTTAAAAAAATGACTAATGTTTGACTCTAGTATTAAATAGTGTAATATTAATTTTCTTACTATCGCCTTCCGTTTTTTTCTCCATGTGAAGCCTGGGATCTATATCGTTCGCCTATAAACTAATTTTCAAAAGCCAAAACAAACAGCCACCTGTAAGACTGTACTTTGAGAGTGCTTATGACAGTTTTTTTTAAACGGCGGACAGCTGTATCTCTCATTCTGGCTGCTTGTTGCCGTTATGTAAACGGACATTGCTTATCTCCCACGCAGCTTTGCATAACGTTACACAGAGGTTTCCCACACTGCTTTGCATTTTTACCAGGGTATTTGAGCAGCAGGCTATTTTGTTTTCTTTCTCTATTTTGAGATAAGAGTAATAACTCTCCCCTCGTTTTTTCTTTCTGGTCTATGTATCTTCTGTTAAATTTAGTGCTTTGCTGCTTGAGGGTGAGGCTTCAGTGTAAACATTAAAGCAGATGCCAAGTGGTTGTCAACCGCTGTCACATCTCAGAGTGACTGTTACAGAGATGTAGCTCCACTGATTCTGTCTGTGACAGAATAGATGAGGATGGGGAAGAGGAATTTGCACGAGCATGGATGGAAACCTTGTTTTATCTCTTCACGGTGTGATTTAAAGGAGGTGGACTCTATGCGCTATCTTGCAGATAGTATTGTCAAAGCTACTGCCTGGTGAAAATATCCCCAGTGTTCATGGCACATTTAAAGAAATAGTTCCTAAGAATGAACTGCCATTTACATGTCATTCCGAAGTCATTCTTTCATCTGTGGAACACAGAAGGGGAAATTTTGAATAACCAAGTCAGTGAAAGTCAGTGAGTTTACCTTGAAAACCGGAACAGTCTGATTTAAGAGCAAATCCACTCAAAACAGATTCAAAAGAACAATTAATTCACAAATTCAACATAGGCTAATGAACTTGCATAAACATGCCAATGAGAGCTACAAGAAAAAGTCTGCAAAAAACAATTCAACTTTAGAACCAAAGCTATTATAATCTTTAAGAGGACTTGAAATAAATCCTAAGAATTGTGTTTACTACAGTAAACTACTGCATCCTTTCTGTAGTCTGAAAGTGTATGTTTATTGTAATTGATTGGAAATCCGTGTCATTTACAAATCTTCTAAATCAATCCGAGAAAGAAAATTACACATATTTGGACCGACCCGGGAGTAAATTATATTAAATTGTTTTTTTGTTGTTGATTGAACTTAAAGTCTGCCTCTGTCTGTTTGGTGTGTGGCTACTCTAAATAGGCGTAACACTTTGGGTTCATTTCTCTCCTCTCTCTTCATTTCTCTCTTTTCCAGACTTTTTTGAATCCAAAACTTGTAAACCACACTAAAGCTCTCCAGGTACTGTGCAGAAAGTGTGAATTATGGTAATGGCTCCTGGCAGGGAAGAAAATAAGTGTAGTATTAAAATGAATAGCTGCCGCTCATCCTGCGGTCCAGACCCCAGGCAGAGGTGGAGAGCCAGTCCTCTCAACTTTCTTCCGTCTCATACCTACACCTCCATCACTGTTGTGTGCGTCTTCCCATTATACGTCAAACCCTCTCTCTCTGGACTTTTCCATAGTTGGTTTGGCTCAGCACGATGGCATGGTTAGGCGGTTTGCCAGGCACTTGATGACCACAGAGTCCTTGGCCCCATTCTGCCTAACATCCCTAACAAGCTCTATAAGGCTGCCAAAGGACCCAGTTTGTTCCTGAAGAACAAATCCACCCCCAACTTTGGCCTTTGAAGTGGGAATATGAGTATTTGGTACAGCTTGACGTCATAGAACCCAAAAGTAAATCTAGCCTCAATAGGCTTAATCTTTGCTTTCGTCTCCATTTTCCGAAACATTTCTCCAAGTCTCTCAAAGTTCCCGTCACACAGCATTATTATTTTTTTTGTGCTAATCACAGATTCAAGCCACAAGACATTAATCCTAACCCTTTAAGTTGAGCAACTGTGCATGTAAGAGCAGGTAACAGATTTGCTTGTTCCGCTCTAGGCTATCCAAACGGTTGGTACTAAACAGCTGTACCGGTATGTTTTCTTTGATAGTCAAAAGGTCATGTAGAAAATATCATTTTACAGTTTATTTTTCCCATATACCCACAGATCATTTATCGAATGAACTTCAGGAAGTCGTTAGTTTTTGTTCGGTTCAGTGGAACTAGATTAGCGTAAATATATTACTATAATAAAGATAAAGGTATCGGTTATGTTCTTAATGAACTACGGATGGGCGTCTCCTTCAAAGCAGCTGCTGGCTGTACAAACTTTATGATTAGTAACCAAGTTTTAAGCGTAATGGGTGTGTGTGGTTTTAATAAGGTATTAAGGCGAACAGCTGGCAGTTGTGAGATCTATGCATTTTTTCCCATCCAAACCAGCCCTTGATGAGAAATGATTTTCAAGAACCCTAAACTAGCATTAACTGAAGTGATTATTTACTAAAGCGTGTGACTGTGTATAAACCATTGCGCTTTTTTCTGTATGATTTCATTAGAGTGGTCTGATCCTGATTTAATCCAGATTTTAGCTGTGTCCAGGAATGCAGAGCGAGGTGGCGAGCGACGATGAGGCCTGGGGACAGAGTTACGGTATTGCAGTTTTGGCTGGGGTGTTTAGTGTAAGAGCACACCGCTGGGGTGTACGATACAGTGGGAACCGTGTTATTGCAGGTGTGTGTGCATATTACATCTGATCATGAAATATGTGAGACGTTTCACTACCTCTGTTTTTTCAACTGCCTGGTTGGTGTTAAAGTGGCCATTTGAGGCTTTAAAGAAAGCAGTGAAATTTCCGTTCCTCACACAAGAGCCGTGGAGAGAGAAAATGTGTCAGAGTACGTCTAGCTAAGAAAAAGACATGGTTTATTTTAAGAAATGTTTGCTGGATGATGACTGACTGCAGAGGTGTATTATGGACTCTAAAGGTGGGGTCACCTATGATCTAATCTCCAAGTCATGTGTGTTTGTATATAAACACTGTCTTTGTCCTTAATGTTAATGAAAGTTCATATACCTCTTGATCCAAACAGGCACAATATACTAGGGATGGGTCAGCAATGCTTCAATCACATTCCTTTAAAGCACTGTTGGTACAGCCACACACATACAGATAGACGCCTGTGACTGTTACATTGGGATTGTAATTTGAGCACTTTGTCTCATGTCCTCAAGCCACATCGGAATGCCAAGAAAATATTGAAGGACACAAAAAGCATACAAAGTTTTCATTTTGCCACCATTTTGGTTGTTAAAACGTGACATCACAACGGTCAGATAGTCGAAGTTGACTGAAAATTGAGTTGGCAACCTTTAATTACAAGGTTGACCCAGGCGCAAATGGGTTTTTACAAGTCAGAAACTTTTAATCACAGTAATTCCAACATGATGTGAATGCATCATTACTACTGATTACTCAGCTAGTCATTCAGGCAAACCACCAACTAGTTGATTTCAAAAATCTGTAGTTTTGTACGTCCCTACAATAAAATAAAACATAAAGCTATTATTTACAAATCGCCTCTCCTATAGGGGGTTGGCCTTCATTCGCTGCTGTACAACTTGCTGAATCTCTTGCGGTCTAGGTGGTTTTCCTCTCTAAACATAGTAGTCCCAATGGGCTCATTGACTCTCCATGGACCTGTAAAACACACTGGAGCCACAGGAGCTCAAGCGAGAGGCTCATTTGGATTTCTATAAAAAGTTTCAGATTGTAAAAAGCATGATTTAGTTTGGTAAAAAAGACCATGCTTGCATTTGGCATGTTGTTTTTGGACCAGAAGCAAGTTTGAGTTTGGTTCAATGTTGGCTGTTTTCCCTCAAGACCGGGTCTTTCTTGCTGTCACTCTGTTTTCTCTGAGCAACTAGTTGTGCATCATCTCGTTTACGTTTAAACTGCTGACTAAAGTTTTTCGCACATGTTTTGTCTTGGGTATCTACACACTGCACAATTTTAGCAATCCTATAAGATCACTGCAGATCACACTGTGCGACATGGATCTAATAAATTTGGGTACGACTTGTGTAGATTGTACGATGATAACACCTATTGACTCATACTCTACAATGCAATAAAATGTAATCAGCATCCGCTAATGGTGAAAAAAAAAGCATGATGAATCACACTTTGGCAGTTGGAGTTATATGTACTGTAGTCATTGGCCAAGGCCCGCCTATGAGGCCGCTTGACCAACATGTCAAAGCGTCATGTTTCAGGGCGTGGAAATGTCACCTCAATAACAGACCGTGGAAGTGTGGAAAACTCTCGAACGTCTTTTAAAGATTCTAAAACCGTGAACTTTAAATATTTCACATACTTTTGAGAATCCAGCATTTAGTTGATCCTGATAAGTGCTAGTCATCACAGTTGTAGACACTATTATTGCTTTCTTCTTTCGTGAGGGGATTTGGCACCATAGCATCTTTGTTTCCAAGCAAAACGGTAAAGAACGCGACACATCTCCTGTAAATCCTGTAGAATTCAACCAATCCAATGAAGACTCCAACACTCCCGAAGTGTTTCCACTTTTGTGTCCCATATGCATTAGACGTGTAGCCAATGGTCCATGGCTATCTCTGGCTTAATACTCAAGAAGACTACAAAACTGAAATGTTTTGAAACATGCACACCAATATTTAGGTGCAAAACCATATAGGCCTTTTTTATAGTCCTTTGTGTGTGCACGCATGGGACTGGTGAGGTTGTGATTTCTTCCATGTGAATGAACCAAAGCTGTCAATAGGTTCTGAACATTTTTATTGAAATTACACAATTAACCCAAGTGTAATAGTTTCATCTGTTTATCATTAAGATGGATTGCCATAGCGAAAGCTGTGTGTAAGCCAACTGATCTATGTAGATCATTATGACTAATAACAGAAATCTTGTTTCTGTAACTAAGGCTCTGAAACATGCCTTTACATTTGCCTGCCAATACAATAGCTGTAAGGCTTACCAGCCAATGAGGTGCTTTCCAGCGGGATTTGATTGGATGACAGCTGGTCACCAGACAGAGCAAAACCTAACTATATTATGAAATAACAGTGGGAAAACTCTTTTCAGATGGCTCACGGTCACTCTTTTTTGGGCTTTTATTTCATCAACTGACATCTTATTAGTAAGCTTGCTACACCTTCTCATTCATGTTTGCTCTTGCTTTTCTGAGATGCCAGTCATCTTATTTTCACCCCGATGAGAATGAACGGAAACTTGGCTGAGTTGACAGAGAGGGCAGGGAGCTATGAAAAATCAGTTTCTTACTCAGAATTGTGTCATATTTTCCAAACTAAGCAACAATTAAATCAAGATAAATTTTATGTGTAAGATAATTTTCAGAAACTAAAATATTTGTAATCACACCCCCCCACCCCAACATCATAGTTTTCCCATTCTAAACATATCTAACAATTAAATGAAGTTTATACTCAAAACAAGAAAAAAAAAACATAAAAAAGAGAAAAGTTTTCCAGAAAACTCTTATCTACACGTACAATTTATCTTGATTTAAAGTTGTTTTTACTGAAACCAAGACAAAATATTTTTACCAGTTTAATGCTGCCTGACCTTGTTCTTAGTGTGATCACAGATGATGTGGAAAATAATACATCTGAAAATAGTTAAGAAATCAATGAGCTATAGTCACAACAAAACAACGGGTGGTTTTATGACAGGAGTATAAGGACAGATTTGTCCTAGACAAATGAAGCTATATGCTAAAGCAGCTAGCTTTAGGAATTAGGCCTGACTCTATGCTAGTATGTGAACAGGAATGCCGATAGTTGCTTAAGCTCAATTTCACAGGTCGTTGTCTTTAAAAATGTGTCAGAACATGTGTCAGAACACAAAAGGCGCTATAGTTGACATTAGCATATATTGTCTTTTATAGTACTTTTCTTTTACGTCAGCTTTACTCACTCTCATGTTGTTTCAAACCTCTATGAATTTCTTTCTTATGTTGAACATAAATGAAGACATTTTGAAGAATTCTGGTAATCAAACAGTTGATGGTCCCCACTGACTTCCATGCTATTACTTTCCCTACTCTGGAAGTCACTGGGGACCAACAATTGTTTGGTTCTTCAAAATCCTTCAAAATATCTTCTGTTCAACATAAGAAACAGGTTTGGAATAATTTAAGGGTGAACTTTTTCTTGAACTTAATCATGGCAAAGCAACATTTGAAAGAGTCTTATGGGCTCTTAAGTTAAGTTATGGGCATCTACCTAATAACACAGACATTTAGAGGAATATTTTGAAGATTTTCTGTAGGAACACTTTTCAACGCTCATTTATTTGGTTCATTGATAGTTCTGTAACTCCAAGCATGTGGGTCATATTGGGGTCAGATATTGGTGGTCATATGTTTGCACTTAAGAAGATAGCTGGCTGAAGCTCTTGACAGTGGCACCGTGGGTGGGTGGCTCTTTCTTCCCGTGGGACCCTGTAACAGATCTGAGAATGGCTGCTGTGTTTCAACCAACAGCAGCTTGAGCAGCGTGCGACCGACATATTCTGGGTGATACACACAGACGCACACAGGCTGTATCGGGTCACCTCTACATTAGGCCCTCCTGGTCATCACGTTTGATGTGGGCTCCTCGGTTTTCCTGAGCATCTGTTCTTTTTGCGATCCTCAAATTCCTCAGCCACATAACAGACCACCCGGTTTTCAGATCACTCAGGTCTGCGTATATCTCTACCGTGTCTTTTCCTCGACCCCTCGCCCCCAACCCTCAGGCCCATCTGGATTCACGGTAACCTGCCCGTTCGCACCGTCTGCATCGTCTTCAAAGTATATGTGACCGGTCTAACACTAGACACTGAATCTGTCCTATCTAGTATCTATGGCCTGGACAACAAGGGTCTGTTGCCTCCATTAAAAGGGATCAAGACCTTTTCAGTCCTGTTTGGGGTTTTTAGGGTCAGATTTGAGATGTTTCTGTCTGTCTATAGTGTAGCAAAAGTTGCTGCAATGATGAATCATGATTTCTTGATAAGGTTTGCAGGAATGTTACCATGAAAGATAAAGAGCGCACATCAGTTTGTAACACGCAAATCCAAACAGCGTCCTTCTGAAGCCAAAACTTTCGATAACATCTTCAAATGTCAGCAGTTTTGGTGCTTTGAGATGTTTTCGTAGTCTCACCTTTGACTCGAGCCAGAGTTTATTTCCTCATATTGTGGACCAACGATCACATCCAGATGGATAAAAAAAACATCTGGTACACTCTCAAAAGTTACATGCATGCACAACGTGACTCAACAGTGTCCGAGAGAATCCAGGAGGCCTGTGTTTTGTTACTTAGCGTTCATAAGAACGCTGTTTCCTTTTACACAAAGCAAAATAGCTGAGCTGTATATGAGAGAATGCATGGATGCCTGGAGCAGGTGTGAGATCAGAGGAGTTTTAATGAGGGTGGTATAACCATTCCCGTGTTTGGTCAGATAAGACTGCAGCCATTATCTCATCGGTGCACCCTTTCAACATGACCGAAGTGTAGCCCGCTTGTGCGTAGGCTTTCTGATTACATAGTATAGTAAAATGTGAAGTTAGATGTTCAGTGGTTAAGCAGGATTTGTGGTAAGTGACTCGAAAGTTTCAGACCGTATGTCAGCCCGGTACACGCTGGGTCGTTTGTTTGAAGATTCACAATGTTTGTCCCTGTCGCTTTCTTTTGCCAGCTCTTTGTGTTTTGTTGTGGCTGTTTGCCTTACACAAACTTTGTCTCAGTTCTGAGCACTTGATGAGTCACCATACCTGAATGGGACGCACTCCGACTATGCTGGGAAAAACAAATCAGAGCATTGCCTCTTACTTCCTTATCAGGTAGTGTTCTCTTCTACCTATTGTTCTGTTGGCAATCAGGCCATCAAACCAGTAAGCACATGCCTTCTTAAAACCGCTGGGGAATCTCCAGTCAATTCATTACGGCTCATCCATTATTTTGTCAGACCGACTCGCTGATTGACAAGTGAACTAGCCAGAATGTTTGCTTGTAACAAAGGCTTTTTTTCCACCATGCTTGCCAGTGATAATGTTTCTTTATAAAAGCGAGAAAAAGGTTTGGAACAGACTGAGCATCTTTGTGTGTTCCAAGGTCTTTACTCAACAGTTTCATGCTGAAGTGCATGTAAAACTTGGTGTGAGATCTGCCTTTAACTGAACGTAATTTTGGACTTTAAAATATTTTACAATACGATTACCTTCAGTGGCTGCACAAAACTGGCTGTAGAGATTTATGAGCTGAAATAAGAGCCAGGGCCTAGATTCAATCCATACTGCATACTAGTCTTAAATACAGCATTCAATACTCAGTGCAGTTTCGCATTGAATACATTTTTGTTCTAATGGAGAGAAAATATATTGCTGGATGCAGACAAAATGTTTTTAACTACTTATAGGATTATTCAAATTTACACTGCTATGCAGCTCCCACAGCGATTACACGATCTCATGACAATGGAGAGCCGGGGAATCCCTGCCATCAGACAACTCGTGAAGTCAATGAAATAAGTGCCAAAACGTAAAGTCCACATGCTCTTGAAAAACAAAATTGGCCAGAAATTCCCATACGCCTTCTGTTTTTCAAACACTGAAGCAGAAGTTTGGCGATACACTGCGAAGAATCCTGCTCTTCACAAATATTGTTTTCACTTAAAATAGCTGAAAATCCTTGATCCTTAATCCTTGAAACAATATACATTTATTTGAGAAGCACCAATGTTTAAGATAATAAGAGTTATTTTCAGAGAATGCATCTTTAATACATTAAATAAGTGTAGTTTATTTTCAGATGAAACAAGTTATTTTCCAGAAGACATAGATTCATAGACATATGTTATTTCATGTTTTACATTCTTTGACACTTACTAAGAAATATGTATGTGTATAAAGGTTTGAAACTTTACAGCTTGGGGGCAATTCCAAGTTTTGCATTGATGTCTATTCAGGGCAAAATACAGCATATCTTTACAACGATTCTAATATAGCTGAGATTATTGCCCCTTTATGTTCAGGAAAACTAAATGAGGATGTGTGGAGTTAAATAGGGTGTGGTGCACGTTTGAGGTGTCAGGTTCTCTTAGATTCCTCCATTCACCTTCAGGGAAAAAGAGAGATGTCTAGATACTGAGAAAAGCAGTGCAAATGACAAAACCATTCTCCAAACGCAATCCAACGTTCTGGACGCTCAATGTGTCCTCTGTCTATCTCACTGAGATATTTTATAGCCTGTGTGAAGAGCTGTAAAATGTGGAAAAAGTCATACATCATATTTTTGAGAACGCTTTAATAACTGACAAATTACTGTCGTGGGCTGTTTTGAGTCCGTATACTTAATCATGTGATGGAACTCTTTGCAGGACAAAGGCTGAGTGCTCAATCAGTGTGAGAGATATAAAAGTGTTTTTTATTATGTCTGAGAGACTGACAAGAGTTTGCCTGAAGAAAAAAGAGCTTGAAAATAAAGCTAGTAGCAGTTGATCCAGTAGGGGGCGATGTAACAGTTCCCATAGGAGATATAAGGGGGGATATCTCTCTTTGTAGACCATCAAAGTGAAGTATATACAGCTTTTGGTTTTCCATATAAATGACAAGTCTAACATTTTCATGTTCATGATATCATATTTTGTAGATTTTATGTCTTATAACTCTCTTTCCACATGCCTATGCATTTTCTAAATGTAAATGTCACTAAAAATTGACTCCTATAGTAAACCACATGCTTCATACATATGCAGCATCATAATTTCCTTTTTCGGCCAGTTCTTCACGCAGTGACAATCTGTGCTCACAATCACTCACTATCTGAGCTGTGCCTTTGCTTTGCTCACCCTTCCACAGTTTACAATCTCTGAAGAGAGGTTGATATTACAAAATGTATGTGTCTTCAAAATCCGTTTTTTGTCTTAACGAAATAGCTTACAAAATCATTTACTGAACCTCATATGATTCTAAGTGCACCTGATATCTTTGGTGAAGCACAAGGAAAGTATTTTGAATAATCTTCTGGTTGCTCTTTCCCATGTAACTACAGTAATGGACTACTTTTTGAAGTTTTGAAAACTTTTTTTGAAACCTCATTTGGTCCCCATTTGAAGTATGTTAAACATGATCCATGCAACTTCAAGGTTTTTGAACTCATGTGAAAAACAGACCGAGATGTAAATCTTTCCATTCCAGGGAGTTGTTATCCACTACGACCAGATCATTGAGTCAGTTTGTCATCGAGGTCTGTATGATTCATGAACAAATCAATCTGAACCAAATCAGTTTGGTCCCTGAAGAAATCAGTTAGGCTGCTTTTGTGAACTAGATTAGCAAACTAGAGCATTGAAAAGACTCCAAAGGACTATAAGTAATGTTCAAGTATACTGAAGTGTTAGGTGCAGTTAGTCTGTGTTTGTGTGAATATGTCTGTGTGTTTCCTATAGTGTGTTTTCCGACACTGATTTCTTGAAATGTTAGAACATCAGAATTTGTGGAAGTGAAACCCGAACTCCAAAAAACTGTCATTTACTGCATGTGATTCATATGTTGTGAGCACGTATTCAGTCTGCTGAGGTTTGTCCAGTAGTGTTTGTGTGTGTGGTGAGTTGGTGGTTTGGTTGTCTGGCTGAACATGGAAGTTGATTGCTCTGGTGGGGACCTCCAATCGTTCCCGATATGGTGAAAAGTGCAGTTCTGCAGAAATGCATTCCAGCCTGGAGCGAGAGCAGCACGGGTTCCACGACTATCAGATTCTCCTGCACGCCTGTGGCTTTGGCCCAGCACAGCCGCAGTGGTGGAGAGAGCGGTAAAGAGTATTCATCAGTCGTTCTGAAGTGGCCAGACCAGACACAAACGTGGGCTCTCGTTGAAAATGAACAGTTCTGCCAACACCAAGATGAAAGCGGGTGATCAGCGAGAAGTCCAGTTATTGCACTTCACTGTGCTGCCTTACTGTATGTGTGTGTGTGTGTGTGTGTGTGTCATGTAGCGTGGGCGTTTTGGGCCCTGTCTGCATGTCCGTTCTCTTGATGCATTCCAAACAGATGGATCAGCTTAAGTTAACCTCTGTTCACTCAGCTATGTATGTGTGCAAGCTCTAATAAAACCTGAAAAGTCTGTAAAATGTCAATCTTTGTTTTATATAATAACAAAAAAATAGATAAAAACAGTGGTGATGTAATTGATACTATTTTTTAATCGAATGTGTGTTTACATTATGTTTTTTTTTTATTCTCATTAGGCCATCTTTTCACTGTGACAGCTTTTGAACAGTTCAAGTCACCATTTCTGTCAAGGAGCGTGAAAACAAGACCATTTAAATTTCACATATTGACCATTGTGGCATGTATGAATTATGAATGAATAGCTATCTGGGACAGTTAGCTGCCTGTACTTCTGGAGGAAGTCTGGAGGAATATTGTTTAGTCTCGCAAGATGACAAATTTAAACACAAGAGTTCAAATTTAATTCGGCCCGTGTGTGACTCTCTGTTAGAAATAAATTACTTTTTGTTTCAAAACCAGCATATGCTGGTAATGTATGTTTTGAAGCATGACTGCTGGTTTGAGCTTGTTAAAGCCGGTTCTTAGCTGGTCATGAGCTCGTTTGAGCTCCTCAGGACCAGCATATGACCAGCTTTAACCAGCTCAAACAAGCAGTCATGCTTCAAAATACCAGCATATGCAGTTTTTTTCAACAGGGTGCTTGTAGGGTATTGTGATTGTTAGCTCAGCAACATGCTAACATCATTTCCATTTAATTTGCTGCCTAAGAAGGCAGCTGCAGACAGTAGACAGCAAGGCACATCTCTCTAGGTTTTGCAACAGAGCTAAAGAGAGCATGTATGTAGAACAACAAAGCAGTGAAGGAGGCATAGAGCATCTTTGGACTACTAATAAGGACACCCACATGGTTAAAAAAAAAACCCTTGTAGTATCACAGCTATGCTAAATCACATTTGACATGTCTAAACGATGTCACCAACAACTGTGCTAATTCAAACTAGTCAGTTGAGTTTATAATACAAATAGCATCAATACTTTATTTAGATATTTTTTAAACAGATCGCAGCCACAGCACAGGTTGAATCTATCAGGCTTGTGTTTCCAGGGGCAAACGTCTGTCAGACTGGGAGGCGGAGCTTCACTGGGTTTTTTACCTTTGGCTGAACGCTGGAATTCTTTGTGTAGGACTTTGAGTTGCCAAGAGAAGGGGAGGGTGAGCTAAGAAGAAGAGATGTATGTGGGTTTGAAGCAGTCAGAAGGGGGCTTTCTCTTCCTTGCTTCTTTTCTTGACATGGGCCCTCGTTGCTTCTTGCCTTCTCCCTTGAAAATGAAAAGATAACATTGATTTTTGTCACTCCCCTTTGTTATTCTCAGCGAGAGCGACTCCGTCCATGCCAAATCAGATATGGAGCATTGCCTGTTTACTTATTAACTCTGCTTTCTATGCGTCCACATGTCCGTGAGTGCCTTTGTTGGTGTTTGTATTTTTTGGCCGTTTTTGACCCGTAGACAAACAGAGCGGCTCGCTGAGCGACGGGCCACAGGAGGAGCAGATGTTTCACTAAAACACTCTCACTTCCTTTTATCAAGTGCACAGCCCTCCATCCACTTCTTCTTTCCCTTCTTCTTTTTATACTCATCTATGCTGATGAATATGTGTTTTGAATGCTGTGAGGGTGATGTTTTATACTGCTTATGTTAAATTTAGCTTATTAGTCAAATCGTGGTTAAAAGAGTTGCTTAATATTTTTCTCTTCCACACATCCAAACCAATCTGGTATCGACTTCTTTAATACATTTTCAGATGAGACATACTGTAAAAAACACCTACTTGTACCATTCAAAACTCACACCTGATTCACGTGACCTTTAGGGGATTTTGATATGAGTTCTATATTGAGTGATTTAACGTCCTACGCGTTGACAGTGGCCTGGCTCTGTTTTGATATGTGTGGGTGTTTGGGTGTTGCAGAGGAGGAAGTGATTATTTTTATGTCTGAATACAGATATGAGTAGTTTCACATGTGGACAAGCATGAAATTTGTTTTTGTTTGTTTTGCGTTTTAGCTGAACTGATACTTGTTTTTATTCCATTCTGATTGCCAAAAAATGTTCCTCGCTTAAAATACAGTACATGCAAATATGCGCAAAAATATTGCCAGAACGTCCAGTATGTTGAATGTTCACACATGTGTCTGTGTGTGCATATGTACGCAGCGTATAATTGAATCTGTCCACAATATGATCTAACACACCTGTTAGTGTGTGTGTTCTTTGAAATCCAAGACTTTGAATCTGTCATGTAAAATCAGTGTTTTTTTCCTTTCCCATCTGGCTTTGCATATTGGAAAAGAGACTTGGGGAGCAACGTCCTGATGTCCTGTATCCGATACAGTAATCTAATTTTACTGTAATTCGATTATTTGATTAATATATGCTTTATTAGAATGCCCATATGGATTCTACAGATAAGCCCCATGTTGTGCGTGTTGGTTTATTTATCATCTTTGGCTAATTTTATGTTTGTGAAAAATATATCCATATCTGTACCATGTTGGTTATAGGGTCTAATTAGAGATCTATTTTTTAATTATTGCTAACTTTTGATATTGTATATTTAATTGTGTGCCTATATGTCCCCTCTTTTTACATTTGTATTACCTTTGGGTTTGAAGGCTTAATTGGATTAAAGAGTTGGATGACATTGGTTGGAGCTGGATGACATGTTGGTGAGTAAATTATCAGAAAATTTTTATTCTGGAAGTAAACTAATCCTTTAACGCTAATAATTTAAGGAAAGGAAAGGAAAGGACATGACGTATGGCCAAGTATGGTGCCCCATACTTGGAATTTGTGCTCTGCATTTAATCCAGTCAAGTGCACACACACACACACAGTGAGTAGTGAACAAACACACACCGTGAGCACACACCTGTAGCAGTGGACAGCCAATGTTGCGGTGTCCAGGGAGCAGTTGGGGTTTCGGTGCCTTGCTCAAGGGTCTTACCTCAGTCATGATATTGAAGGTTTAGAGAGCACTGGTTATTCACTTCCCCCACCTACAATCCCTGCCGGACCTGAGACTTGAACCTGCGACCTTGGGTTACAAGTCCGACTCTCTATCTATTTCACAGAATTCAGCACCCCCCCCCCCCCCCACCACCTCAAAATCACTGTTCAATCCCATCCAGTTTGGCTGGTTAAAATGTCATCCATCAATGCCATTCCATATGGTACCTGAGACAACACAAGGGAATTGTGGGAAATCGGAGGATGACAAAAATGTGTGACAGACCGAAACGAGACATGTGTCCTCCCATTCTTCTGGACAGGAATTGGGTGGTATCTTCTTTTTACCCTTTTCTCATTCATCTCCTCATTTATTTTCTTTTCCTCATCTCTGAAGCTTCAACGAGAGCTTTGCAGTGACCTACTTTCATGAAAACTCAATAGCAGGGTCTGTGCCAAGTGCTCTCGTGTGCCAGTGGTTTCGCCTAGAAAGACAGGTCTGAGGTCTAGCCATGCCAAGGTGCACGAGAATGGGGGAGGTCTCTCGTAAACCCCTGCGCCAGGGAACATGTCGCAGTCTGCCTGCCGTCACTGAGACCGGAGCCCCTTGTAGAGGTAGCCATGTCGGTGCTGAGCCTTGTGGTCGTTAAAGAGATTTATAGCACCCAGTGAAGTTAATATGTAAGAACGAGTGGGAAAATCAGTTGTGTAAATTACAGGGTGTCTTATATTGGGCTCTTAATGCAGTTTTTAATGTGCCCATTTCCCCCACACCCCCCAAAGCCACCTCTCCCTTTTCTCCGTTTATCATTTTCTCTGTAGTCTGGTTCAGCAGCTTGCGCACAAACCTGCATAATGGAAAACCTACATCATTACCACGCTTGCTCGCTTGCCATCTAGAGCGCTTTACTGCTACCTTAGATCTACAGGCTCAAACAAAGTCGTCTGCATATATATATATATTTTTTTTGGGTCCATGGGACCTGTACAGTTCCCAACTCTTGCAGCTGCACTTCCCATAGCAGTGACATTGGTATGTTTGGTTGACTTGGTGGAACATAGAAGAGTTTGTACAGGTTGCAGTGTTTTTTGGTGGGTCACCCTAATGAGCAGTTCTTCCACTGAACCGGGTTTATAGGGTGGCTGCCAGCGTCATTAAGAGTATTTCATAATTGCCCTTTCCAGCCAAAACCCAAAGCTGAAACATCTGCTGGCCCCCATCCTCCTCTGCCGATTTCCTCTTCTATTCTTCAGTTCCTGCCCTGCACCATGTACAATTAGAAACCTTGCCAGCCTGTACTCCCAACAGCCTGGCCAGTACAGGTCAGTTATGTTCCCACACTCACTATAAGAAAGTTTTGTAGCAGAATGAAGTACAGTACTAAGAACAATGTATTTAATATGTAGCATTTTCTACCAGAGAAACAGCATAGACCATCTAAACTGGTTGCTTGCTTACTTCACCCAGATTGATAGATGTAGTTGTCCCAAAAATTATAATTCCGTCATCATTCTGTGAGCTTCACAGCAAACTTCTACCTGATAGTCAAAGTGGCATAACCTCAAAAAAGTGGACTACAAGGGCTTAAAGGGTTAGTTCTGTCATTAATTACTCACCCTAATGTCATTCCAAACCCGTAAGACCTTCTTTCATCTTCAGAACATGATTTAAGATATTATTAAAGAAAGTCCCAGAGCTTTCTGACCCTGCATAGACAGCAACGCAAGTGACACAATTAAGACCCAGAAAGGTAGCAAGGACATTGTTAAAATAGTCCATGTGGCATCAGTGGTTGAACCAAGCTACGAAAATACTTTTTATGCACAAAGAAAACAAAATTAATGACTTTATTTAACAATTTCTTCTCTTGCGTTTCAGTCTTCAATGCATGTTCACGACAGTAACACTAGAAACACAAAAGATACTCTGTTAACACTATTTTTGAACTCTTTTGGCCTCTCTGCCTTCCAATGGAGACGTGAACGATTATGAACTTAAAGAGGACAATCCCTTATTGTCCCACCCGAGGTCTCTAATTCACTATGTGTGACAGAGGGAAGGGCGCTGTTGCCGTCCACTCATCCACCCGATAATGCAGCTACTGTCTGCCTTACTCTGCCTCAAGTCCTTTGTGAGGAAAAGAGGCAAGTACTAAAGCTAAAGAGAGCAAAAGAAAGACATGTTTTTATGACAAAGAAAGGGAGGGAAACTTCTGCATGTGCTGTTTAATGTAATATCCTACTATTGATTCCTGTGCAACAGCAAAAGAATAGAAAGAGACAATGCAAAATGAGTGCTATATTTAGAAGAACTTTAATAAGTGAGATTGATATCAGTTGTATGGTAACCATATTGGAGCAATTGTCTGATGGCACATTTACCACAGGACAAATATGCAGCGCTGCACAAGAGAGGAAACGGATGCTGAAGCACAGATGTGCATACAAAACTCATCATGACAGCTTCAGCAGATGACAAACAGTCACTAGTGTTTGGCTAAATTTGTTTCACCGGCTAAAACAAGGCTGTTTTCACACTTGGTTGGATTTCTTAGTTTGTAGCCGAGTTGAAAAGCAATTTATTTGTTGAGAAATGCATTATGCTATAACGTAGTGATTCCCAGCCACGTTTCTGGAGCTACACCAACACTACACATTTTGCATATTTACTTTGCCTTGACTGTCCTTTTCAAGTTTATTTAGTCTTCCATCCTTTAGCCCTGAGTACGTGGAGTTTACTAGGATCATTGTTGTCATCTGTTGTCATTGTATTTCATCTGAGCTGGCACTTTCCATTGATGTAATAACACAGTGTGACTGGTGACTTTAGATGTGAGTCGGTCCAAACAAGAATCTCGGATTCAAATTCTGTTAAAATCTTGTGCAAGTGACAAATCTGCAGGCAGTTTTAACTTGACCTCTTTCCCTTTTTGTTGTTAGTGAACTGTAGTGCCTTGGTTCCATCATGGATCACATCACAGGTCAACGTCAACTTGTTCCACTGTGGTAAGCGCTTAAGTCATATGTTTTGAGCAAAGAATTAACTAGCTTTGAGACATGCAATCGTAGTGATCATGGCTAAAGGTTGTTCATTATTGCTTCACTTTAATGATCTGTATTTGATATTGATACTGAATTATAAGTGGAGTTTACTAAGAAAACTTGTTAGAGAGAGCTACTATTACTTTATGTAATCTGAGCTTTTTTTATTATTATTTTTATTTGTGGACAATAGCCATATCTAGGATCCAGAATATCAGAGATTTAGGTTTTTGCAAAGTTCAGAAATGTTAAAATTGGCTCTATTATAATTTCTTTGATTTTACAATCAAATTCACTGTTCTTTGCAATTCTGTAACCTGTTTGCTGCTTCAATTAGAACTTGGAAACGGAATAGGAATTTAAAAGTCATTCTCAATTCAGTTCTAAATGCCTTATAAGCAGCCACCCGGAAGATAAGAGAGATGGATAAGAAGTCAACAACATGGCTGTTCTGCACGATGACAGATTTGTTTTGGGAAACAGAGATCTGGGCAACTGCTCAACTCTCAGGACCATGTTTTGTTTGGGTCTGTTCTTTAATCGATCACCTGCTTCTGTGGGACAGAGGGGATGAATGGAATAAGAAAGGGGAGGGAACCGTGTGTGGTGGTAGGCACTGTGGGACGGCAGCCTGTGGACAGCTGGACCGTTGGTTCGAGTTTCCCCGCTTAGCAAGGCTGAAATTTCAATCCGTTGCAAATCGAGGGCAATAAATGATTTGGCTCTCAAAACAACTGTGTAGTGTGAGTTTCCCGCCATTTTCTTGTTCTTGTTCTTTTTTTTTTTTTTTCAATCAAGCCATTATGCAAGGAAACCCACAAAGCTGCCTTTATGCAACATAGGATGAATATCTAACAATATTCAACTTAAAACTGCATATTATAGCATTTTAGATAGCACCATATGCCACTCATGTGGAATGGAATATCATCAAACTTCAGGTGTTTTCACCTGATCTGGGGTCAGTCGTTCCAGTATGTTTGTACAAGGAAATCTTTTGGGGAAGTATGGGCTGCTGACATGACATTTAAGTAAGGCCACACTCTCTTTAGTACAGAACACAACAGGATGGAGTAAAGGCTGTGCACCAGCCTTGGTGATGACTGGGGAAATGTTCAACGCTTTGGGAAGAACATATAAATGCCAACACCAACTGGACACACTGACTCATTCTTTACTGCGCGTTATGGACCTAGATTGCCTATTTAGTACTTACAAAAACATATGTATCTCTTAGCAAGAACAGAAATTCAGCTCATATTCATCAGTCAAACAGAGAGCTCTTTCTTATAGCTGGCTTTGACTCTATCAGGCAACTAATCAAAGTTAATAAATGCATATACTGTAGGACAAAACTCAACATGATGTCAAACTGTAAACAGATTTACAAAAGACATGCCCATATTTAATAAGCAGACAGTTGGATGAAGACCATGTGAAATAAATTCAGGCTAAAAGACAAAAATATAGATGAGCTTATCTGGGTTACATAAACAGTCTCTGATGAAAAAAAAAAAAAGTTTGATCTTTCAATATCAGCTTATGAAGAATAAGTGGTGCAAAATTTTTTTTATTGTAGATGTAGATTTTTTTTAATTATTCATTTTATATATTATGGTGACGTGAAATAATATTCCTGTCATCAAACCACAAAAATAAAAATAAATTTTTGTGACAAGAGAGTGAAGTTTGGCATGAACATGAAATATGGGAAAACAGCTAAATAATCACATTTACTTACTTTAAATCAAATATTGCAGTTTCATCGCCTATAAAAAAATGTTGCAGTCATTTACGATGAATATAACCAATATTCACATGCCACTGGCAGGTATATCAAAAACATTAAAGGTTTTTTAAGATAGTTTACCCAAAATATTACTCCCATTTATTCAACAACATAAAAGAAGGTACTTTGAAGAGCATGTGTAATCAAACAGTTTTTCCCATTGACTTCCACAGTTTAGTTATCCACATTCTTCAAAATATCTATATTCATGTCCAACAGAAGAAATAAGCTTGTTTGGAACAGCATGAAATGATGACGAAAAGTTAGTTTTTGGGTGAACTATCCTTTTAATTTTGAACCCTCTATGTTTATGTTTGAATTTAACAGCAAATGCTTTTTTAACATTTATAAACCATTAGGCTGTTTGCAGCTATAAAGAGGACTTGCTAAAACCCAGTGGACACATTAATTCAATTTTCATTGCATTTAAAGTTTCATGCAGTACTGCAAACAACTTAGAGGAACTGGCTTAATTGCATTTTGCGGAAGCCAGCACTAATATGTTAAAAGGGCCTTGGGGTTGAAGTATAAATTATGAATTTGCAATACATCCAACACGTGCCAGAATCTGCTCCATAGGGAATGGCCCTATATTTTATTTTTCTCAGATCACAGGCAAGTAGCTGTTCTGGGTCTGTGATTAAAAGAATACATTATCATCATCATCTTATCTTTGAGCTCCACTGCAGTCATCCTTCCTCTTCATCTCTCTCATTCTTCCTCTCTCCCTCCACCATCTCGTCTTTCCTTTAATGAGTTAGGGTTGTGAATTCTCTACAGCCTCCCAGGGTTTCTGCGGCCGGCCTGAAACAGCTGAACAAACAGAGGCTGTTCTGGAGCACTGCTCAACCATAGCAGCACATAGCTAATGGGCTCACTGAGCGAATGAGCAGTGGGGGTTTGTGTCTAAGGTACTGTTTACAGATAAAATAAAACTTAAGATTGATTTGCTTTACTCCATTTTTAATGTTGTTCTTCTGATGAGATAAAACAATTAGCCAGTTGCTTATTTTTGTTAGTTGTCGGTTTATCCTTTTCATGCTAAAACGCATTTCGAATACATACTTCAGTGTCAAATCTCTGCGATTCATTTTTAACGTGGCCATTGTTGCAAATAACTCACAGTTGTTCTGGATCTTTATTATGGTTGTGGTGGTGACATTCAGGTTAACGTTATAAAGCGCACAGTAGAGCGCTGGAGGCTCGACAGCCCTGTAACAATTTGCAGACGTGAGTCGACTATTCTTAACCCCCTCCCCCGTCGACGGATCCAGCCAGAACATTCCTCACACATCTGGCCCTCCAACGCTCTCGCCTGTGCCATAATTACCCTCAAGCCCTGGTGCTCTTCTTTTCTCTTTTCTCTTTATTAGCTGCAGAAACCCTTCCCTCATCAAAGCGCGTTGCTCTCAAATCCCAGAGATGGGAGGGATCCTTAGAGGAAGACTCTGTAGTACAATAGTACACTTATGGATGACTTAGCCTTGGTGGAACATTCTTATTGTTTTGATGCCTCACCCTGAACTCAGAATATTGGACAACACTAAAAATAACAATGGTGCACACTTTGTTTTTGAACAGTAAGACGACTTGCAATTACATTAAAGATTCATGTCGACTGAGCTGTTACTGTGAAAGTTGTGGCAGAGGATTCACTAAATAGGTGCGCCATTTTTGGATGTGGTATGTCAGTGCAAAAAACATATTCACTACTCAACAATCCAGTGCAGTCAAGTGTATATATAAGTAGATTTTTTATAGATCTAGTTAACAATAACGATATTGCTATAGACTAATGCATATTGTAAGTGCATGTGCTGTGACAGGGTGAGAGGTTTTTAGTGCGTCAGGCACATGTCTGAGCACCGGCTCTGCTCTGAAGCAGGAAGTGAGGGCGCATGCAAGGGGGCATGCAGAAAGGAAGAGGCATTGTTGGTGTTCTTTGGCGGGAAGTGACATTGTTGAAAGTGCTCTGTTGTTTTCTTCCTTAAGCAGTTGTACTCCAGCTCACCGCTTAATCACGCTGTGTTGGCAGCCTTCCAGCTATTTGTCTTTAAACTCTGGTGGTTCTGTGCAGACAGTCCATATCTCACTTGACAAGAATGATCAGGTGATTTTGAGTCCTACACATCACTACAAGTCAGACATGACGCTGATTTAGGGTTAGTACAAACTGAGACACGGTCTGCACATCCTACAAAATACCCAGTGACTAAGTCTGTTTACCCATACGCTTCCTTTGGCCCATTTTTTGGTTAGTGCTGATGATAAATCTTATGAAGTAACTATAAAAAGTGACAACAGAGTGGAAAAGTGTTTAAATGATGTCAGGTGGTATTAGAATGAGTGAGATTCTTATTATAGACAGAATTTGATTGGACAAAAAGTGTGTACACGCCCTTGAGTGCAGGTTGAGTCATCAATATTTTTTTTTCTTTGGAAGGGAGTATGCAGAGTATATTTTAAACATCATTGAGCGTCTGTCGGCCTAGTTTTTGTGGTGTTTTCTGCTTTATCTGCACTGGTCAGACCACCGCTGTGGCTTTTTGGCCGACCGAGCATGTTAGATCATGGCCAGAGCTGTTGTGTAGTAAGATCACTCTTACTGGCTGATCAGCTTAGTGAACAGAAAAATTAAAGTAATGAAAGCAAGCAAACATTAAAGTTAAGAGAAAACACTACAAAAGGCTTTTCTAATTTTACATCTCCATCTTAACTGAAAATTCCAATTTGCAAATATTTGCAAATAAATAAAATGATGAATGCATACTACTGACACCTTCTGGTTTGGAGAGTTATTTCCTCTCAGGTGCAGAATGTATGTGCTAAGCATAGACTGTAAAAAATATGGACAAAGCGTCTGTGACGTCACCCATAGACTTTCTGAAGAACGGGTTTGAAGCCGTTTATGGGGGGTATGGGCTGCGCCATCTTGGAAAATCTTGGGAAATCCTAACCCCGCCCACCTTCTGACGCAGCGCGCTTCACTCAGCTCGCTTAGTCATCTTATTCCAACCTTTTGGATGCAGGCAACGAGAGGTGATATCACAGTCTGCTTCATCGCTGCTATTTATTTTATGTCGACTTGTTGTGTTGCTGCCTTAAAACTGATAATATTTAGTCAAATTTCAAAAGTAAACTAAAAGTTCATAGACTCAAATCTAACAGATATTGTCTAAAAGCCATAAAACAGCCATTGGTGTGTATGAGAATCACCTAAATTTTGGCTAGAGTCATCCTCTCGCTCTCTCACTGGTGTGACAGGATTTTTTGTAAAGCGGAATATTGCTTCTAATAGATTCCAAACACCGCAAAAGTTTATTAGGAAACAGAGCATTGTTAAGTTAGAGGGGAGTGTATGCAAATTCGTGTAAAAGAGCTATTGGGGACAAAAGGTTTGGATTGTGGAGACTGTGGCATCCCATAGGAATTTTTTTTTTTTTAAGTAATAGACAAAACACCCAGGTCTTCTGCATCAATGTTTTGTGAAGATTAATATTTTATTGTTAAATAAAGTGCTCACAAGGCATAGGCTAAACATTATACTGTTTTTTATATATAAAGACACATGCTTTAGCTTTTAAATACATTGTGGCAATTTACCTAAATAATGCACATAATTCTTTTTTTTTTTTAGAGAAAATAAGATTAGAGTAATGTTCCATCATGAAGCATTGTTGCTGCCATCTTTGTGCTTTTTTCTTTGGCCTTATTTCCATAAAGATCCTTGTAAGTCATCTTAATCCTATTTAGAAATGAAGAACGCAGTTATTCTATAATTTATTGTAATTATGATGAATGACACCCTTTTATTTCCTCCTCTGGGGTTTATCTTGAGCTTGTCATGGTGGTCTTGTATAGTTATGTGCATGTCAGAGAGAGAGAGAGAGAGGAGATATTAGAGTGAAATGCCCTCCAAAGCGACAACACTGAAGAGGGGGAAAGGCCATTAGGGATATGTGTGTGTGTGTGTGACCCTCCCTCTCTGCGTCAGTGGACCTATTTGCTGATTTTCTTCACAAAGCCTGTCTTTGATGTGCTGCTGCTTCCTGCTTCCTAACAGAGCTGCTGTATTAAATTGAGTTTGCCTCCCATTGAATTAATTAGGCTTTAATAGTGTTATTGATCAAGCAAGTACAATCCTATACATCCTCCCACACCACAGGCTCCAAAGAGAAAAACATGAGAAAAAAACTAATTATGTATACTACCATCCAAAGGTCTGAGGTCCAATTAATTTCCAATAAATGATGTGTAGAATCCTGAAAAAAAATAAAACTGAAAAAGTCTGCTGAAAATTCAGCTTTGCAACACAGGAGTAAATTACATTTTAAAATATATTAAAATAGAAAATGTCAAATGTTATTTAAAATTGTAAGAGGTGTAAAGATGATATAGAAAAACAATATATATATGTTCCCCTCCATATGGCTTTGCAAACAACCTGTATATATATATATATATATATATATATATATATATATATATATATATATATATATATATATATATATATATATATATATATATATATACACACACACAATGTCATGATTCTTCATTAAAATCTAATTAAAACATGTTCATGTATGTTCTTTTCCTCCTAAACAGAATTGTAATTTTTTTTCTGACACATTATAAGATTCTCTTGTCCGTATGAGTGGGTGTGTTCTTGTAAATGTGTGTTGGCTTTTCATAAAAGTGTGCCTTGGTTTGCCCTGTGTTGATTTGTGTCATTTTAGACTTTCACACTTTGATTCCTCCAGTGTCGAATGCAAATAGACCGAAACAACACAATCAGCATACTTTACATTCTCTAAAGAGTTTGTATGTTTTTCTTTCTTTCTTTTATCAATGTAAATGAGAATTTGATTAACATGTTCATATAATCTTTAACATTATAAATATTTTAAAATATTGCATAATCTGAGGCATCATATTTAAATCCATATTTATGCATGAGGCAGATAAAGTGACTTACAGTGCAGTTAAGGTAGGCCTATACATTGTGTTCCCTGGAAGTCAATACACAGCACTAGCATTGCTACCTTGACTTAAGTGAAGCTCCTTTTATTTCCCATACTGCAACTCAAGTAAACCACAACAACAGAGTTTTCTTATAGGAACATAGCTTAAACCAGCCTAGCGTACTGGTCCTAGCTGGTCTTCCTGCCTGGTCAAGCTGGCCTGTTTGTTGGTTTTAAACATGTTTAGATCTTATGTTGGGCTGGGAAACCAGCTTGAGCCGGCTCGGAGATCAGTTAGACCTTCAATCCTTCAAAGATCTTCAATCCAGTTTAGGATATTTTTTTATAGAACTTCAAAAAAATCCTTAACACTATTTAGCTGTTGTTTAAAAGTTTAGCATTCTTATTAGCAAGATGCGCCTTCCCGAGTTGTCTGGGATTAAATATTTCTGTGTGTGTTTTATTGTTGTACAGTATGTATATGGGCTTTGTAAACAGGCAGAGAAAATGCATAGTAATGAGGCTGAGCGGCTCTGAGGCCACACTGCAACACAGCAGGAGGTTTGATGTAAAAAAAAAAAAAAAAAAAAAAAAAAAAGTTTGTTCTGGGAAATTCTCTGTTCTCCGATGCCAAGTTAGCCGTTAAATCGCCTGTTTTGTGCTGGTGACCTGTGAGTAATGTGTAGCTGGGATCACAGGGTCAAAGCAGGATGCTTCCTGAAAGACACACTGACTCTGTCAGGGGCGGTGCACTTTCTTCTCCTGTTAATCCCTCTAATTTACTCTGTTAAATGCCATCTCCCACTCTTTAGTCATTAGAACCAGGATCAATTTCAAATTACTGCCAGGTGAGATTTTTATGAGTACTTTTAAGAGCATTGCTACTTTTTGCGTGTTAACCTCAAGGGAAAATGTAAGCATTGAAAATTGTGTCACTTGCAAATGTAACAGCATGTCAGATGGAAAAAGAGAGACAAAATGATTGACATATTGATCTAGACCGACATATTTAAAGACAAAAACGTTATGCTCTTTTGACTTGGGCCAGTAAGTAACCACACAGAACATCTTAACAAATAGTAACACGCTAACAGCAGGAATATTAATAGGGATGTTAGCATTAGCTTTAACCATGAGGTAGCCACACATAAACATGCTAACAAAACTGCCTAAATAGTTTGATGGCCTGTAAATTGTTTCTTGATAGTGTCTCTTTACAACCCGAATTCCGGAAAAGTTGGGACGTTTTTTAAATTTTAATAAAATGAAAACTAAAGGAATTTCAAATCACATGAGCCAATATTTTATTCACAATAGAACATAGATAACATAGCAAATGTTTAAACTGAGAAATTTTACACTTTTATCCACTTAATTAGCTCATTTAAAATTTAATGCCTGCTACAGGTCTCAAAAAAGTTGGCACGGGGGCAACAAATGGCAAAAAAAGCAAGCAGTTTTGAAAAGATTCAGCTGGGAGAACATCTAGTGATTAATTAAGTTAATTGATATCAGGTCTGTAACATGATTAGCTATAAAAGCTTTGTCTTAGAGAAGCAGAGTCTCTCAGAAGTAAAGATGGGCAGAGGCTCTCCAATCTGTGAAAGACTGCGTAAAAAAATTGTGGAAAACTTTAAAAACAATGTTCCTCAACGTCAAATTGCAAAGGCTTTGCAAATCTCATCATCTACAGTGCATAACATCATCAAAAGATTCAGAGAAACTGGAGAAATCTCTGTGCGTAAGGGACAAGGCCGGAGACCTTTATTGGATGCCCGTGGTCTTCGGGCTCTCAGACGACACTGCATCACTCATCGGCATGATTGTGTCAATGACATTACTAAATGGGCCCAGGAATACTTTCAGAAACCACTGTCGGTAAACACAATCCGCCGTGCCATCAGCAGATGCCAACTAAAGCTCTATCATGCAAAAAGGAAGCCATATGTGAACATGGTCCAGAAGCGCCGTCGTGTCCTGTGGGCCAAGGCTCATTTAAAATGGACTATTTCAAAGTGGAATAGTGTTTTATGGTCAGACGAGTCCAAATTTGACATTCTTGTTGGAAATCACTGACGCCGTGTCCTCCGGGCTAAAGAGGAGGGAGACCTTCCAGCATGTTATCAGCGTTCAGTTCAAAAGCCAGCATCTCTGATGGTATGGGGTGCATAAGTGCATACGGTATGGGCAGCTTGCATGTTTTGGAAGGCTCTGTGAATGCTGAAAGGTATATAAAGGTTTTAGAGCAACATATGCTTCCCTCCAAACAACGTCTATTTCAGGGAAGGCCTTGTTTATTTCAGCAGGACAATGCAAAACCACAGACTGCAGCTATAACAACAGCATGGCTTCGTCGTAGAAGAGTCCGGGTGCTAACCTGGCCTGCCTGCAGTCCAGATCTTTCACCTATAGAGAACATTTGGCGCATCATTAAACGAAAAATACGTCAAAGACGACCACGAACTCTTCAGCAGCTGGAAATCTATATAAGGCAAGAATGGGACCAAATTCCAACAGCAAAACTCCAGCAACTCATAGCCTCAATGCCCAGACGTCTTCAAACTGTTTTGAAAAGAAAAGGAGATGCTACACCATGGTAAACATGCCCCGTCCCAACTATTTTGAGACCTGTAGCAGAAATCAAAATTGAAATGAGCTCATTTTGTGCATAAAATTGTAAACTTTCTCAGTTTAAACATTTGCTATGTTATCTATGTTCTATTGTGAATAAAATATTGGCTCATGTGATTTGAAAGTCTTTTAGTTTTCATTTTATTAAAATTTAAAAAACGTCCCAACTTTTCCGGAATTCGGGTTGTATTATTTTGCAATGTGCTGGTTGAGAGGATTGATGAAATCCAAATCCTGAGTATTAGTCATAGTCAAGTTTACCTTAGCAAGTATCTCTAATTAAACCAATTCATTCATCTTCACTCCCGAAGAAACCATCTTCTTAATCTGGGCTAAGAGCAAGACATTTAAAATCTCCAGGATCTCTGAGATCACTTTTCCTCTTTCTCCTGTTACTCTCTGTGGAAGCGTGTTTGAGTCCTCCACCTCACAATGCCACAGAAGAATGTTTATTTATCCAACATCCTGCCTCAGATCCGGACATATTATACACCCCAGTACATGAACTATACATCGGAATCAACCCGCATCGTTAGTTGATTATTCCGGCATGCTTTGCCTTTATTTGCAAGTGTAACTTTTTCTTGTTTTTAATATGAATATGTGCTGCTGTTGGAAGAAAAGCATCTGTTAGAGCCTTGTCCAAATGAATCTTAGGACTCCAGATGACTCAAGCTTGTGTGCTACTTTGTATTTGCTGCCTTTTGTTTACTCTCTCCTTGTTGCTGACTCGTAAATTAGAGGTAAACTAACACCCCCTTGCCATTCAGCAAAGTTCTTCTCTGTTATTAGAAGGCATTCACTGTATCTCATACCTAAGTGGTACTGAAGGACATTAATCTAGTTCTCACAGCCTCACACTTCCTATTTTAACCTTCACTAAACTCTGCCGAGACAAACTTTACAGAACGTCCCATAGGAATAATCAGATAAAAAAACTTTATTATTCTGAGGAAAATGTGCAGATAAATTGAATGGTTGTTATTGTTATGAGGTTTGAAATGAAGTGTGACATTGTAAAGAAATTGTTAAATTACACAGGAATGTGATTTCAAACTGTTCCCATACCTAAGTCTGTAGGCTGACTCAGAGTAAGGTCAGTGAGGTAGTTGATCTGCTGAGACCAAATGACACAGTGACTGTCAGAAAAAGACACGGATGAATGATTTGTGCCTGTGGAATAACCAGACCAATCTCATTCCTCTAAGTCTCGTACGATGACGACTGGCAGGCCACATCCAATGAGATGTTTATTTGACAAATTCTTTGACACCAGTCCAACATGTGACAGGTTGAATAGATATTCTCAAAAGAATTATTCGAAGAGGGAATGTTTTCATCAGGTAATGTCATCTGAAACTGTTCTTATAAAACATTAACATGCTGGATGAATGTTGCAGTATGCTAAATGTGGAAACTATCTACGTGATAGAATCTCAGTACTGAAATGTGGCACATTTAGGGGTTAACTTGAGAATGTGGAGCTGTGGGAACTGTAAAATCGGGTGGCTAAGGCATATTTGCTAAAGATAAATAGGATGCATGTAATACTGGATCAAACAAAAACTTGACTGGAATATAAACATAGATGAACTGGATTGAGAAATAGACCAATATTGGGTCCAGAATGCTGCTCTGATTTGTTCTGAGCTCTGGCCACATGTGACTGACAAGGTTTTAAGGAAGGAGGTGAGAGATCATAAAGGAAATAAGCTGTCAGATTGATATCCATTTGTTGTAATTTTTTGTCTCACCGTGTGTACACAGAACATTTTCAAAAAAATGTGAAAGTAAATAGCTTAGATGAAGTTCTGAGAATGTATATGTCAATGTGATTCTAAGAACTGCTAATGGTGTGCTTGTACATGCTGCTGAGTCATGTACTCCAGTCACCAAAAAAATAATACAAATAAATAAATAAAAAGGATTTGATAAAACAAGAATGAGTAAGAAAGAAACCGAGCCGGTCTTATCACACATGATGAGAGGCAGTGCTGATTGACAGCAATGAAAACGGAGGGATCAGAAAAGCAAAGCTCTCTTTGAGTAAGGGAGCGTAAAATCCAGACTAGTCCACGCTGATCCCCAAAATCCCCTATTGTCACAATAAACAGAAAAGCAGAGGAAATGTGTGTATGAGTGTGAGCACCCCTGCGTGTGTGCAAGCACAACCCTAAGCCTGACTTAAAAGGGATTTTATTCAATTTTGGGGGCTTTTGTTCAGAAGCTGTTTGAACTTGTTAGGTTCAATATTTTGAGAACAAAAGTTATTCGTTCCACATTAAACCAAATTGTTAATTCGATGACTTGAAGTAGTGAGAATTGTCTTGTTTTTATTCTCTTTTCTGCTTTATTTTCTTGTTTAGATGGCTCGGTATAACAGGCCCTGTCTTTTCCTGAGCCGCACAGGGTCCTACATTCATTAACTTTCTTGAGCAACCAGGCAACCTGCTGTACAGCCTTAAAATGTCATTTAGGAATCCATGGTATTCTGCTCTTTTGGTTTGACATTTAAAACACTCTGTTTGACTGTGTCCTTGACTGAACCTGGAGACCTTCAGAGTTAAATTGAGTCAGTTAGAGGATAAGACAAATAAAAGAGACACACACTAGATTTTATTTCAAAAAATGTGCAAGCAAGTGTAGAACACAATATACAATGAAAATCAGTTCAATCTTTCCACTCTTTCCACATGTCTGTGTTCCACTGAAGAAAGAAAGTCATGCAGGTTTGAATGACATGAGGATGTGAACATTTTGGCTGAACTATCCCTTTAAGATGCTGCAAAAACCTTTAGAGTTGACCATTTGAAAGTAAATCAGTCTCTCAAAATAGTCCAATTCTGTCCCTCTGTCACTCTCAGTCTCATCCCTCTTCCCTTTCTTCGTTTCGGTTAAAGCGGTCAGAGTTTGTTTTGTGCACCATCTATCACCTGACATTTCTTCTCCATGCACATCTCACACCCCATGGTCTCTCAGACTTATCCGTCTCCTGCAAGATGGCCACAAAACTCTCACTTTCATCAAGACCTGTCTCACATCCCACATGGGAGTCTGCCCCTCACTGCACGCACACACAATCACATGACTCTTTCATTTTGATCCGCTCAGTGTGTAACGGTCATTTCCCAAAGCAAGCCTCTGTCCCCTGTCCTCTCATGGGGGCATGGAGGATGTCTGCTGGCCTGGACGTGGAGTTCAGCGAGGTGGGAACGTCTGAATGGTCACCCGCTGGGCAGAGGGAGGGAGAGCGCAGGGACAATGGTGGTCCTGTTTTAAGGGAGCGTGGTCAGGGGGAGCCAGGAGATGGGCTGGGGGTGTTTGTAGGGGCAGGAAACAGGGGGAGCCTATGGGAATGCAGATTGGTTTTCTGAATTGAACTGGCAGGCTGGGCTTTGATGTGAGCAGAGGGGGATTTTCATAGGGCCCAGCTTTTATCGATGTTGAAACCACCCCTCTACAAAACTTCATCTTTTCTATCTGCCCCTCTTTCCTTCTTCCTCTTTGCTTTCGCTGTCTTCCCATTCCACATCATCTACCTCTAAATGGACATTAACTTTTGTATCATTTATTATTAAAAAATTATATTTGCTGAAATCCCAAAGCCCAAAGAAAAAAAAAACATTATGACTTTATATATCACAATTGCGACTTTATATATTCTTTTAAACTTTATCTCGCAATAATGTTATTTTTAAATTTTGGATGCTACTGTGTCTCACTAGCCACATTTCCATTACCCTTCAAAATTCGGAAAATTAATCTAAAATTGCGAATTGAAAATGGAAATGGAAACGTGAATTTTGCAAGCATTTTTTTATGCTAGCATGAGGTGGTTTTTCAGGCAACTTTTTAAAGGAATATATTGCAAAACGTTTTTTTTTTTTTTTTTTTTGCATTTACAGGTCACCTGGCGTACATAAAAGTGGCATGTTTTAGAAGCATCCCAGTTGCGGCTCCCCACACTGCTTCTCTAAAGATACACGTCTACATCTCCTTTGATTAACAATAATGGCTAGTGTGGTGGCTGCAATATACATAAACCTACCAACATCCATTGCCATGACTTATCGCGAGAGAAAAAATTATGTTTCAGTCGCATAACATTGGTTAATGAAAACGCTGACAATTCACAATAGGTTTTTTATTGTCATTTATGAATTTATTTTATTGCCATTTATCACAACATTTTGTGCAAATCTGTAATGGAAACCCTGTTTTCCTTAACTACCATAACCAGTAACATACCAAGACTACCAAGATTTTTGAACACCGTTTTTCAGTACCAATCATATGGTAATTCTTTGGACACTACCCTGATGGTGCAACATAGTATTATTTATACTTTAAATAATACTTTGTTGCACCATCAGAGTAGTGTCAATGGAGATTTATTTATTTTTTTAACTTTGGATAAGAGGATCTGGTAAGTGACAAACGATGTGAGTCCAATAGGTGTTTATCAGCATGCTAGTTAGTTCTGGATAGGTGGAAAGTATAGTTCACTGCTGAGGTACAAAGCAACTCTACTTCAAAACTTTATAATTACTAGATTTAAGCAACCCTGCAGCACTGCCATTAATTAGACTCTGAGAATGTTCATCTCTGTATGCGTTAAAGAAAAACCATGATTACAGCCAAATCCAACCGCCTCGCCTCTCATACAAATGCAAAACCCTTGAAGGAGATACTGCTTTAAATTCACAATGCACACACACGGTTCAGACTCCTCGTTCGCTCTCTACCAGTGTCCTCCAAGAGGAGAGTCTTCAAGAGAAGTAAAGTTGTAAGGAGGAACTAAAAAGGTTTAGAAATTGCTGAGTAGAGGAATTAAAAAGAGATGAAAAGAAAGAAGTGAGAGTAGAAATTGTGTGTACATGTGTGTGTTGTGGGGGGGGGGGACTAATTACTTTTCTTCCTCTCTTGAAGAAAACGCCTCTTCTTTGTCCAGCAGGGGGATGGGGAGGGTGTTGTAGACAGGGGGTCTCGTCCCAACACTTCAATCTCAGCATCTCAGCACTTTTCTTTGTGTCTTTCATTCATTTCTCTCTTTCCTATCTGCTTTTTTCCATACACTTATTATTTATTCCTCCTTCATTCTGAGCTCTCCTGAGGACCTCAAAAGAGGCCGATCAGAAAGATAGGGAGGGGGCCCCGATTATGGGCTCAGATCTGGATTTAAAAAGTTGGCTGTATTTAAATGTATTTGTATCTGGATTTAAAATGGTTTTACTTCAGAATCAGTTGAATAATAGCTGGAGAAATCTGAGGTCTTGTAACAGCATTGGTAATATGACATAAAAAGCATGATTAGACCACATTTCATGAATCACTGCAGGCAGTGGAAAAACTGAGGGGAAAATGCGCAAGTTGGTACAAACTCTTACGCAAGTCTCCTGTACCGCTCTGGGATCAGACTAGAGAGAATGATAGATGTGGGCACCATTTATTTAAGCTGATACCAGATCAGATGTTTCCTTTGAATAATGGTGAGACCCTTCAACCCTGACTTTAAGCACTAATGTACCTTAAGTCATTAGCACACTCGTTTTCATTCAGGGTACTTGTGTTCATGTACTATCCGTTCTGATATCTCCGTCTCTCTTGTCTTTCCAAGAAAACCAGGCCAAGTCAGGTGGCTCACAGTCAAAATTGTATTTGCCAAATTAGATAGGGAATGTAGTCGCTTATATTTTGAAGCACTCTGCTTGTGGGACAATGCAGCTGTGTATGAGTTTTGGAGGGAGGAGAGTTAGCCGAGCAATGAGAAAGACAGAGCCGTTATTACGGGATATTTAGTCTTGGTCTTAATGATAGTGGACAAAACGACATAAGACACAAAAACTTCCTGTGACATTATTGAACATGTTAATCCTGCTGAAAAGACCTTTTGTAGACTAGGTTTTTTTTTTTTGTTTTTTTTTTTTTTGGTGCTGGTCTAACTGGTTAAACTAGTTAAAAGATTAGTTTACCTCCCTCAAAAATTCAGCATGTTGTCCCAAGCCATTACGACTTTCTTCCTTGAAGCACTGGGAAGCTCTCAAATTTGTTTTCCCCCCTGTATGTCATGTGCAGAGCAAAATACTTTTCAATGCATCACTGATACAGTGCATAAACCAGTATGACTGATTCATTCTAAAAATTAAATTAATTTCAATTCTCTTGTCATGCCATTCCAAGTTTATTTCTTGTGCTGAACATAAAGGTAGATATTTTGAAGAATGCTGGTAATCAAACAGTTGATGGTCCCCATTGACTTCCATAGCATTTCTTTCCCTACTCTGGAAGTCACTGGGGACCAACAACTGTTTGGTTCTTTAACATTCTTCAAAATATTTTCTATTGTGCTCAACATATACAGGTTTGGAATGATAGGAGTGTGAGTTCATGGTGACAAAATAAAATTAGTAATTTTGGGGTGAACTATTCCTTTAAAACAATGTTCAGACACCCTTCTGTCATTCTTAACTCTGTCAAATGTTGACATAAGTTGCTGTTATCATATTTACTAGCCACAAAAGGCACACTAGGACATAAACCATGGAAATAAAGTTGGCCTTAGTTATTGAGCGGAGTCTATTGTCTGCTCAGTGGTATGACATATATTATGCATAAACATACAGAGATCCTAGGGTTTAAAGATAATGCTATTTTTGCCCGCCCAGATGTCAGCTTGAAACTATCAAAGAAGTTGCTATTTTAAGACGTGTCAAGACATCAAGAAAGAGAAATGTAAAGAGGAGGGACTTGTTTTGTTATTGGGAGATAATCATGTTTCCTGGAGAGGTCTAAATGAGAGCTGTCCAGGAATATCAGTGCAGGAATGCAGTCAGTGCACACCTCTCAACCCTCCCTAAGTCTTGGCTCCACTCCACTCTCTCAGCACTCCACACAAAGCTTCCTTTGTTCAGCCTGGACTTGAAAAGCAATGCTCTTTCACTCCCTTTCTCTCTCCCTCTCTGTTGTCCTGCCTCACTCCTCTTTCTTCCTGTGTATCTACCCTCTCCTTATCTAAATGTGCTCTGTTCTCTCACACTTATATCTTATGTTTTTATAATCAGTCTTAGGTTAAATTATCCTAGAATGTTGGGATTCTTTCTGTGTTTTTACTTTCATTCCTTCCCTGTCTGTTTTGTCCAACTTTTCCAACTTTTTTGGAGTCTTTCACAGACTTCAGTGTTGTTTATTCACCAGAAGGTAGGGATCCAGCCAAGAAATCTGTATTATCCTGCATATTCGCAACCTTAACTGGTGGAGGGAAACATTTTTCAAGCAACTCTTTTTCTCCTCAACAGCTATTTTAGGTTAACCGCACATTTATTAAGCTGGAACGGGGAGGGTGGGATTGTGCTCTTGTTTTGCTCTCATACTTTATCAAAGCTTAGAGAGACTTAGTCCTGCCACTCTCCCATGAAAGAACACTCTCACACATACACAGCAAAACCCTTCAGGTGTTCTTCCCGTATGCGATCAACTGATAAACCAATCTCAAGTTCAAATCAATGAATCACGCAGAAATCACGTGATTAAACAAACAGATTTATTTCCCAGTATTCATTATAATGTCACATTGGATCGGTAGTTAAGTACTTTGTTTGATGAGGACATGTTTATTCAGTAGCTATATTCAGGTCAAGCAGTCATATCTTTTGTTCCTCCAACAATAATCACTTCATGTGAAAACTTGTTGCTCCGGCAACCTCCTACAAGCCTTGTCCTGCGGATCATAAAGTGAACGGCATTGGAAGGCCCGAGGCATGAAATTATGTTCATCATCACCTAGTGACGCAGCCAGACCTTGCACAACCGCTTGCTGACATAGATGCGGGACTCCATAAGCCTGCTGGCTGCAGGCATACCTGCACATGCCCCTGCTGTGAAATGATTATTTCACGCCTAGATTTCACCACACTCTACTGTCACACAACCAGAGACGTGCAGAGACTTGTTGTTAGTTATAGACTAAGACTTTCCGATTTTTGGAACATAACAGACAGTTAAACATCACACTTTAAGTGAGGCCACATTAGGGAAATGCTATTTTTTTTATTATGCATTATAAACTGTTTAATTTTGTTCAGTTGGATTGCTAAAAACAGATGCATCAGATTTTGTACAATGAGTGATCAAAAAAGGATTGGAAATTTACACGGACATGTCTCATGTAAAGACATATCCATAAAGTGTAAGGATATTGTTTTAGTCATAGAATTATTGTGGATTGAAATTTCTGTTTGTAATGTGTGCACAAATACTGCAGCACATCCCTTTGTGAAAAGCCTGGGACACTTGAAAAGTTAATGGCGCACACGCACACACACACACACACACACACACACACACACACACACACACACACACACACACACACACACACACACACACACACACAGAGAGAGAGAAAGAGAGAGTTTGTTTTTCTAGGTTCTAAGGCTGTGCACTAAATCCAGCTGCTGTTGCATTCCCATGGTGCTCTCCTGCAGCTGAATCCAATCAGATCACAGAACCTTGAAACTGAAGCAGCTACAGCCTGAAAACACAGACCATTGTCATGCTTTTTCTGGATATCTCATTCATGAAATTCAGACTCACACCTCTCTGTCTGTATTTCTTTTTCCCTGTAGCTTGCTCTTCTTTGCTCACGAGGTTCTGTAAAAATTTTAACTAGGCCCCTTTACCGCGAGTGTTGCATATTGGTGATTAAAGCACCTCTGCATCTGTTGTTCCTCAGGCAAGATTTGGTCTGATTACTGCTCACTATAGGGTACAGAGTGCCGTGACCTGCTTTTGTTTGAGTTCAGATTCATTTTGCCATCCTTGAATGTTACCACAACTCCTGTAATCAACAAGTGGCTTCTTCATTTCATGCAAACTGGGAGGGAAAAAAGGAAGTCTCACAGGTTTGGATTATTGGAACAAAATTTTTTTTTCATTT